>NC_066581.1:186046329-186381648 GCF_024323335.1 Lathyrus oleraceus
AGATCTAGAATCTTTCTCTCTTCGATTTGCCTAGCCTAGGAAGAATTAGGAAGAATTAAGAGCATATTTGGAATCCTGGTTGAAAGACGGTTCGAATGGTATAGGCCTCGTGTGATTCTGGAAATTTTTGTGGCGGCGGCGCCGCGCGTCTCGCCGGAGAAGACGACCGGAGCTGTAGCTCCGGCGTCTGAGTGTGTTTAGGGTTTGTGCCATGTGTGTGCTGCGTGGAAGCCTGCGTGGAAGTTTGATTGGAGAGGAGTTGTTTGACTGGAGCCACGCACGCCTTGACCGCTTACTGTGCATGTTGAGTGTGTTTAATGAAATGGTGCGTTTCATAGTTCAAACCTGAGTCGTTGATCATCATTGCGTGCCTGATCGTGTGACTGTGGTTATTTCTTAGTTTATTTGAATTAATGCTTTTCCCTCCATTTTCCATGCATATTTCAATTATTTTTGGTTGTTTTGATTAATTCATAAAAAATACAAAAATGATTCAAATGAGTCCCAATTTTTTTTCATGGTTTTGTATGGATGTCTAGTTTTTTATGGTGCTGAATTCATGATTTGTTGATGCCTGGATTTTTATTTTGGAATTTTTGAATTCATGTGGTGCCAAATTGATATATTGCATTCAATGTGTTGTGAAATTCTCTATGTTGAACCTTCTGATCCAATTTTTTGCATACATAACATTCATACATGATATGAATTATTGGTCACTGGTTTGGATTTTTTTCTCACATGTTATCATCATTTTTGACACATAGAGATAAATGTGACAATTTGTGTCACATTTTTGACATTGAATTGGTGCATTTTTGTTCATCTATCATTTGCATCATTCTGGATTTGATCTTTTGCATGTTGAACATTCATGTCATGAGGAACTTGTACAAAAAATCTCAAAGTCAATGCATGCTTTTATGATTTGATATGAATTTTCTAAGTTGGAAGTTCATTTTATGCATATTTTTGGTCATTGCATGGCATAGGCCAATTGAGGCATTTGATTATTGATTTGATGCTGGTCCTTTTGAGGACATTGGATGGAGTGTTTGAATGTGTGATGTGTAGAAGATTGGGTTCTGTTTTCGTCATTTGGTTAGGTTTTGAATTCATCTCTTATGACATTGTTTGTTGGTGTTTTGTTGTATTGATTGGATGTACATAAGCTAACTCTGCCACTTGTTTCAGGTGTGGATACTCATTGATGATAGTGTGGAATACAAAATGCATTGAGTTCTGACCTATGTTTGTTTTGTAGGGTTTTAAGTGATATGGTGAGCTCATGTGCTCATTTGAGTGCTAAGGCACTTAGGCATTGAATTGTGTAACTGTTAGAGGGTTTCACTGTTTGTCTGCTGGTTTTGTGACTGAAGTATTAACTGTTTAGTCTTTGTACAGGTACCTTAGTTGCTTGCTTGCTTTTGCTCTTGCTTGAGCATTGGATTGTGGTTGACACACCACTCAGGTAGTTAGCTTCTTACTTCATGTAGTCTGAAGTCCTGTCACCTTTTTGGCAGGCATTTTGCTGGCAAGTCCTCCTTCAGAGACTCTGTTTGTGTTTGTTTAAAATTATGCTCAAAGACCTCCAAGATGAGGCATGTGATATTTGATAAGACCTCCAAGAGTAGAGGCAATTGACGGATAAAAGGGATTAGTAGCCAATCCCCCATTATTCAGTGTGTCGTTCTTTATGCTCGCACTACGTGCTGATGCTTCTGAACATGTGCCCCAGATCTTTGTCCAGAGTCTATCAAGTGGAAAAGGATCCCGCTTTCTGGATCCCCACGCTTTCTGTGTCATGAGCTCACCCTGGCCAGGGTTAAGAGCATGAGGTCTCATCCTCATTACCATCTTTGATCAGCTTCACCCTAACGTTCAATGTTAGTGGTTAAGAGCTACATATTACCCCTTACAGTTTGGCTTGTTTGTCGAGGTTGATATGACCCCTCTTGACTAAAGCCCACCCATTGTTTGAGCCTCTTGTATGGATATAATGTGTGATGTTTGTTTACTTGTGAGTTAAGTTCTTGTTAGAGACCTCAACTTAGGGATGTTGATTGCATGACAACTGTTAGGCTCGAGTCTTAATCTCCCTATTAGTTTGTTGTTTCAGTGGTCTCTGGTTAGGAGAGCGTTTTACCCCATTGGAACTTTTGATGTGTGCTCTTGAACTAGGAGTTTCCATTTGAGCTTAATTTGAGGATCATTACCATGTTCATTCAAGTGGAAGATACAAGATACATTGAGGATCTCTTATGAGACTTGTTTGATTGCTTATACTTTGTGCTTGCTTATTCCAAAGGATGGGAGCTACTTGGATCATCAATATGATCTCAAGAGAGGAACTCCTAGTGTGGTTTCAATTCTTATCCCTCATCTTTTTGTTTTCCTTAGGACTTAACCTTTCCTCTTCATCTCTCCACTCTAACCCAAGCCAAAACCCTTTTTGTGCAAACATTTGACTATTGTTTTCAAACATTAGAAACCTAAGCCTTATGCTTTTGATTTTCAAACTTTCTTTTCATAATACTTATTTTGAATTGAATCTTTGAGTCAACTTTGACCACTTTTGTATATACTTCTAATTGGTAAATATAACCCATTCAAATGTGCTTTTTGTGGTTTCAATGTCCACTTTCTAATCAAAATTTTCCATAACCTTTAGCTATTAGGTTTGAGTTATCCTTGTGGTAGATATAAGACTCACCTATATCCTTAGTGATGGACAATGAGTCTTCCATGCTTATTATAGGGTTAACCCCTCACTAGCATGTTGAAGCTATCCTCACATGGTGGATTTGTGGTTTTAGGTTGAGTTTTCTCCATTCGATAACAAAAGACCTTAAGGCTTTTGGACCAATCAATCCACTCATTTGTTTTTGAGATTTTTACCCCGAACTACGAGGTTTTGATCCTAATCTTTTTGTAAGAGGGTACGTAGGCAATGGGTTTATCAATCCAAACACAAAATGTAAATAACTTGTACATTCTCTTCTCATCTCTTCAATCATGTTTGCACAAATAAAATTTTCACAAGACAACAACCTTTGCAACAAGTGTGAAAAGGGCTCCCTAGGAGTACCTAGGATGTTTTAGGTGCCTAACACCTTCCCATTGTATAACCAACCCCCTTACCCAGATCTCTGTTTCTTTTACTAGTTTTTGTTAAAACTATTAGGTTTTTGTTCGCTTTCTAACCATTCCTTTGGATAAATAGAAGTGCGGTGGCGACTCGACTTTGTATGATTTACCTTGAATTTAGTCAATATTTCTAATGGTAACGAATACCCCGCTACAGTGTGAACCCGTGCACAGGCAAACTCACACGTATACACGCATACATGCACACGCACACGCAAACTCACACGTACACATTCATGCACGCGTACATACACATGCTCGCGCAAACTCAAACGTACACACACATGCACAGGTACATGGACATGGACACGCACACGCACACACACGCACGCACATACACAAGCACGCACACATGTACACACCACACACATATACACACGCACACGCACACGGTCATACATACACACACACACACGTGTGAACCCGCGTACACACAGACTCACACGTACACACACATACACGTGTACATGCACATGCAAACTCGCACGTACACACGAATAATTGCACACGCACGCAGACTCACACGTACACACGCATACACGCGTACATGCACACATACACATACACACGCACATACACACACGCATACACACGCACTCACACACACACACACACACACACACACACACAAACTCACACGTACACACGCACACACACACACACACACACACACACACAAACTCACACGTACACACGCACACACACGCACACACACACACACGCATATGCATACACGTAAACTTACGCATACACTGGCACATGCATACGCACATGCACACACACACACACACATACACACGCACACGCATGCTCACGCGTACACTCACACGCAAACTCATATGTACATACGCGTGCATGCGTACATGCACACGCACAAGCAAACTCAAACCTACACACGCATGTACGCGTACATGCACATGTTCATGCAAGATCACACGTACACACGCATGCACGCGTACATGCACACGCACACGTACATATGCATGCACGTGTCCATGCACACGCACACGCACACACAAACACACACATGCACATGCACACACACATACACACATGCACACACACACGTACACGCACGCACACATACGAATACAGTCACGCGCATATGCACACTCACACGCTCACACACACACGCATACTCTCACAGACACACACACACGTGTGAACCCACCCACATGCAAACTCACACGTAAACACATGTGCACACGCACACATAAAATCACACGTACATACGCTTGGACGCGTACATGCACACGCACACGCAAAATCACACTTACATACGTATGCACACGTACATGAACACACACACTCACACGAACGCACATGCACGCTGTCATACCCCGATTTTGGTCCTGAATTTTTTCCATTTTTTTCATTTTTATTTGGCACTTGGCCTAAGGTTCATTTGCATACATTCATTCCCAAATCCATATTTTTGTTACACATTGGTCATTGTCTATGCCTTTTTGATCATGGTGCTTTTGGTTATAAAATGGATTTTAATTATTTGACTTTTTAATTTTCAATTTGATTTTAATTTCGAATTAAGTTTAATTCCAAATTTCAATTTAATTTTAATTGTTATTTTTACTAATGATTCAAACTCTAATTGATTTTAATTTTCAAATAAATGTTAGAATTGATATCAAAGTAATTTTAACAAATTATGAATTAATTTGATTTTAATTTGGTTTTTACTGATTTTTTATTATTATTTAAATTAGTCTTGGATTATTTCTAAAAATCCATTTTATAACCAAACACGATCCATTTTCCATCCATAGTTCATCCCAAATCAAAATAGCACATACACACATTTCATAACATTCAATAATATTTAGCTTTCAAGCATTTCCAAACTCATTTTCATACACATATTTTCATGTCTAATTACATTCAATTACCATTGCATATCCATTTCCATTTCCGAATTCATTACACAACCATCACAACATTTCCATAAGTTACAAAGTCATGTTCCAAATTACATTTCACAGTATTTTCTTACAAGTTCATAATATTACATGAATCCTACAAGTACAATCCTGAACAATCAATTACAGGGATCTAATAGAAAAACATACACATAGCTTCATAAGGCTATCAAAATGTGTGAGCAAGCTTTAGTTTCAACTGATCCGGTTGTTACCTCGTTAGGAAACTTCCAACAGGCCTATGTATACTCAACAAAATCTGGAGATTGTTCTGCTTTTCTCTCAAACTATGATTCCAAATCTTCTGCTAGAGTGATTTTCAACAATATGCACTATAATTTGCCTCCTTGGTCCGTCAACGTCCTCCCGGATTGTAGAAATGTTGTTTTTAATACGGCAAAGGTTGGAGTGCAAACATCTGAGATGCAAATGTTGCCTACAAATGCTCATATGTTCTCATGGGAGAGTTTCGATGAAGATACTTCTTCTAGTTCTACAAATACAATCACTGCTTCTGGTCTCTTAGAACAGATGAATGTAACACGAGGTATAAGTGACTACCTTTGGTATATAACTAGCGTTGATGTTGGTTCGTCCGAATCCTTTCTTCGTGGAGGCAAACTTCCTTCTCTCATTGTTCAGTCAACTGGTCATGTTGTGCATGTGTTTATCAATGATCGACTTTCTGGCTCTGTCTATGGAACAAGGGAGGACAGAATATTCAGATATATTGGCGATGTAAATCTTCGTACCGGAACAAACACTATAGCTTTGCTCAGTGTTGCTGTTGGACTTCCAAACGTGGGTGGACATTTTGAGACATGGAACACAGGAATTCTAGGTCCAGTTGTTATGCATGGACTTGATCAGGGAAAGCTGGACTTTGTCATGGCAGAAATGGACTTACCAGGTTGGGCTGAAAGGAGAGGCCTTGAATCTTACATCACCAGACGGTATCTCTTCTGTCGAGTGGATGGAGTCAGCGTTAGTTGTACAAAAATCAGCCAACTCCAACGGCAACAGAAACGCATCAACGGCAGAACCTGCGAAACCAAACTGAAGAGAACTCAATTAATATCCAACAGAAAACTCACTTCCGATAATCCAAAACAACCACGCGAGCAGAAAAAACATGTAAACAGCGACGACAACATCAAGAGCTGCAAGCCACAAACGCAGTTGCCGTAAACACGTCCTTCATGTGCAATCACCACACCAACCATAGCCTGCAAGAAAAAACCAAACATCAGTTTCACAACAAGAGATGGTGATGATAAGCAAGTTCTTAAGATTAATTCAAAGGCCGCTGTCGTATTTGTCATAGCAGCATCTACCTTTCTTGTTCTGCTGTTCTTCTTCATGACAGCATGGTTTATGTGGGTGCTCATTATACTTTTCTGCATTTCTGGTGTTCAGGGGATGCACAATTGTATTACAAGCCTCACTTTAAGGAAATGGCCATGGATTAGTCCTGCATCCATTAGTACCTGTCATAGCACAACCAAGCTTAGTCATTACAAACAAGTTTTCAAACCTACAAAAGTTGAATTATTTGAAGATGATGAAATTCTGGTATTGGAGTTTTCCGAAGAAATACCTATTGGATTGGGTGTATTGAATATTCAGTTTGAAGGAATATTGAATGATGGAATGAAAGGTTTTTACAGAAGCAAATATGAGCATAATGGTGAGAAGAGGAATATGGCTGTTACACAGTTTGAACCAGCGGATGCCAGACGATGCTTTCCTTGTTGGGATGAACCTGCTTGCAAGGCCACTTTCAAGATTACATTGGATGTGCTTTCCGACCCTGTTGCTCTTTCCAACATACCAGTTGCTGAAGAAAAATTAATGACAATCTCAAAACTGTTTCGTATCAAGAATCACCAATCATGTCAACATATTTGGTTGCTGTCGTTGTTGGTTTGTTTGATAACGTGGAAAATCATACTCCCGGCGGGGTCAAAGTCCGAGTGTATTGTCAAGTCGGCAAGGCAAACCAAGGGAAATTTGCACTTGATGTTGCTGTGGAAACTTTGGGACTATACAAGGATTACTTCGATACTCCTTACACCTTGCCAAAATTGGATGTAATTGCAATTTCTGATTTTTTTTGCTGCCGGAGCCGTGGAGAATTATGGTTTGGTTACATGCCGGAGGACTGTTCCAGCACCGAAAAGAGGTGAGATAGTAAGACAGGATTCGATATGCATTGAGGGCTAAGTCGGATCCACTTGGTAGGTTGGTGGCTCTTGAGATGGGAAAATTCTGGCTGAAGGAATTGGTGAGGTTCAGGAAATTATTGATATGTGTGGTTATTCTGTGGGGCTGAGCCGACAACTGAATGGATCAATTATCCCATTAGAACTTCCAGAGCATAGATGTTTGAGGTATGGAACCCATTAGGGATCGTTGGTGTAATCACT
This sequence comes from Lathyrus oleraceus, assembly GCF_024323335.1. Classification (NCBI taxonomy): domain Eukaryota; kingdom Viridiplantae; phylum Streptophyta; class Magnoliopsida; order Fabales; family Fabaceae; genus Lathyrus; species Lathyrus oleraceus. Next base: position 186,053,837 of record NC_066581.1, read on the forward strand.
GCTTTCAACTTTCCATGTGCTGTACTAGGATGGAATGCTTACATTGCACTAGTCGGCGGTAACATGGTTGTCTGGAAGGGTGCGCCAACTACTCCATTGATAATTACAAAGCTGATTGTTGAAGTTTCTGAGAGGAACAATTTACCCGGAGCAATCTTTACCGATGATGCCGATATCACATTGGTTGTGCGCTCTATTTTCTTCGCAGCCGTCGGTACTGTTGGTTAGCGTTGTACAACCTGCCATGACTCTGCCGGAAGAGCAACCGTGACAGTAACCTCACACCACATACATGTGACGCATCATGCCGTCAATATCCTGCAACAACAAATCCAAGCAAGGCCAGGGCGCATTAAAACCAAGCATGAGAATTATAAAACTAAAATCATTCACAACAAAGCATTGAACCTAATTGCAAAAAAGGGTTAAGCATCGTCCATAAACTAAGTCACTTACAATATTGTATAATAGCAAACACAGTACCAATAACACAATCAACCCGTGTTCATAATTGGAGCTTTGCAAATAACCGAAGTTGCCCATGAATCGTTGCTAATTTTCACTGCAGTAAAAAATACGGGTAATTAGCAAAGCTGTAGAATTTCAGAAATACCCAAAATAGAGTTAAGACAAAAGCGAAGAAGAAAGCTTGAGTTCAGAGGACCGTTTTCGGTTTTAGCATTAAACAGGCCGATCCAAACTGAGCACATGAAAGAGGATTTTGCAGGTTGCTCCTTTGAACACCAAATACACCATTGAAACCCTAATTCATGAGAGATAAATAGGGAGAAAAAGGGAATCAGTAGGAGGACGAAAAAAGGGAGAAAAAGAGGCGAAAAAAACTCCACCAAGAACCTTAATCCGGAAATCAAAACGAAACCGATTGAGGGGGGAAGTGAAAAGGGTCGATCGTTATCTGAGTTGTCGTCGCCGTCGAAGGTCCGAAGGTGAGCTCCCTGTTTTATTTCAGCCATGATCTTTCGTATGTGAGAGAGGGTTTTGGTGAGAGGAACGTGGGGTTGAGAGTTTGAGTGAGAGCGATCGTGAGATTGAGAGTTTGAGTGAGAGCGATCGTGAGATTGAGAGAGATGAGTGAGAGGTGATGAGCGGTTTGAGGGAGCGATGAGAGAGATTTCGTTTGAGAGAGTTTTGAGGTAGAGAGGTTCTGGGTTTGGGATTTGGGAAGAAGACGTTGGTCTGTTTCTTTGTTTCCATTTTCTTTTTCTTTTTTTTAATTTATTTTTAAATAAAGATAAGCATTGAAACCATAAAAAATTTATGTTTTTTAAACTTCCTAAGTTTTCATTTTTAACTTCCTAAGTTTAATAAATATTTTCTCATTTTCAATTCATATGCCATTGAGAAACCCAACAGCCAGGCGGCTGGGTTTTTTGTTGGTAAACTAACAGATCTTCATTATTGTTATTTTAGTCCCTTTTTATTTTTATTCTAATATAGGCTGGTTTATATGTTTAAGCTGTTATTTAAATGACAACTAAGGATAAATGGCCTAGTGGAGAGAGGGTAGTTTCATAATCTTAAGTGGAGAGGGTTCAATACTCATATGTAGCATTTTATTTTCCTTTAGCATTTTATTTCTTTTAACATTTTTTATGTTTATGTTTTATTATACTCATGGTTTCATTATTATTTAATAACACAAATCTGTTTTTTTATTAATTTCATCATTCATTCAAAACCATTTTAAAACTATTAAAATCATATTTCTCGATTCAATGTCGAGCCCATTTTCATACCCTTGTAAGTCGATTGCTTTTAAGCATCGCCATCAACCTCACATAGCTTACTCTTGGGCTTTCTTACAATGAGCCGGTTCTCTTGCACTTACACTCATGCATTACATTATTTGTTGTTTGGGCCCGATTTAATTATTTCATGATTTTGAATCGCCATTTGACAAAATGTATCCCACTCCCCCGATGTGTAATAATCTTGTACTATTTCATTTTTGTATTTGTTTGACTATTTAGTTAGATACTAATACAAGAATAAAATCAACCATTTCCAAAAAAAAAAAACAAAAATATGACTCGATTCAACGTCGAGTATTTTCTCAATAAACAAATCAATCCATTTCTTCTCCCCATTCTATTCCATTTCTTTCAAAAAACTTCATCAAATGCTTGATCCAACGTCAAGCCATTTCTCATAATAAAAACTCAAAAAATATTAATTCATAGTTAAGACCTTTTCAATAAAGATGGAAGTGGAACATGGTGTATACCGCGCACTCCTGAGACTAGGATTCGAGATGTATATCTCGCCAATCCTAGCTCTCGCCATCATCCAAATTTATCCGCTCTGTTTTCTTTCAAACACTCATTCAAATTTCTCTTAAACGTCCATCAATACTTGATCTAGGGTCAAGTCATTTTCACGACAGAAACCAAAATACCTAATTCTTACATAACACTTTCCCAATAAAGGTGGAAATGGAACATGGTGTATACCATGCACTCCTGAGGTTAAGATTCGAGACGTATGCCTCGCCAATCCTAACTCTCGCCATCGTCTAAAATTGTCAATGTGGTTTCGTCAGACCCTTTCTCAATCAAATTTAAGCTACCTAAATCTTATTTAACACTTTTTCAATAAAGGTGGAAATGGAACATGGTGTATACCATGCATTCCTGAGGTTAAGATTCGAGACGTATGCCTCGCCAATCTTAACTCTCGCCATCGTCTAAAATTGTCAACACGGTTTCTTCAAACCCTTTCTCAATCAAATTCCAAAATACTTAATTCCTATCTTAACCTTTTTCAATAAAGATGGAAATGGAACATGGTGTATACCATGCACTCCTGAGGCTAGGATTCGAGATGTATATCTCGCTCATCCAAGTTCTCGCCATCACTCAAAATACATCCAACCAATCAAACCCTTTTCTCGCCGTCGTGCGATTAATCAAAAACCTTTTTCATAAACGAAAGATATATTGTCTTAAGTGATACAAAACAATGTTTCGGCCACGATTGTTGAGTAGAGATAAATGACGCTTTTCCGAATGTAGATTTATAAATCCGTTCGATGTGTGGTATGCGTTCACTCCTCATCTGTTTTGGGTAAAACAATGTTTTCGTCGATTAATACAATATAGCTTTCGCTAAAATCGACCAACAAACAAACATTTTTCTACCCAGAACTACGTAAGCCTTGATTTCTCTTTTGAGATACGTAGGAGCAGGATTTGTAAATCTTGTCAGGCCCATTAATAAAAAACTTGGGTTTAGTCATTCGTCAAAAATCCAAAAACATTTTCCTCTCTTTTACTCTTTCTTTCCCACCTAATAACTTGAAAAGCCTAACATTTCAAACTAACACTAACGCACACAACTAACCTAATGGTTCCCGTTGAGTACAACGGACGTGAGGGGTGCTAATACCTTCCCCTTGCGTAATCGACTCCCGAACCCTGATATTGGTTGCGATGACCGTATCTTATCCTTTCTTTTGTCTTGGGTTTTATCGATATTTCCCCTTTCCTTTTTAGGAATAAATAAAGTTCGGTGGCGACTCTGTTCAGTCCATCATTGCGAGCGTCCGATCGCGCTTCGCTTTGAAGTCGTATCCCCATTTTTCGAGGTGCGACACACGCGTACATGCACACACACACACACTCACACGAATGCACATGCACGCGTACTTGCACACGCATACACAAACACACACGTACACACGCATGCACACATACATACACATGCAAACTCACACGTACACACACATGCACGCGTACATGCACACGCACACACACAAACACAAATACATGCACACACAAGTACATGCATACACACATACACGCGCACACACACTCACACACACACACACACACACACATAAACACACATGCGCCTGCTCGTACACGCGCACGCACGCGCAAATGATAACGCACATGCATACACACACACACGCACATGCATACACACATACGCACATGCACACGGACACACACACACACACACACGCATACACTGATGCACACGCACACAGGCACACGAATATGCGCATGTAGAGACACACACACACACACATGAACCCGCGTACGCGCATATTTACATGTACACACGCATGCACGCATACATTCACACGCACACGCAAAATCACATTACACACGCACACGCAAACTCATACATACACACGCATGCACGCGTAGATGCACACACACACACACACACACACTCACACACACGGACATGCATACACACAGACACACAAACACACACACATAAGTGAACCAGCGCACACGGAAACACACACGTATACACACATGCATGTGTACATGCACATGCACACGCAAAATCACACGTACATGCATACGCACACGCCAACTCACACGTACACTCGCATGCACGCGTACATGCACACGCACATACACACACACACATACACTCGCACATACACATACACACACGCATACGCCAAAGCATACACACACACACGTGTGAACCCGCACACACGCTAACTCACACCTACACACGCATGCACGCGTACATGCACACGCACACGCACACACGCATACACACACATACGTACAAACACACACATACACATACACACATACACGTGTGAACTCGTGCACACGCAAACTCACACGTACACACGCATGCACACGTACATGCACGCACACACACAAACTCACATGTACACACGCATGCACGCGTACATGCGCACATACACACACGTAAACTCACACAAACACACACACACATGTACATGCACACACACACACGCATACACACAATCACACGCGCATGCTTACGCTCACACTCACACCCACGTGAACCCAAGCACACACAAACTCATACGTACACACACATGCACGCGTACATGCAAATGCATACACAAACTCACACCTACACACGCATGCACACGTACACGCAAGATGACACGTACACACGCAAGATGACACGTACACACGCATGCACGTGTACATGTACACACACACACACACACATACAAAAACTCATACGTACATATGCATACACGCGTACATGCACATGCACACATGCATACACACACACAACACACACATGCATATGCAAACACACATACACACACACATACTAACAAGCATACACACACACACATACACGCGAACACGCACACGCTCATGCGCACACTCATATTCACTCGCATACGCACACGTATACTTACACACACACACACACGTACACGCACACACACACACATACACGTGAACCCACGCACGTGCAAACTCACACGTAAACACACATATACACGCGTACATACACACGCACACGCAAACTCACACTTACACATGTATGCAGGCGTACATGCACAGACACGCACACACACGTGAACCCGCACACGCGCAAACTCACACGTATACATGCATGCACGTGTACTTGTACACACAGACACAAACTCACATGTACACATGCATGCACGCGTACACTCACACGCACACACACACAAACACAAACACAAACACAAACACACACATGTACACACACGTACGCACATGGACATACACATACACACACTAACATAAACACATGCACACACATGTACACACGCAAACTCTCTCTCACACACACGCGCGCACGCATATGCTAGTACACGCGCAAATGAAAGGTACACGCATACGCACACGCACACATGTATACACACACACACAAACACATGCACACGCATATGCGCACACAGATATACGCTCATACACACATGAACCCGCACACGTGCATACTCACATGTACACACGCATGCACGCATATATGCACACGCACGCGCAAAAATCAAATTACACACGCATGCACGTGTACATGCACACGCACATGCAAACTCATACGTACACACGCATGCACGTGTACATGCATACTCACACTCACACGTACGAACATGCATACACACAGACACACACATACGTGAACCCACGCACACGCAAACTCACACGTATACACGCATGCACGCGTACATGCATATGCACACGTAAAATCACACGTACACATGCATGCACGCGTACATACATACGTACACGCAAACTCACACGTACACTCGCATGTACGCGTACATGCACACGCACACACAAACTCCCACGTACACACACATGCACACGTACATGCACACGCACACGCATGGACACACACACACACACCCACACGTAAACTCACGCACATACATATGCATATGCACACGCACACTCACACACATATACACACTCACACGCGCATGCTCACACCCACACTCACATGCACGTGAACATAGACACACACAAACTCATACGTACACACGTATGCACCCGTACATGCAAACGCACACACCTACACAAGCATGCACACGTACACGCAAGATCACACGTATGCACGCGTACATGCACACGCACATGCAAACTCACACGTACATATGCATGCACACGTACATGCACAACCACACGTATACGCACACAAACACACACATGCATACACACACATACATACGCACACGCACATACACACATACACGTATAAGCATACACACACACGTACACACATACGCACACGCATGTAGACACGCATACACACACGCACATACACACATACAAACACGTACACGCATACACACACACACACACGAGCGCGTGCGCGAACCTATGCATATGCAAACTCACATGTAAACACGTATAAACACACACGCACACCCGCGAACCCATGCACATGCAAACTCATACATAAACACACATGCACACACACACACATAAAATTACACGTTCACACGCATGCACGCGTACATGCTCACGCACGAGCAAACTCACACTTACACACGTACACACGTGTACATGCATAAACACACTCATAATAACTCACACGCACACACACATAACACACACGTGAACCCGCACACACGCAAACTCACACATATACACACATGCACACGTACTTGCACACGCACACGCGAACTCACATATACACATGAATGCACCCGTACATGCACAACACACATACAAACACAAATACATGCACACACACGTACACATGCACACAAACCCATGCACATGCAAACTCACACGTAAAGACGCATGCACGCGCACACGTAAAGTCACATGCACACACGCATACACGCGTACATGCACCCACACGCGCAAACTCACACTTACACACGTATGCACGGGTACATGCACACGCGCACACACACAAACACACGTGAACCCGCACACACGCAAACTCACAAGTATACACGCATGCACGCGTACTTGCACAAGCAGACACAAACTCACACGTACACATACATGCACGTGTACATTCACACGCACACCCACACAAACACAAACACATGCACACACATGTACACACACGCACATGGAAATACACACACACACACACACATGCACACACAAACAAACATAAACACATGCACACACATGTACACACGCAAACTCACACACACACATACACACAGTGTGCATACATATACACACAAATACACGTACGTAAACACACACACACACACATGCACACGCATACACGCATGTATGCGTACATGCACACGTGCATGCAAACTCACACGCACACACGCATGCGCACTTTCATGCTCACGCACACGCAGACTCACATGCACACAAGCTTGCACACATACACGCACAAACACACTTGCGCACTCATGCACACACACGCACGCACGCAGACACACACGCACACGCACACCCACACACATGCACTCGTACATGCACATGCACACGCACCCGCTCACACATGCACACACACACGCACAGGCACATACACACACACACACACATGCACGCTTACATGCATATGCACACCCACCCGCACACACACACATGAACTCATGCGCACGCAGACTCACATGTACACACGCATGCACACATACTTGCACATGCACACACAAACTCATGCACACACAGACTCACATGTACACACGGATGCACACATGCACATGCACACACAAACTCACAAGTACACATGCACGCACGCGTACATGCACATGCACACACAAACTCACAAGTACACATGCATGCACGTATACATGCACACACATACACACATGCATATACACGCACACGCACATATACATGTACACGCAAACTCACAAGAAGACGCACACGCACACACACACACACACATGCATAAATACACATGCGCAAGCTCGCACACGCACAAGCAATTGTAAACGCACACTCACACGCACACGCAAACACACAAGCACACGCACTCGCACACGCATACACAAGCACACGCCAACAATCACGCACACGCACACGCAAATGCTAGCGCACACATATACACATGCAAACACATGCACGTACACGCACACACGTATACACGCGCACGCACGCTCACGCGCAAAATCACATGTACACACGCATGCACGCATACATGCACACGCACATAAAAACTCACGTGTACATGCACACACACATGCACACGCAAACTCACGCACGCACACGCATGGACTCGTACATGGACAAACAACATGCACACGCACACACACGCACACGCTCACATACACACATGCACGCGTACATGCACATGCACACGCACCCGCACGCACACATACACACATGAACCCGTGCACACGTAAACTAACACGTACACACATATGCACGCGTACATTCACACACACACACAAAATCACACGTACACACGCATGCACGCGTACATACACATGCACACGTAAAATCACACGTACACGTGCATGCATGCGTACATGCACATGCATACACACACACACACAAACGAACATACGCGCGCGCACACACACACACACATACGTGAACCCGCACACACGCAAACTACAACGTATACACGCATGCACGATTAAATGCACATGCACACGTATGCCCAAAATCACACGTACACACGAATGCACACATACTTGCACACGCACACGCACACACAAACTCACAGGTACACATGCGTGCACGCGTACATGCACACGCACGCACACATGCACATACATGCACACGTACACGCAAACTCACACGCAGACGCACCCGCATACACACACATAAAAACACACACATGCATGCGCAAGCTCACACATGCACACGTACATGCACACACACACACACACACCGACGCTCATGAACATGAAAGCTCACACGCAAGCACACATGCACGTTTACATGGACACCCACACGCAAACTCACACGCATACACGAATGCACACGTACATGCACACACATATGCATACACAAACACACACACACACACACATATGCACACACACACACAGACAGAAACACACACACACACATGCACACGTACACCCTAACGCGCACACGCACACACACACCCATGCACGCATACATGCACAGGCACACGCACCCGCGCACACACAGACACATGAATCCGTGCACACGCAAACTAACACGTACACACGCATGCACGCGTACATTCACACGCAAGCACAAAATCACACGTACACACGCATGCACGCGTACATGCACACGCACATGCAAAATCACACGTACACGCGCATGCATACGTACATGCACACGCACACACACATACACATACACAAACGCACACACACATACAAACACACATACGGGAACCCGCACACACACAAACTACAACGTATACACGCATGAACGATTACATGCACATGCACACGCACACCTAAAATCACACATACACACGAATGCACATGTACTTGCACATGCATACGCACACGCACACGCAAACTCACAGGTACACATGTGTGCACGCGTACATGCATTCACACACACACATGCACATAGACGCACACACACAAGTACATGCACACGCACACGCAAACTCGCATGCAGACGCACTCGCATACATACATACACACACACACACAAACACATACACATGCTTGCAAAAGCTCGTACACACACACGTACATGCACACGCACACGCCAACGCTCACGCACATGCAAGCTCACACGTACACACGCATGCACCTGTACAAGGACACACACACACGCAAATTCACATGTAAGCACATGTACATGCACACGCAGACACACACATATGCATACACAGACACACACACACACACATGCACACACACGCACACACACAGAAACACATACACACACACGCAAATGCACACACACACACACGCATACTCACATGCACCCACTCACACACAAACATACGTAAACCTGTGCACAGTACACACACATGCACCCGTAGTTGCACACGTACGTGAAAAATCACACCTACACATGCATGCACGCGTGCATGCGCAAGCATATGCAAAATCACATATACACAGGCATGCACTCGTACATCCACACGCATGCACGCACACACGCACACACATACACATACATACACACACACACATACACATACATGCATACACACACACATACACATACATGCATACACACACGCACACATACACATGTACACGCATACACACACACACATACATACACACACACACACATACATGCACACGCATGCATGCACACACGCACACACACATATGCATACACACGCACACATACACGTACACGCATACACACACGGGCACATACACACATAAATACACATGCATGCACATGTACATAACCTACGCCCATGCATACTCACCCGCACCTGTATAAGCACACGCACATACACACACACACACACACATACGTGAACCCGCGCACACGTAAACTCACACGTACACATGCATGCACGCACACAAGCACACGCACGCATAAAATCTCACGTATACACGCATACACGCGTACATTCACACGCACACGTGAACTCACACGTACACATGTATGCACACATACATGCATATGTACACACACACGCACACACACACACACACATACACACACGTGGACCCTCACACACCCAAACTCACACGTAAATACACATGCATGCATACATGCACATGTACACGTAAAATCACATGCACACACGCATTTACGCGTACATGTGCACGCACATATACATGCACGCGTACATGCACCCGTACTTGCACATGCACACGCAAACTCACAAGTACACATGCGTGCGTGCGTTCATACATACGCACACATGCATGCACATACACGCACACGCACATGTACATGCACACGCACACGCAAACTCACAGGCAGACGCACATTCACACACAAACACACACACACATTCACACACATGCACGCAAACACACACACACATACATGCATACACATGCACATGTATACGTACACGCATACACACATACACACACATGCAGACATACGTACATGCCTACACCCACACACAGTCACACGCACCCGTACAAGCACACGCACACACACACACATACACACACACACGCACGTGAATCCACACGCACTCAAACTCACACGTACACACGTATGCACGCGTACATACACACGTACACGCACGCACACATACACATACGTGAACCCACACACACCCAAACTCACACGTAAAAATGCATGCACGCACGTGAATCCACACGCACTCAAAATTACATGTACACACGCATGTACGCGTACATGCACACGCACACGCAAACTCAGACGTACACACATATGCACTCGTACATGCACACGTGCACACACGCGCGCGCGCACATACACACACACACGCAAACAAACATACGTGAACCCGTACACACGCAAACAACCACGTATACCCGCATGGATGATTACATGGACATGCACAGGCACACCCAATATCACACGTACACACGAATGCACGCGTACTTGAACATGCACACGCAAACTCACAAGTACACATGCATTCACACGTACATCCACACGCACACACATATGCACATACACACACATACAAACTTACATTCACACACACACGCAAATTCACAGGCACACGCGCACACACAGACACACACACACACATGCAAGCTCGCACATGCATAAACAAATGCACACACGCACGCATATGCCCATGCACACGCATACGCACACGCACATACGTACGCATGCATACACATACACACATACACGCTCACACACACACAGGCACAAGCACACACACACACGCGCATGCAAACTCATACGCAGACACGCATGCAAGCTTTCATGCACATGCACACGCAAACTCACGTGCACACAAGCTTGCACATATACACGTACAAACACACTTGCACACACATGCACAGGCACATACATACACACACATGCACGCGTACATGCACATGCACACGCACACGCACACACTTGCATACACACACGCACACACACATACACACACACACATACATGCACACACACCCGCACACACACGCACACACACACACATACACACACACACATACATGCACACACACACACACACACTCAAACTCACACGTACACACGCATATATGCACACACACACGTAAAATCACACGTACACATGCATGCACACGCACACGCAAACTCACACGTACACACGCATGCATGCGTGCATGCACACGAACATGTTGACGCACTCGCGCACACAAACACTCGTGAACCCATGCACACCCAAACTCACACGTAAAAATGCATGCACGCGTACATGCACATGTACGCGTAAAATTACATGTACACACGCATGTACGCGTACATGCACACGTCCACGCAAACTCACACGTACACACGTATGCTCACGTACATGCACACATACACACACACGCACACACACACACAGACACACGCACAAACATACGTGAACCAGCAGACACGCAAACAACCATATATACCCGCATGTATGATTACATGCACATGCACAGGCACACCCAAAATCACACGTACACACGAATGTACGCGTACTTGAACATCCACACGCAAACTCACAAGTACACATGCATGCACGCGTACATGCACACGCACATACTTATGGACATACACGCACATGCAAACGTACATGCACACGCACACACAAATGCACACACACGCACACGCACATGTACACACATACATATTCACACTCGCTCACACACACACACGCATGCACAAGCATACCTACATGCACACGCATACACGCAGGCACAAGCATACCCACATGCACACGCATACGCGCATGCACACGTACCTGCAAACAGGCACACAAACTTATACGCACACTTTCATGCACACGCACACGCAAACTCACGCGCACACAAGCTTGCACACGTACATGCACAAACACACATGCACACGTACACACACACATACACGTGTACATCACTACGCCAAATAAGGGAAAAGATGGCGCTTTTTTTGGCCTATAACAGCGCTTTAAAGCGCCCTCTAATCTGGCGCTGGCATAGGTAAAGACATCGTTTTTTTTCCTGGTGAAAGCGCTCTCTAAAGTGGCTCTTTAAGCCATTTAAGGGCCACTTTAGAGGGCGCTTTTTAAAGAAAGCGCCCTCTAAAGTGGAAACTTTTAAGGGTTTAGAGGGCGCTTTTACTGGAAAGCGCCCTCTAAAGTGGAAACTTTTAAGGGTTTAGAGGGCGCTTTTACTGGAAAGCGCCCTCTAAAGTGGAAATTTAAAGGGTTTAGAGGGCGTTTATTTTGGAAAGCGCCCTCTAAAGTGGGTGGTTATTTAAATTTTTTTTTTTAAAAAGTGCTATATTTATTTATTTATTTTAGACAACCTGTATATTGAAGCAGTACACCTAAAACTGTATAATTTGAAGCCCTTTTTCACACATTGCATTCAACAAGCCTTATATACAACAATCCATACATATACAACAATCCACTGATATATAATCGTTTAACTTCTAAAGATTCTAAATATACAACCAATTCATAACTTAAAAAGAAATAAAACTAAGTAGCAAAAGCATCTCTGAGATGTATGTTTTTTTTGCTAGCCGCAGTCTTCTTAGCAACAACCTCTTTTTGTTCAATATCAATAGCATGAACCTAAAATATCATAAAATTAGTTAGGTGAAGTATAAGATCAAGAATTAACATTTTCTATGCATAAATATCATATAATTGTGTTTATACCTTTTTTTTTATGCAACTGACTCGATTTGCTGTAATAAAAGCCATTTTACCTGTAATAAAGAAAACAATTAAAATCATTTGACCTGTACCTTTTTCACTAAGTTCTCTTTCTTTTCTTGGTTGGAATATGTTCTACATGTCTCTTAACAACACGGACGGTTGGATTGATCCAAATACCCTCATTATGATCATTTCTAATATATGAATCATTTGATATAATATTCTCATCTTGATCATTTCTGGTAAACGATTCAATCTCAACATCAATATCACCTTGATCTCCAGTGTTTTCATCAATTACTTTGTTGGAAAAAAAAATTATAGACCATTTCGTACTTTTCGGATCATTGACATAGAACACTTGTCTAGCTTGAGAGGCTAGAATAAAAGACTCATCTTTGTATCCCACCCTATTAAGATCCACTTGCAAAAATCCTGACTTATCCATTCGAATGTCGTTATTATTTTCAACCCACTTGCAACCAAATATAGGAATCTGAAACTTCTCATAATCAAACACCCAAATGCGCTCGATAACACCAAAATACGACAGATTTGCAAATTTGGGGTTTAAGTCCTTCACACTTGATATGTGCATTGCTTCAGCTACCACGGTGACACCACTATTCTGCATAGTACTTTTATCATCTTGTTCTTTGGTATAAAATGTGTATCCATTAATCGCGTATGCGCTATAAGAAAAAACATGGAAACTTGGTACTTTTATCATCTTGTTCTTTCTGTTATTGAAGCGGGATCTGAATAATACTTTGAATAAATATGATCCTTAAACCAAGGTATAAAACATCGATTGTGCTCTCGTACTATCCAATTTTCATTTCTATTGGGATTTAAACCTCGGAGAACATCCTTGTGAATTTCAACATACGACTCAACCTCATTCTCATTGTGCAGAACATACAAATGCACTTGATCCCGTTCGACCCTTGATACTGCCACGATTTTATTTCCAATTAGATTTTTTCCTTTTTTCTTTTCGACAAGCTGAGACTTGGGGAGTCCGATTGACTGAACATTAGACAAATATTCAGTACAAAACTCAATTGCTTCTTCAACAATGTATCTTTCAACCATACAACCTTCTGGTCGACTTCGGTTCTTCACGTACCCTTTTAATATTTTCATATAACGTTCAACAGGGTACATCCATCTCATATAAGCTGGTCCACACAATTGTGTCTCTTTCACAAGATGAACAACTAGATGTACCATTATGTCAAAAAATGATAGAGGAAAAAACATTTCAAGCTCACACAAAGTAATAACGATTTATTTTTGCAACATTGGTAAGATCGCAGGATCGATCACCTTACTGCAAATTGACTTGAAGAAAGAACACAACTTAGTTATAGAGCTTCTTACTTTTTCTGGAAGAATAGAACGTATACCTATTGGGAGAAAATGTTTCATTATAACATGGCAATCATGGGTCTTTAAACTCTTTAACTTGAGGTCTTTCATAGACACAAGTCTTCTAATATCTGAAGAGTACCCTTCTGGAACTTTAACTTCACTTAGAAACTTACACAATGTTTTTTTCTCCTTTCCAGATAGAGTATAAGCAGCAGGCGGTAGATATGTTCGTTTTCCTTTCTTCAAGGGTCCTAATTCAGTTCTTATTCCCATCGCTATCAAGTCCTTTCTTGCCTTAAGGCCATCCTTAGACTTTCCTTGTATATTGAGTAACGTGCCAATAACACTTTCAAATACATTTTTTTCAATATGCATAACATCAAGAAAATGTCTCACATACAAGGACTTCCAATACGGCAATTCAAAAAAAACTGACCTCTTCTTCCACCCACTTTTGACAAGTGTGTGGGCAAAAGGCTTGCCAAACTGAGTATCAAAATCTTTCACCTTTTCAAAAATTTGATCACCCGTCAATATAGGTGGAGCTCTGCCTTGTTCTGTCTCTCCATTGAACGCCTTTCTCCATCCACGGTAGTGCGCAACGGCAAACTTCGGCGTGCGTAACGGCAAACTTAACGAATTCTGATACTCCATTCTCGTACTCTCTCGAAAATCAATTGGAAGACATCCATGTATTATCCATTACTAATTAGAATAAACAAAAAACAATTTCAGAAGAGAAACCAAAAATGGGATGAGACAAAACAATTTCGCTTTATTGAGTTAGTCTCTGTGCAGGGCATTCATGTCTCCAACAACAATCCAAAACCAAAACAATTTTGGTTTATTGAGTTAGTTTCTCAACATTTTCAGATATCTCTGACTTCAATAGCATGAGAATGTATGAACCATGCATTAAGCATTAGTGGTATGCACTAATTTGTAGCATAGTTATATATCATCATATAGTTTTTACAAAAGATAAACATTGACTAGAAAATATATATGTAGAATTGTATAATGGTCTAACTGAAAGCTAACAGAAGAATAGTCGACTCTAATTTACTCTATCAAATAACATCCATACCTAAACTTCTTAAGTTACTAGCTACGCTATGTATGCTAGAATAAATACACTCATAAGCTGCATAATGTACCTTTGATTGGTAGAAGGTGTTTTAGATATTGCTGCCTCCTTTTTCTACATCGAGAAACAAATGGAACAGTTGGTGAAATTTAACCCATAATGCCTAGTCTCCATTGCTAGCATTGCAACACAATAATTATTATTGAGAATACTCAATAAATGTATGAACCAAGAAAAATGAAACCAAAAATGAACAATAGCGAACGTCAGAAGAGAAACCAAGTAATATGAAGATTAGAAAAATACCTATGGTGTCAAAATCGAACAGCTAACGACGAATTAATAGAAGGAGGAAACGTCGTAGATCTAACAGAGGTGGAAGGAGAACGCCTTAGAAGTAGCGAAAATCGTAGCAGTGAGAACCCTAACGTGAAAAAGAACGAAAATAACAGAGAGTGAAATAACAAAACGCACAGTATGTTATAATTTTAATGTTTACTAAAGGGGACCTTAGAGGGCGCTTGTGGAAAAAAAGCGCCCTCTAAAGGGGGCCTAAGAGGGCGCTTATGAAAGCGCTCTCTAAGGCTTTCCAAAAGCGCTTTATAAACTGGAAATGCACATGGACTTATAGAGCGCTTTTTTAAAAGCGCCCTCTAAGGGTAACCTTAGAGGGCGCTTTCTAAAAAGCGCCCTGTATTGTTGTCCCTCTATCTCCTCCTTATTTTTTCGCTTCACCTTAGAGGGCGCTTTATTACAAAAGCGCCCTCTAAAGTGCGTTGTCTATTCCAGTTGTTCGCTCCTTATTTTTTCGCTTCACTTTAGAGTGCGCTTTTGTAATAAAGCGCCCTCTAAGGTGCGCTGTCTATTCCAGTTTTTGGCGTAGTGCATGCATATGCACATGCACCCGCACACACTTGTATATGCACACACACACACACACACACACACATGCACGCGTACATGCAAATGCACACACACAGACATATAAACCAACACATAGGCAAACTCATACGTACACACACATGCACGCGTACATTCATACGCACACACAAAATCACACGTACACACCCATGTATGCGTACATGCACACGCACACGTAAAATCACACGTACACACGCTTGCACGCTTACATGCATACACATACACACACGCATGCACAAACACACACACACACACATACGTGAACCCGTGCACACACAACTTACCATGTATACATGCATGGACGATTATATGCACATGCACATGCACACCCAAAATCACACGTACACACGAATGCACGTGTACTTGCAAATGCACACGCAAACTCACAAGTACACATGCATGCACACGTTCGTACATATACACACACACATGCACATACACGCACACGCAAGGTCACAAGCAGACGCACACGCACACACACATTCACATAAAGATACATACACATGTGCAAGCTCACACACGCGCACGAAAATACAAACACACACATACACGCACACGCATTCGCACAGCACACGTAAGCACACACCAACACTCACACACACGTAAGCACACACCAATACTTACTCACATGCACACGCACACGCACACGTAAATGATATCGCACACGTACACGCAACCACATACATGTAGACACACACACGCAAACGCACGCGCACGCGCTGACTTACATATACATACGCATGCATGCATACATGTACACGCACACGAAAACTCACATGTACATACGTATGCATACATACATGCACACGCACACACAAACACACATACACACACACACACGTGAACCCACGCACACCCAAACTCACACGTAAACGCGCATGCACGCGTACATACACATGTACGCGCAAAATCACACGTACACATGCATGTACGAGTACATGCACACCCACACACAAACTCACACGTACACATGTATGCACGCGTACATGCACAGGCACACACACAGACACATATGTGAACCCGCGCACACGCAAACTACCTCGTATACACGTATGCACGATTACATGCACATGCATACCAAAATAACACGTACACACGAATGCACACGTACTTGCACATGCACATGCAAACTCACAAGTACACATGCATGCACGCATACATGCACACACACATGCACATACACGCACACCCACACGTACATGCACAGGCACACACACACACATACGTGAATCCGTGCACACACATACTACCTCGTATACACGTATGCACGATTACATGCACATGCATACCAAAATAACACGTACACACGAATGCACACGTACTTGCACATGCACATGCAAACTCACAAGTACACATGCATGCACACATACATGCACACGCACACACACATGCACATACACGCACACCCACACGTACATGCACACGCACACGCACACACAAACGCATACGCACATGCACACACACACATCCACACGCACACGGTCCTGCACAAACACATGCACACACACACAAACATGCACACGCCCACGCGCATGCACGCGTACCTTCACATGTGCATGCAAACTCACACGCACACACGCGCACGCAAACTCACACGTAAAAACGCATGCACGCGTATATGCACAAACATACATGCACACACATGCACACGTACACACACACACACACACTCACACACACATACACACATGTGTACATGCACATGCACACACACTCGTGCACATACACATACACACATGAACTCGCACACAGGAAAACTCATACGTACACACGCATGTACACGTACATTCACACACACACACACACGCAAAATCACACGAACACACGCATGAACGCGTACATGCACACGTACACCCAAAATCACACATACACTCGCATGCATGCATACATGCACACACACACACACACACACAAACACACACCCACACACACACACATGCACACACACACACACACGCACACACTCACACGCACACATACATACATGAACACGCACACACGCAAACTACAATATATACACGCATGCACGATTACATGTACATGCACACCCAAAATCACATGTACACACATATGCACGCGTACTTGCACATGCACACGCACACGCAAACTCATAAGTACACATGCATACACTCGTACATTCATACGCACACACACATACACATACACGCACATACACACGTACATGCACACACACATGCAAACTCACACTCAGACGCACACACACACACACATACACACACAAACACACACACTCATGCACGCGCAAGCTCGTACAGGCACACGCAAATGGAAACACACACGTACATGCACACGCCAACGCTCATGCACACGCAATCTTACATGCACACACGCATGTACATGTACATGGACACGCACACGCAAACTCACACATACACACGCAAAATCACACGAACACACGCATGCACGCGTACATGCACACGTACACACGGATGCACGAGTACATACACACACATATGCATTCAGACACACACACACACACACACACATATATGCATATACACATACACACACATACACACACACACGCACACGCAGACACACACTTACATGCACCCGTTCACACACACACACACATGTGAACCTGTACACACGCAAACTCACACGTACACACACATGCACTCGTACTTGAACATGTACGTGCAAAATCACACGTACACACGCATGCACCTGTGCATGAGAAAGCACACACAAAATCACACATACACAAGCATGCACACGTACATGCACACGCATGCACACAAAGACACACACACACATACACATGTATACACACGCATACACACATGCACACATACACACACACACACGTGCACACGCATGCACACACACGCACACACATATACATACACACGCACACGTACACGTACACGCATACACATACGCACACATACACATACACACATGCATGCATACGTATATGCCCACGCCCACGCACAAGCACACGTACACACACACACACACACGTGAACTCACGCACACTCAAACTCACACGTACACACGCATGCACGCATATATGCATACCCACACGTAAAATCACACGTACACACGCGTGCACGCGTACATGCACACGCACACGCAAACTCACACGTATTCACGCGTACATGCACACGTGCACACACGCGTGTACACACAAACATACGTGAACCCAGGCACACCCAAACTCACACGTAAAAACGCATGCACGCGTACATGCATATGCACACATAAAAATTACATGTACGCATACATGCACACACACACGCAAACTCACACGTACACTCGTATGTACACGTACATGCACACGTACACACACACACGCACACACTCACACACACACACACACACACACACACACACACACACACACAAACATATGTGAACCCACACACACGTAAACAACCACATATACCCGCATGCACGATTACATGCACATGCACATGCACACCCAAAATGACACGTACACACGAATGCACGCCTACTTGAACATGCACATTCTTCTATATTTATACTTAGGCATTTACATGTTTTATACTTAGGCATTTCCATGTTTTAGTTTTGTTATTTTTCCCTTTTAATGTGTTTTTATAATTTATCTTATTTTTACACTTATTTGTTTTTCGCAGTTTATTTTCAGCATTAGCAGTCTGCACGAATAAATTCATAAATAGAGCTAGGAGTATCGAGTTGAGGCGTGCTACCAGTCGTTGGAAAGCTAAGAGAAAGAGCTACGACTTTCATGAAGAAGTCAGAAGCTAATTCGGAATGTAACATGGTTGAAAAATCCGTTGAAGCCTTCAACACTAGATATATATTTTGTGTTGGGTTATTTAGTTTGGGTCTGGGTTATGTTTTGACCAAATTAGGTTTATTCTATTTTTTCTATAACCTAGGCAAACGAAAATAGTAGAGGGCATCACTATTCACGAAAATTTGAAAGCTTTTGTGAATTCCATGGAGAACTAATCTCTCTGATTCGATCTGCCGTAATTTAGTTTCCAAAACTTGAGATTATTATAATGTTAATTTTAGTTTAATTCCTTTCAATGATATTTTGTGTTCTTGTATGCTTAATTCGATTGCATGAAATATATTGATTCAATTTGGTTGATTGTATGATCCTAACATAGGCACGTCACGTTTGCTTAATTCGTTTTTGTGTCTGATCAATCATGTTTGCTTAATCCATGAAAACTTATCCTATTTGCTTAATTCGGACAATAGGATCATACATCTCACAAACTTCACAGCGCTTGTCATTGAGTTTGTATCCAATTAGTAATAGACAATCCGCTTAGGGTATTAAAATTATACTAATCGATGATAGTAGGAACTGAATCGGTAGATTGAATTATTTCATAATCACTTATTTCATAACAGCTTATTTTAAGAATTGCTTTTAATAATCATTTTTTCTTAATCGAACACCAAATCAAACACCCCCCTTAATTCGATTTACCTTTGGATAATAATAATCAAGAATCCTTGTGAGAATGATATCCGAGTTAAAATTGTCGTCGTACTACGTTTTTGAAAAACACTCGTTTTGACCCGCGGGTAACAGCGGATCAACCCGCACACACGCAAACAACCACGTATACTCGCATGCACGAATACATGCACATGCACAGGCACACCCAAAATGACACGTACACACGAATGCACGCCTACTTGAACATGCACACGCAAACTCACAAGTACACATGCATGCACGCGTACATGCACACACGCACACACACATAATATACACATACACACACATGCAAACGTACATGCAAACTCACATGCACATGCACATGCACACACACATATACACACACACACACACGCAAGCTCGCACATGCACACACACAAATGCACACGCACACACAAATGCAAATGTACACACACACGCACATGCATACACATAGACACACACACACGCTCATGCACACACGCAGACACAAGCACCCACACATGCACACGCATACGCGCATGCACACGTGCCTGCAAACGGGCACGCAAACTCATACGCACACACGCATGCACGCTTTCATGCACACGCACACGCAAACTCACCCGCACATATGCTTGCACACGTACACGCACAAACACACTTGCACACACATGCACACACACACACACGCGTACATGCATATGCACACGCACCCGCATACACTTGCATACGCACACGTACACTCACACACATGCACGCGTACATGCACATGCACACACACCCGCACACACACACACACATATGAACCCACACACACGCAGACTCATACGTACACACACATGCATGCGTACATTCACACACACACGCAAAATCACACGTAGACACCCATGTACGCGTACATGCAGATGCACACGTAAAATCACACGTACACACGCATGCACTCTTACATGCATACACATACACACACACACACAAACACACAAATAAACACACATATGTGAACCCACACACACACAAACTACCACATATACATGCATGCACGATTATATGCACATGCACACGCACACCCAAAATCACACGTACACACGAATGCACCCGTACTTGCACATGCACACGCAAACTCACAAGTACACATGCATGCACGCGTTCATACATACACACACACACATGCACATACACGTACACACACATACATGCACACACACACACACACACACACACACACGTAAACTCACAAGCAGACATACACACACACATGCTTGGATACGTACATGCTCACGCCCATGCACAGTCACACACACCCGCACAAGCACACACACACACACACACATACACACACATGTGAACCCACACACACGCAAACTCACATGTACACACGCATGCACGCATACATGCACAGGTACACGTAAAATCACACGTACACACGCATGCACACGTACATGCACATGCACACGTAAAATCACACGTACACACGTATGCACACGTGCATGCACATGTATACGCACATGCACGCGCGCACACACACACACGTGAACCCACGCACACCCAAACTCACATGTAAAAACGCATGCACGCGTACATGCACATGTACGCGCAAAATTACATGTACATATGCATGTACACGTACATGCACACGCACACGCAAACTCACACGTATACACGTATGCACGAGTACATGCATATGTACACACACACACACAAACATACGTGAACCCGCACACACGCAAATAACCATGTATACCCGCATGTACGATTACATGCACATGCACAGGCACACCCAATATCACACGTACACACGAATGCACGCGTACTTGAACATGCACACGCACACCCAAAATCACACGTACACACGAATGCACGCGTACTTGAACATGCACACGCAAACTCACAAGTACACATGCATGCACGCGTACATGCACACACACACACACACATATGCACCTACATGCACATGCAAACATACATGCACATGCACACGCAAACTCACAGGCACAAACACACGCACACACACATACACACACACGCAAGCTCCCACATGCGCACACACATGCACATGCACATGCACACACACACACACGCGCACATGCTAAAGGAGAAGGACGATCCAAAACGCAGCGGAATTAAAAGTTTCTCCTTTAATGATCCTTACGAATGGGCATGATCAGTGATAGAATCGTTACCTCTTGTGGCGGTTGTAACCTTTGATGCAGATCCACGGAGCGATCACGAGCGTTGAACGATAACAATGCCTCTACTCAGTCCACACGAACGGATTCCTTCAATCTCAGTGGTAGCTGCTACGAATGAAGGCTTTGAGTGAGAGAGATAGAAACAAAATTGCAACTGCACTAATGCTTCTACACAAGGGTTCTATTTATAGAACCACTTGTATGGGCTGCAAGCTAAAAAGTCCACTCAAGTGTATATGACCCATATCTTATAATATGCCAAAATCACTTAAGCGCGTGGTACCTTATCATATTTCATATTCTACTTAAGTGCACCGTACCTTACGATGTTCTATAATTCATTTAAGGGCACCGTACATTACCGTATTCCTTAGTTACCCTATCTCTAATCAATCCGTTCTTTGTGTGTGACCCTATAGGCTTTCGCGGCATTGGCAATTATATTAAATCACGTATTTAACATAATAAATAATGAGCGGTATCTAGCAACACATCACTGCTACCCAAGACACAAAAATGTCATATGATCTGACAAATCCTTCTACGATAATAATCATGTGCATAATTACCCTTTTGCCCTTATGTTTATATTGAACACAAGGCATAGACCGTGTCATCCTTGTCCAGTTCAATATTGGGCCCATAGATATTTATCCTGTTACGCAGGATGGGCAAATTCCATCTAGGTCACTCATGTCCCTTAGCATGCTTCGTGGAGTATCCATCAACTGTCTTTATGGTCATCCAATTACGGACAACGTTTGATTAGCAATAAGGTACTCAACTCTACATCTAGGGTCCATAGTGGTTTCAGGTCAAAGGGTGGTATACACCATTATTACCATGAGAATAACTTATGACACTTTGCATAATATTCTATATAGTATTCTCATAACGGGTCAATCCAGTATAAATATTACTCTTAATATTCATACCTATGTTTAAGACTTGATAACTCTTTATCCATGATCCATGAGATGTGATCATCAGTCTATAAACATAATAGTCTTCATGCTTTAATATTATCTCACTTCACAATAAAGCTTGACTACAGATACTTTAAGAATAGTGTCCTTATGTTTAATGTGAACTCATGATTAAGTCATACTCGATACATTAAACGGACTAGCTATTCTAGGGACTTTATTAAACAAACATAATAAAGAAAAAGCCTTTTATTATTAATAAATAATTTGATACAAGTACCAAAAGTATTGGCCTCTAGGGCTTACACAAACACATGCACATGCACACATATACACACACACACGCTCACACACACACACAGGCACAAGCACACACACATGCACACTTATACACGCATGCACGTGTACCTGCAAACGGGCACGCAAACTCATAGACATGCACACATGCACGCTTTCATGCACACGCACAAGCAAACTCAGGTGCGCACAAGCTTGCACACGTACACACACTAACACACTTGCACACGCACACGCACACAGACACACACACACATACATGCACGCGTACATGCATATACACACGCACCCGCACACACTTGCATTCGCACACACGCACACACACATGCACGCGTACATGCATATTCACACACATCCGTACACACACACATATGAACTCTTGCACACGCAGACTCATACGTACACACACATGCATGCGTACATTCACACGTACACACCTATGTACGCGTACATGCACACGCACACGTAAAATCACACGTACACACGCATGCACGCTTATATGCATACACATACGCACACACGCACGCACAAACACATACACACATACGTGAACCCACACACACACAAACTACCACGTATACATGCATGCACGATTATATGCACATGCACACGCACACCCAAAATCACACGTACACATGAATGCACACATACTTCCACATGCACACGCAAATTCACAAGTACACATGCATGCACGCGTTCATACATACGCATATACACATTCACATACACGCACACACACACGTACACGCAAACTCACAAGCAGACGCACACACACACGCACACACACACACACATAAATATACATACACACATGCGCAAGCTCGCACATACACACGCAAATACAAACACACATATACACGCACACGTATTCGCGCACACACACACATAAGCACACGCCAACACTCACGCACACGCACGCACACGCACACACATACGCCAATGCATACGCACACGCACATGCACACACACACACGCACACACAAATAATAACGCACGCACGTACACGTACACGTACACACACATACACATGCATGCGCACGCGATAAATCACATGTACACACGCATCGTGCATACATGTACACGCACATGAAAATTCACACGTACATACGTATGCACGCATACGCACACGCACACACACACATAAACACACTCACACACACACACACACACACACACACACACACACACGTGAACCCACGCACACCCAAACTCACATGTAAACACGCATGCACGCGTACATACACATATACGCACAAAATCACACGTACACATGCATGTACGCGTACATGCATATGCACACACAAACTCACACGTACCCACGTATCATACGTTCATGCACAGGAACACACACACATACACACACACATACGTGAACCCGCAGACACGCAAACTACCATGTACACACGCATGCACGATTACATGCACACCAAAATCACACGTACACACGAATGCACACATACTTGCAAATGCACATGCAAACTCATAAGTACACGTGCATGCACGCGTACATGCATACGTGTTAGATGCCCAAAAGTGCTTATTTGAGTTATCAAATGTGGGCATCTTTCACTCCTTTTTGTTGCTAAAGTGTTCGAAATCGTCTTTACTTTAGATGATTTGCAATACAATGTTAAACGGTCTTGGTACCTTTAATTTGTGCGTTATTGTGCAGGAATTAGGCATGAAAGAATAGAAAATGAAGGCACAAGAAAGTTGGCAAAGGAACCAAGAAATGAAGCATTCATCAGCATACTCGCTAGGCGAGTTCTGTAGCGAAATGCTCGTTAGGTGAGCACCCAGCGAAGGAGGTAGCGAGCACTCCCAGACTAGGTCAAATTCACAGCTAACACTTACTCGCTAGGCGAGCCACTAACGAGCTCCCAACGAGCAATTCCAGTAGCAAAACCATCTAAACTCGCTGGAGCGAAGGTGGAAGCGTGGGCTTCGCCTAGCGAAGGTTTCTTCGCCTAGTGAACATAAAATCTGGACTTTGATATTTTTCTGGGCGCAGGCACTTCTGGTGGCCTATTTTGGGGCTCGCTAGGCGAACCATTTGCTCGCCTAGCGAGCATAGCAGTTCAGATAGCAGTACTATAAGTAGCAGGGGCTACTTTTTGGAAAGGGACCAATTTTTAGACTTAGATATTTTCTGCATTTTTTTGGGATCACTTTTGTAACCTAGAAACACCTTTTCTTCATTTTTCTTCATCTCTTAACAATATTCTACAAAAAGAATGTGGATTCCCATCCAATCTCGATTCTTCGACTTGGATGTTGATCAACCTTCAACTGAAACTTGTTGTACAAGCTACCATGAAAATGAGTAGCTAAGTCCTTCATTTTGTCAAGGTTAGATGTAGATGATCATAAGCTTTGTGTGTATATGGGATGATCTTCATTTGTAAACTCTTTAATGATGAATATATGGTGAAAACTTTGTTTTATTGATAACTCTTTGTGTTGGTTTATGATCGAGAGATGTTTACCAACTCTTTACCTAGGTTTTCATCCAATCTTGTTTGTTATCTAGAGATAGTAATGAATGATTTTGTTCACCATAAAGTTGAACCAAAAAGTTGTCATTTTGATAGATTGTGTGAGAGATCAACAATGGATCAAAATGGGAAAACCCACAATGTGTGTTAGAGATAAACACATTGGGAGGACTTTGTGAAATAGTTTATCATCTAAAGGAGTTTATGAGTTTTGTTGATCGAACATATGCATGCAAAGTGATTGTCGAACCCTAACTTTGATAATATTTCTCAAATAGAAAAACCAAAACTTTTTACCGCAATTTCTTACTCTTTTATGCAAGATACCGTGACTAAAAACCAAAACCCCCCTTGTTACTACGAGTTAAGAATTAAAACAACTGTCGAACAGCGGCGATATCTCACAATCCCTATGGAGACGATAACAAAAACTCGACATACCATCCCTATTCCAACAAAATGGCGTCGTTGCCGGGGATTGTGAATTGATATTGCGAGCATCGCAATACTTGCTTAATTTTTAGCTTTCGAATTTTGGACTTGTGCTTGTTAATCTGTTTGGTTTAGTGTGCAGCTATCATTTTATGCGAGGGCAGATTCCTGAGAACCAACTTCTTTTTGATCCTGAGATCGAAAGAACCGCAAGGAGACTGAATAGCAAAACGAGACGAAGGAGGCAACAAGCTAGACAACGACAAGAACAAGGAGAAAGTTCTTCTACACACACCACCACCACATTTCACACCTATCATGGATCCACCACCACAACCACCGCCCATTTCCACACCATGTGTCAACAGTCCAAGGAGTACTGCTCAGTTTGCCAACCACACGGGAAGGCAAGCCGAGATGAAGACGGGAACTCTTAACTTGCTATATGGAAGTCCATTCACCGGAATGGACCATGAAGATCCCTTTGCTTTTCTCACCAAATTTTATGAGATAGCATTGGCGGCCGGAGTTGATCAAGCTCAAGAGCTACCGTTGTTCAAAAGACTATTTTCTCATGCTTTTCTCGGCAAAGCCAAAGATTGGTACTTGGATCAAACACCTGCAGTCATGACGGATTGGAACGTGTTGGAAGAGAAGTTCATTGAAATATTTTTCTCCCACAACCGTTTCATGGAATCCAAAACGGCTATCTCTGTGTTTTCGCAAGGAACCAATGAATCATTGAATAAGGCATGGGAGAGATTTAAATCCATGCTTCGGAAGTGCAAAGGGCATGGTTTTGACGAATTGACGCAAATCCACATTTTCAAGAATGGCCTCCAACCTAATTGCAAGACTTTGTTGGATACTACTTCGGGTGGTTCTTTGTTGTCTAAAAGTGTCGAAGAAGCTAGTGATATCATTAACCGTATGGCTCTAAATGACCTCCAAAGTCAAAGTAGAGGCAACACTTTGAAGAAACCGGGAGTGCTTGAACTTGGAACGAACGATGCCATTCTTGCCCAAAATAAACTTATTTCTCAACAAGTTGAACTCTTAACCCAACAAATAAAAGAGTTGAGAGAGCCTTCAAAAGCTAAAAAAATAGCTTGTTGTGAGCTTTGCAAAGGTGAGCATGACACCGGGTTTTGTCCACCTCCCGGGTTCGAAGAAGTAAATTACATGGCGAACCAACAAGACTACCAACCGAGGCAACAACAACAATAACCGTATCAAACACATCCTCAAAATCAACAACAACACTTTCAAGGGAATCAAGGGTTCCAACCAAGGAGTAACTATTACCATAACCAAGGTTATGGAGGTGGTACTTCTCGCCGTCAAAACCCTCCCCAAAATCCTTACCAACCTCAACAACCGCCGGTCGTGACTTCAAAGTTAGAAGAGACATTGACACAATTTATGCAAATGTCGATGGCTAATCAAAAGAGCAACGATGCGGCAATCAAAAATCTCGAAACTCAAGTCGGTCAACTTGCTAAACAACTAGCGGAACAACAACCCGGACCATCTTTTTCGGCGAACACGCAAACGAATCCTAAAGAGCATTGTAAAGCGATAACGACGAGAAGTGGAAGGGAGTTGATTAGTGAGAGTAAACAAAGAGATGAGAGTGAAAAAAGAGAATATGAGGAGAAAAAAATAGAGGATAGTATTGATGGTGAAGTTGGGGAGTGGAGTGGGGAAGAAGTTGAAAAGAATGAAAAAAATGGTGAAGTTGAAAATAAAGAAAGTGTGGAAGTAGAAAATAATAAGAGTGATGAAGTGATCGTGGAGGGAGTGAAAAAGAAAAGAGCGAGAAGTTCTAGAGTTGCTAAAGGAAAGGAAGTAGTGAGCGCTACTCCAATCCAAAACCTTCCGTATCCACATGCTCCATCTAAAAGGGAGAATGAACGGCATTACGCCCGGTTCATGGATATTTTCAAACAACTTTAAGTGAATATTCCGTTTGCCGAAGCATTGGAGCAAATGCCTAAGTATGCAAAATTCATGAAAGACATACTTACTAAAAAGCGGAGATACACGGAACCGGAGACAATTGTCCTAGATGCGAGTTGTAGTGCAATCATTCAACGGACGCTTCCGAAAAAAGAGGTTGATCCGGGACGAGTTACTTTGCCGGTTAAAATTGGTGATGTCTATGTCGGAAAGGGACTAATTGATTTGGGGTCAAGCACTAATCTAATACCATTGTCTATTGTGAAGAGGCTTGGCAACATTGAAATGAAGGCCATCCGGATGACTTTGCAATTGGCCGATAAGTCGACTACCCATCCTCATGGCGTAGCCCAAGATGTTTTGGTCAAAGTTGACAAATTCTTCTTCCCGGTTGACTTCATTGTGATTGATATGGAAGAGGACGACGATGCTCCGCTTATTCTTGGCCGACCGTTCATGAAAACCGCACGCATGATGATTGACGTTGACGACGGTTTGATGAAGGTAAGGGTCCAAAATGAAGAAGTTACTTTCGATCTATTCGAAGCCATGAAGCATTCAAAGGATAGAAGTGATAGCTTTCGCATTGATGTGATCGAAGAGGCAACTTTTGAGGTTTCTAAGCATATTCATGAGATATCTCCTATGGAGTTAGCTCTTGATGACTCATTTGAAGTTTTCACAGTTGAAGAAGAGCAAGCTCTTGATGAATGCCTAAGGGAACTTGATAGTCTAGAAGAGTTGCATCCGTGGGAAGTTGAGAAGGAAGACTTGAAGAAGGAGGTTAAAGAAGAAAAATCGCCAATTGAATTGAAAATGTTACCTTCCACTTTGAAGTATGCCTTCCTCGACGAGACCAAAGCAAAGCCGGTTATCATAAGCAACCTTTTGACAAAGAATGAAGAAGCCCGTTTGATCAATGTTTTGAAAAAGAATCAAGAAGCCATGGGTTGGACTCTTTCCGATCTCAAAGGAATTAGTCCTTCCTATTGCATGCACAAGATCTTAATGGAAGAGGATTTTAAGCCGGTAGCTCAACCACAACGCAGCTTAAATCCTACTATGAAGGAAGTTATTAGAAAGGAAGTTGTTAAGTTGTTGGATGCGGGAATGATTTACCCGATTTCGGATAGCCCATGGGTTAGTCCTGTACATGTGGTTCCGAAGAAAGGTGGCATGACTGTGATCCGAAATGAAAAAGATGAGTTGATCCCGACAAAAGTTGCAACGGGGTGGCGTATGTGTATTGATTATAGGAGGTTGAACACAGCAACTCGAAAAGATCATTTTCCACTCCCGTTCATGGATCAAATGTTAGAAAGACTCTCGGGGCAACAATACTATTGTTTCTTAGATGGCTATTCCGGGTATAACCAAATTGAGGTTGACCCGACCGATCATGAAAAGACGGCTTTCACATGTCCTTTTGGAATTTTCGCATACCGTAAAATGCCCTTTGGGTTGTGCAATGCACCGGCGACTTTCCAAAGATGTGTGCAAGCCATTTTTGCCGACCTTATCGAGAAAACAATGGAAGTCTTTATGGATGACTTCTCAGTATTTGGTGGTTCCTTTAGTCTGTGCTTGGCAAACTTGGAAACGGTTCTTGAAAGATGTGTGAAGACCAATCTTATGCTTAATTGGGAGAAGTGCCACTTCATGGTGACCGAGGGGATAGTGCTTGGCCATAAAGTCTCTTCAAGAGGGCTTGAAGTTGATCGTGCTAAAGTTGAAGTGATTGAAAAGTTACCTCCTCTGGTGAATGTGAAGGGAATCCGAAGCTTTCTGGGGCATGCCGGTTTCTATCGGCGCTTTATCAAAGACTTCTCAAAGGTAGCTAAGCCTTTGAGTAATTTGCTAGCTAAGGACCAGGTATTTCTTTTAACTGATGATTGTTAACAAGCTTTCGAAATTTTAAAGGAAAAATTGGTTACCGCTCCAATTATAGTCGCTCCAAATTGGAATTTAAATTTTGAGCTAATGTGTGATGCGAGCGACTATGCAATCGGAGCGGTATTAGGCCAAAGAAAAGAGAAAAAATTTCACGTGATACACTATGCAAGTAAAGTTCTTAATGAGGCTCAAATTAACTATGCCACCACTGAAAAAGAATTACTTGCGATAGTGTATACGCTTGAAAAGTTTAGGTCTTATCTTATAGGGTCCAAAGTCGTAGTGTATACCGACCACTCGGCGATTAAATATTTGCTCACCAAACCGGACTCGAAGCAAAGGCTCATCCGTTGGAACCTCTTGTTTCAAGAATTTGATGTTGAAATCAAAGACAAGAAAGGATCGAAAAATTTGGTGGCGGATCATTTATCTCGCTTAGTTAATGTGGAGGTTACCGCTTCAGAGAAGGAAATCCTAGAAGAGTTTCCTGATGAAAAACTTTTTAAAGTTCAAGTTAGGCCGTGGTTTGCGGACTTTGCGAACCACAAGGCTAGTGGTTTGGTGCCTCCCGACCTAACTTCGAACCAAAAAAGGAAATTTCTCTCGGATGCCAAGTACTACGTATGGGATGACCCATACTTGTTTAAGTTGGGTGGTGACAACCTTTTGAGAAGGTGTGTTACCGGTGATGAGGCACAAAGCATTCTCTGACATTGTCACAACTCGCCTTACGGCGGACACTATAATGGGGTAAGAACGGCCACTAAAGTCCTTCCGTCAGGATTTTATTGGCCTACTATTTCCAAAGACGCACATGCCCATGTGCAAAGTTGTGATAGTTGCCAAAGAAGTGGTGGGATTGGTAAGAAAGACGAGATGCCTCTCCAAAACATCCAAGAGGTTGGGGTATTTGATTGTTGGGGTATCGATTTTGTTGGACCTTTCCCACCATCATATGGGAACGAATATATGCTTGTGGCGGTTGACTATGTTTCTAAGTGGGTTGAGGCGATTGCCTCACCTCGGGCGGATGCTAAAATGGTAATAAAATTCTTAAAGAAAAACATATTTTCCCGTTTAGGAACCCCCCGAGTGTTGATTAGTGACGAAGGGTCACACTTTTGTAATGCACCGTTAGAAAACATTTTAAAACATTACGGTGTATCACATAGAGTGGCGACTCCGTATCACCCACAAGCTAATGGTCAAGCCGAAGTCTCTAATCGTGAGATTAAGAGAATTCTTGAAAAAACCGTGTCAAATTCGAAAAAAGAGTGGTCACAAAAATTGGATGAGGCGTTATGGGCATACCGTACCGCCTTTAAAGCTCCAATTGGGCTAACTCCTTTTCAATTGGTGTTTGGTAAAACTTGCCATTTGCCGGTTGAATTGGAGCACAAAGCATTGTGGGCCCTGAAATTATTAAACTTTGATAAGGATTTGGCCGGTGAGAAAAGGAAAGTGCAACTGCTTGAGTTGGAAGAGATGCGCAATGCCGCATATCACTCGAGTTGGTTGTACAAAGAGAAGGTAAAAAAGTATCATGACAAAAAGCTTCGAAAGAAGGAATTTGTGCCCGGACAGTTGGTCCTATTGTTCAATTCCAGGTTGAAGCTATTCCCCGGAAAATTAAAATCTAAATGGTCTGGGCCATTTCGGGTCAAAGAAGTCAAGGAATATGGAGCTATTGTCATTGAGGACATGGAAAAGAAAGAGAGTTGGACGGTTAATGGCCAACGTTTGAAGGTTTATCTCGGCGGTCATGTGCATCGCGGGAGATGTGCTATTTCCTTGGATGCTCCTCTGTGAGCATCGAACCGTCGAGCTTATCCGATGTTAAACAAGCGCTTGTTGGGAGGCACCCCAACATTGTAAGTATTAAAAGCTTTCTGTTGTGTGGTATTGGTGTTCAAAGTGATAAACCTTGCTGAAATGTGCTTTGCATGCTGTTTTGAAAAAAAAACAAAATGCTGTCATGCTCGCTAGGCGAAGGCAGTAGCGAGCTGATTCGCTAGCTGCTCGCTAGGCGAAGCAGTAGCGAGCGCTGCGTGGCAGAACCCATTTAATTTTCAGCAGGCCACTCTTTTGGGCCCAAATACCATTTTTTTTTAGTGTTGTAGTCTGAACCAGAACTCACAATCACTCTCTCACAATCACTCAAACCCTAACATTGCATTGCAAACCTAACCGTGCATTTCAAATTCAATTGATCTCTCAAATCAGGTTTGCCCTTTCTCCATTACTTTATGTTTCCAATTTGTAAAATTCTGAAGTATGTCACATTTAGGGTGAATTTGGGAGAGTGGGTATCATTAGGTTTTGCATGTGGGTTTAGATTTGCATGTATCTTAGAACAATTCTTTGCATGATATATCATTTTGTTTCTAAAATGGGTACGATAGGACTTAGGGTTTTCTGGAATTTGGTTGTTAAACAATGCAGAACCCAGAACCCGTAACATTCGCTAGCACCTCGCTAGGCGAATCAGTGGCGAGCATTCGCTGCCACTTCGCGAGGCGAACCTGTAGCGAAGCTTCGCTAGGTCCTCGCTAGGCGAAGCAGCAGCGACCATGACAGTAGTTGGATTTTTTGTTTTGCTTTCTAATCTGTTCTGTGGTTTTGTGTATTTCTTTTCTATAATTTTGCAGATGGCATCCGGATCGAGCGCTTCTAAAAAGAGAAAGGTCGGGAGCACATCCCGTACTGTGCCCATACAGTTCGATACCGACAAATTCATCGGGGCAAAGCAAGCCGCTCGCTATGTGGCTTTGGAAAAGAGAAAAAATTTGCCAGAGAAAAGGTTTATAATCAACCCCGAGGGCGAATACCGAATATTTGCTGGGTTGATTCATAGCAAGAAGTGGGATCGGTTGATTGCTCCACTTGAGCACTATGACATCGAGATAGTGCGTGAGTTCTACGCAAATGCACTACCTAACGACGACGAGCCATTCACATGGACGACAAGAGTGTCCGACCGTCCGGTTGCTTTTGATCGGGATGCAATCAACCGAGTGTTGGGTGAACCGCTCCATCTGGGGGCAAATGAGAGGGACACATACCATAGGGATTTGAGGCTTCACCGGGATACCGATTCTATTTCTGCTGCCCTATTATTTGAGGGGAAATCAGTTGAGTTGAACCCATTTGGGGTTCCGATGAGATACCATAGGGAGGACATGATTCCCATGGCTCAGCTGATCCTTATGTTGGTTCTGACAAATATAAAACCCAAGTCTCACACCTCAACCGTGTCGATCCCAGTGGCACACTTGGTTCACTGCATTGTCACGAATATTCAGATTGATGTGGCGAGAATAATTGCTTTAGAGATGAAGTCCGTGATTGAGAGCGGGTTAAAGTCGGGGGCATGAGTTAACTGTCCCCTTGCTTTCCCATGTCTCATCATGGCTTTGTGCCAACATTCGAGGGTGAAGCTACCCTCCCGGAGTCAAGTGAGGATCCCACCAGCCATCGATGACAGATATATGGCCAAGTACTGCAAACCGAAGAACTTTAGGAGTAGTTCAGCTGCTGATGTTACCGGAACTTCTGATGGTCCTGGTACTTTTGCTCAGGGATTTGATCCTTTCCAACAGGCTGTCTGCAACTATAATTGGGATTGGATGGCGGCAACTCAGCGCGCCATGCTTGATATTCACGATTCTATGCAGTTGTTACAATTGCAGGTGCGTGACCCCTCCGGTGAGCATTCGATGATGACACGTGAGCAGTTTCTGCAACACGCTAGCTGGCCTGTGGAAAGGCCTGTGTTCGGAGAGGGGGCGGGTGCCGGTGCTGATACTTCTGGTGGTGCTGAGGATGGTGATAACGATGATGATGATAATGATGATGCTACCAGTTCTGAAGTCGGTAGTGATGAGGGTTCTGAGTCCTTTGAGGGCTAAGTTTGTTTTATTTTATTGTATTTTCAGATTTGTTGTATTTTGGTTTTGGTTATGTACTTTTGGGGTGTTTTGTCCCCCACGCACATTTTAAAATTTTTAAGTAATAGTTATTGTTTATGTTTTTAATTTGTGTGTTTGGTTTAAATTTCTTTTGTTTAATAAATTTTTGGTTGTTGAGTGTCAAACCTTCTAGATTGGTTGCTCCTCAAAGAAGTATCCAATGAAGGTGCATCCGAGCTTGGATGGCAATAATAAAAATAAACAAGCGAATAATGCTAAGGTACATGGTTACCTCCGGTTAGAATTTTAGAATGCATTAAGAACTTTACTCTTTTTTGTAATTGAATATTGTTCTTTTTGCAACATATTTGAATGAATGTTTCATCTAGGACTTAGAACCACAGATTGTGAGGAAACCTCCATTGAACACTTAAATGCTGGATTCTAATAAACTTTGTTGATTCATTTGATTCATGCTTGGTCTTTTATTATTGTGAATTAGTGGAAGCAATTAGAAATGATCAAGGCGCTTGTTTTCTTATGAGCACAACCAGTTCCAAATACAACTTACCCGTGAGCAGAGAGAGTATTCGTTAACCCCTTTGAGCTTAAACAATTGAATCTCAGCTTGAAATAAAGCGAGATGTCAAAAATCTTTTTTCTTGAAACCCGGAAAATTTTGATAATTGTTCTTTTGCCGTAAAAAGTCAAGAGCATTCACTTAGGGTGAGTAAAAGATAAGTTGGGGAGAACAAAAATGAGAATCGGCAAGTGTCACAACTCTTGAAAAAACCGAGCAAGCATTGAAAAGAAAAAAATATATATATAGAAAAGAGAAACATTGTTTTGTGAATACGATGTGAAAAGAAAAACAAAAATAGAGAAAATGAAAATGAATGCTTGCTTGGAAGAAAAACGGTGAAAAACATAAATTGAGTTGTGAAATAAGAGTTGTGAAGGTTTCAAATGAGAAACAAATGGAACGAAGTTGAGATGTGTAAATAACATGTACAGTGAATGTTTCTTTTACATCGGCAAGTTCGTTTTCAATAGCCTTAGAAATGACCCTTGTTTGTTAATCTAACCAAGCTACAACCGAAAAGTCCTTAGTGATCTTCGTGCTTCCGCATTTCCATTTATAATTGTTAGACATTGTATGAATTGAATTGATTTCTTCATTGTTTGTTGGAGAGTGAGATTATTCCCGCGGTTGCAAACGCGTAATTTCTTCAATCCTTATTCGAAGAGGAGAGATAGGGTGATTCATTCAAGATAATATTGTTGTGGATTGTTACATGTTTTACATTGCTATAAAGTTTTAGTTCTTGTGTATTATGTTATTCTAATCATTGGGAATTTGTATCTGGTTGATTCTCTTGTGTTTGAGCCGTTTTATCCGACTTCGGAGAAACCTTTTTATTTAAGCAAATCCTCTTGTCCTTCAAGAGGCATACTTTGTTTGAGGGCAAGCAAAAATCTAGTTGGGGAGAGTTGTTAGATGCCCAAAAGTGCTTATTTGAGCTATCAAATGTGGGCATCTTTCACTCCTTTTTGTTGCTAAAGTGTTCGAAACCGCCTTTGCTTTAGATGATTTGCAATACAATGTTAAACGATCTTGGTACCTTTAATTTGTGCGTTATTGTGCAGGAATTAGGCATGAAAGAATAGAAAATGAAGGCATAAGAAAGTTGGCAAAGGAACCAAGAAATGAAGCATTCATCAGCATACTCGCTAGGCGAGTTCTGTAGCGAAATGCTCGCTAGGCGAGCACCCAGCGAAGGAGGTAGCGAGCACTCCCAGACTTGGTCAAATTCACAGCCAGCACTTACTCGCTAGGTGAGCCACTAGCGAGCTCCCAGCGAGCAGTTCCAGTAGCAAAACCATCTAAACTCGCTGGAGCGAAGGTGGAAGCGTGGGCTTCGCCTAGCGAAGGTTTCTTCGCCTAGCGAACATAAAATCTGAACTTTGATATTTTTCTGGGCGCAGGCACTTCTGGTGGCCTATTTTGGGGCTCGCTAGGCGAACCATTTTGCTCGCCTAGCGAGCATATCAGTTCAGATAGCAGTACTATGAGTATCAGGGGCTACTTTTTGGAAAGGGACCAATTTTTAGACTTAGATATTTTCTGCATTTTCTTGGGATCACTTTTGTAACCTAGAAACACTTTTTCTTCATTTTTCTTCATCTCTTAACAATATTCTACAAAAAGAAGGTGGATTCCCATCCAATCTCGATTCTTCGACTTGGATGTTGATCAACCTTCAACCGAAACTTGTTGTACAAGCTACCATGAAAATGAGTAGCTAAGTCCTTCATTTTGTCTAGGTTAGATGTAGATGATCATAAGCTTTGTGTGTATATGGGATGATCTTCATTTGTAAACTCTTTAATGATGAATATATGGTGAAAACTTTGTTTTATTGATAACTCTTTGTGTTGGTTTATGATCGAGAGATGTTTACCAACTCTTTACCTAGGTTTTCATCCAATCTTGTTTGTTAGCTAGAGATAGTAATGAATGATTTTGTTCACCATAAAGTTGAACCAAAAAGTTGTCATTTTGATAGATTGTGTGAGAGATCAACAATGGATCAAAATGGGAAAACCCACAATGTGTGTTAGAGATAAACACATTGGGAGGACTTTGTGAAATAGTTTATCATCTAAAGGAGTTTATGAGTTTTGTTGATCGAACATATGCATGCAAAGTGATTGTCGAACCCTAACTTTGACAATATTTCTCAAATAGAAAAACCAAAACTTTTTACCGCAATTTCTTACTCTTTTATGCAAGATACCGTGACTAAAAACCAAAACCCCCCTTGTTACTACGAGTTAAGAATTAAAACAACTGTCGAACGGCGGCGATATCTCACAATCCCTGTGGAGACGATAACAAAAACCCGACATACCATCCCTATTCCAACAACACGCACACATACATGTATATACACACACACACGTACATGCACACGCACATGCAAACTCAAATCCACATGCACACACACACACGCAAGCTCACACACGCAAATGCACACGCACGCCCACATGCACACGCGGACACCCACTTACCCGCACACGCACATGCACACAAACACACATACACACGCACACGCTCACTTACAAACGCACGCACACGGACACACACATGCACACGCACACGCGCATGCACGCGTACCTTCATAAGCGCAGGCAAACTCACATGCACACACGTATGCATGCGTAAATGCACACGCACACACAAACTCACGCGTACACACGCATGCACGCGTATATGCACAAACACACATGCACACACATGCACACGCACACACACACACACACATACATACATGTGTACATGCACATGCACACGCACTCGTGCACACACATGAACCCGTGCATACATAAACTCATACGTACACACGCATGCACACGTACATTCACACACACATGCAAAATCACACGAACACACGCATGCACACGTACATACACACGTATACACACATTCATACGTACATGTACACGTACACACAAAATCACATGTACACTCGCATGCACGCATACGCGCACACTCGCATGCACGCATACATGCACACGCATACACACACACACACACATACACACACATACGTGAACCCGCACACATGCAAACTACCACGTATACACGCATGCACGCATACACACACACGCAGACACACACACACACACATACGTGAACCCGCACACATGCAAACTACCACGTATACACGCATGCACGATTAAATGCACATGCACACGCACACCCAAAATCACACGTACACACGAATGCACGCATACTTGCACATGGACACACATACACACACATACGCAAACTCACACGCAGATGCACATGCATACACACACACACACACACAAAGATACACACATATATGCAAAAGCTCGCACATGCACACGCAAATGCAAACACGCACATACATACACACGCACACGCAAACGCCAACAATGACGCACATGCACGCACACGTACTCTCACATGCACACACACAAACACACGCAAATGCAAGCGCATATGCATACACATATACACATATGCACGTACACACACACACACACACACGTACACGCACAAACACACGTACACAAACACACACACAAACACGTGAACCTCTGCGTACGCCAACTCACAGGTAAACACGCATGCACGCGTACATGCACAGGCACACGGACACACTCATGCACGCGTACCTGCACACGCACAAGAATCTCACACGCACACCTGCATGCACACGTACATTCACACGCACACACAAACTCTCAAGCATACATGCATGCACGCGTACAAGCATATGCACACGCATGCACGCGTACATCATACGTAGACACACGCATGCACACACATGCATACACATGCACATGTAGACACACACACGCACAAGCAAATGCAAGCACACACCCACACGCATGCACACACATCCACGTACACGCACATACACATACACACGGATACACGAATGCACACATACTTGCACATGCACATGCAAACTCACAAGTACACATGCATGCAGGCGTACATGCACACGCACACACACATGCACATACACACACACACACACACGCACATGTACATGCACACACACATGTAAACTCACACACACACACACGCAAGCTCGCACAGGCACACGCAAAGACACATGCACACGCACACGCGCACGTACACTCACATGCACACGCACACGCTCACGCACAGACGCATGTACGCACACACACATGCACACACAAACGCAAATGCATGCGTATCTTCACAAGCGCGCACAAACTCAGACACATGCACGCGCACATGCACACCCAAAATCACACGTACACACGAATGCACACGTACTTGCACATGTACACGCACACGCAAACTCACAGGTACACATGCATGCACGCGTACATGCATGCGCACACACACATGCACATATATGCACACACACACACACACACACACGCATGCAGACTCACACACATACACAAACACACACATACACAAACACACACACATGCACACGTAAGCTCGCACACGCACATGGAAACGCAAATGCACACGTCCATGCACTCGCACACACAAGCACACGCCAACGCTCACGCACACGCAAACTCACACGCATGCATGTGTACTTGGACATGCACAAACAAACTCACACGCATACACGCATGCACGCGTACATGCACACAAAGACACATTCATGCACACACATATGCATACAAACACACGCACACACACGCGCACACACACATAGACACACATACACACACACGCACGCACACACACACACACACACACACGAGCGCGCACACACATGCACACACATATGCACCCGCTCACACACACATATGTGAACCTGTACACACGCAAACTCATATGTACACACACATGCACGCGTACTTGCACACGTACGTGCAAAGTCACACGTACACACGCATGCATGCGCAAGCACACGCAAAATCACACATACACATGCATGCACGCGTACATACACACGCATGCACGCACACGCACACACATGCATACACACCCACACATACATGTACACGCATACACACACACACATACATGTACACGCATACACACACAC
This sequence comes from Lathyrus oleraceus, assembly GCF_024323335.1. Lineage (NCBI taxonomy): Eukaryota > Viridiplantae > Streptophyta > Magnoliopsida > Fabales > Fabaceae > Lathyrus > Lathyrus oleraceus. The sequence goes on from NC_066581.1 coordinate 186,095,192, forward strand.
ACACATGCAGGCACACACACATGAATGCACACGTACATGCCCATGCCCACGCACTCATACACATACATACACACATGAACCCGCGTACACGCAATCTCACACGTACACACACATGCACGCATACATGTACACACACTCGTAAAATCACACGTACACACGCATGCACGCGTACATGCACACGCACATGCAAACTCACACGTACACACGTATGCATGCGTACATGCACACGCCACGCACACTCCCACGCACACGCACACACACGTGAACCCACACACACCCAAACTCACATGTAAACACGCATGCATGCTTAAAATCACATGTACACACGCATGTACGCGTACATGCACACGCAAACTCGCACATACACACACATATGTGAACCCGCACACACGCAAACAACCATGTGTACTCACATGCACGATTACATTCACATGCACACCCAAAATCACACGTACACACTGACTCACAAGTACACATGCATGCACGCGTACATGCACACACACACATATGCACATACACACAAATGCAAACATACATGCACACGCACACGCAAACTAACATGCACACACACATACACAGACACACAAGCTTGCACATGTATACACAAATACACACACACACATACACGCACCCACACGCACACGCATACATATACATACTCACATACTCATGCACACACGCATTCACACGCACACACACATGCACATGCATATGGGCATGCACGCATACCTGTCCACGCGTAGGCAAACTCACACGCACACACGCATGCACACTTTCATGCACACGTACACACACATACATACACGCGTACATGCACATGCACACACACTCGCACACACATGCACACGCACACACACACACGCGCATACACACACACATGCACGCGTACATGCACATGCACATGCACCCGCACACACACACACACATGAACTCGCGCACACGCAGACTCACACGTACACACGCACACGCAAAATCACACGTACACACGCATGCACGCGTACATGCACACGCACATGCAAAATCACACATACACACGCATGCACACGTACATGCACATGCACACGTACATGCACATGCACACGCAAAATCACACGTACACATGCATGCACGCTTACATGCATACACACACACACACACGCACAAACACACATACACACACACACGCACACACACACATATGAACCCACGCACACGTAGACTCAAACGTACACACACATGCATGCGTACATTCACACGCACACGCAAAATCACACCTACACACCCATGTACGTGTACATGCATACGCACACATGAAATCGCACGTACACACGCATACACGCTTACATGCATATACATATACACACACGCACGCACAAACACACACACACACACACACATACACACACACACATACACATATGTGAACTCGCGCACACACAAACTACCACGTATACATGCATGCACATTTATATGCACATGCACACGCACACCCAAAATCACACGTACACACGAATGCACCCGTACTTGCACATGCATATGCAAACTCACAAGTACACATGCATGCACACGTTCATACATATGCACACACACATGTACATACACGCACACGCACACGTACATGCATACACACACTTAAACTCACAGGCAGACGCACACGCACACACACACACACATGCACATGCATGCATGCACAGACGCACACACACATATGCATACACACACACTCGTACACGTACACGTACACGCATACACACACGCACACATATACACACACACGCATGTATGCATACGTACATGCCCATGCTCAAGCACAGTCACACGCACCCGCATAAGCACACATACACACACACACATACACATACACACACACTCAAACTCACACGTACACACGCATACATGCACACACACGCGTAAAATCACACGTACACACGCATGCACGCGTACATGCACACACACACACAAACTCACACGTACACAAGTATGCACGTGTGCATGCACACGTACATGCTGACGCTCGCGCGCACACAAACACTCATGAACCCATGCACACCCAAACTCACACGTAAAAATGCATGCACGCGTACATGCACATGTACGCACAAAATTACATGTACACACGCATGTACGCGTACATGCACATGCACACACAAACTCACACGTACACACGTATGCACACGTACATGCACACATACACACACGCGCACACACACATAGACACACGCACAAACATACGTGAACCAGCACACACGCAAACAACCACGTATACCCGCATTTATGATTACATGCACATGCACATGCACACCTAAAATCACACGTACACACGAATGCACGCGTACTTGAACATCTACACGCAAACTCACAAGTAAACATGCATACACGCGTACATGCACACACACACATATGGACATACACACACATGCAAACATACATGCACACGCACACACACATGCAAGCTCGCACATGCACACACAGATGCACACGCACATGCCCATGCACACACACACACGCACACACATGCACACGCATACATATACACACACGCTCACACACACACGCAGGCACAAGCATACCCACATGCACACGCATACGCGCATGCACGCGTACCTGCAAACAGGCACGCAAACTTATACGCACACATGCACGCACGCTTTCATGCACACGCACACGCAAACTCACGCGCACACAAGCTTGAAGTTTGACCTTTATTTGTTCATTTTATTTTATGCATTATTTTAATTCCAAAAAATACCAAAAATATGTTTGACCTTTCTTGACTTCTAATCTTAATTTTACTTCTGTTTACCATTGATTGATGTTGATTCCATTCATGTTTGATCAATGTGTTTTGGTTATGTCATTTGACTTTTCATTTTATACATTCCATTTCCATCTTCATCTTCTTGTTTTTCTTTTGACCAATGAGTTAATGATTTGTGGTTAGCCTTGACATTTGAGAGACTTAACCTTCTTTGATCCAAATCTAATTCATCTTGATCAAAGATCAAGTGAATTTCTCTATGTCCAAGATAGGTTGCTTCTTGGTCAAGCAAAGAACCTAAAATCCATACAAGGTCGTTCTTCTTTTCTTTTGGCATGGCAAATTGTAGGAGCTTGGCTTACTAGTCATGGTCTCTAACTTGTGTTTGTTTTCCTATAGTTTTATTGACCGGCCTCAGATAGGTGTGACTACTACATTAGTCCACTTACTATTGCTTAACATAGCGCTAAATTGCATTATGGCACACTAACACTAACTACTAATTACTAACATTTAATTCAAGCATTTAATTCTTGAAATTTACTTTAATGCAATTTAAGTTCTTGCTTATTTATTCATATTGTATTTTCCCTTTGCTCACTTGAGCTCCTGTTTATGCTTATGCCATTTGCCTTTTGCTCACTTGAGCATATTATTGTGTAAATATACTATTGCCTTGTGCTTGTTTTGTTTTGTTTGTGTGAACCAATGCAAAAGGAGAAAGGACTTAGAATTAGGACCTTGCCTATGCTAAATGGAGTTTCAAGAGCAACTAGGCCTTATGCCTTTAGAGTGCTAAAATTGTTGAAGAGCAACTAGGCCTCATGCCTTTAGAATGCTTAATCTTGAAGATGACTTGAAAGGACCCCTAATCTAAACCCTTTCTTTGTCCATTCTTTCTATTGTATTGTGGAACTTTTTGATTTGTTTGTTCTTGTGATAGGGATCCCAAACTTGAGCTAATTAGAAGGACCATTGTCATGAGCATCCAAGATAAGAGAGACAAATCCAAATTGGAAGATCCTAGGAGCTTGATTGAATATTTACTTGATTGCTTGAGTTAATTGCTTATTGCTTGCTAAGTCCAAAGGAAAGGAGCAACTTGGATCATCTTTATGATCTCAAGAAAGGAACTCCAAGGGTTTTATTTCCCTTCCCTCATCTTTGCATGTTTAGGACCTAGCCCTTCTCTTCTTCTCTCCACTCTAACCCAAGCCAATTTCATTTTGTGCAAACATTGACATTGTTTTCAAAATTAGAAACCTAGGCATTATGCCTTTGATTTTGCCAAACTCTTTTCATAATACTTATTTTGAACTGAATCTTAAGTCAACTTTGACTTTATTTTGTGAATACTTCTAATTTGTAAATACAACTCACTCAAATGTTTTTGTGGTTCCAATGGCCATCTTTGCCAAAGCTTTTCATAAAAACTAGCTATTAGGTTTGAGTTATCATAGTGGTTGATATAAACCTCACCTGTATCCTTAGTGATTGGACTATAAGTCTTCCATACTTATTATAGGGTGGATCCCTCACTAGTATGTTGAAGCTCTCCTCACATTGTGGATTGTGGTTTAGGTTGAGTTTTCTCCCTTTGATAACAAAAGACCTTAAGGCTTTTGACCAATCAATTCACCAACTTATTTTGAGATTTTTATCCCGAACTACGAGGTTTTGATCCTACCTTTGTGATGATACGTAGGCAATGGGTTCATCCATTCAAACACAAAAATTATAAATAATTTATATATTCTTTTCTCATCTCTTAAATCATGTTTGCACAAATATTTTCACAAATACCAACCTACCATACAACATTTGCAAAAAGGGCTACCTTAGAGTACTAAGGATGTTTTGGATGCTTAAAACCTTCTCATTGCATAACCAACCCCCTTACCCAGATCTCTGACATTTTTATTAGTTTTTGATTTGATAAAACTTCTCGGTTTTTGTTCGCTTTCTAACGTTTCCTTTGGATAAATAGAAGTGCGGTGGCGACTTGAATTGTATGATTTACTTTTGATTTAGTCAATGAATCTAAAGGTAACGAATACCCCGCTACAGAAAAGTGGCAACTCTGCTGGGGATATGTGGATTGCTTCCTAGTGGGTTTTGCCTACTTTTTGCTTGTTGTATTGTATATTTATATTTACTTGTGTGGAGTTATTCCTTAGCAAGTTGACTTGCAAGCCCATTCACTTGGTGGAGGTTATGTTGGGATCAATAATGTCACACGAGTAGTCGTGGTTAGGCATCACTCTTTCCAATATAAATCTTAGAAGCCAAGGACCTTAGATTACCTAGCCCATCTTGGCCGATTTTAGGACGTAGTGCGAAGATCGTTCAAGTGTAAGATTTGATACGATTGTTACATGATACTACACTCATAAGAGTCTCTCTTGAGAATATTTTTGGAATACGAGTAGTCGTTTATCCGATAATATCTGAAAGATGAGATGATGACTATGGGAACCTCTTTTAGAACATGATTGTCAGGTTTAACCATAGTACACTTTCTTTGGGTGGTTCTTAACCGAGACTTCATGCTTGTGACTTGCAACAAACCCTTTATTCGCGGTTGATCCGTTCTCGTATATCCTTAATATCAATGAAACTTGGGTGTTTATAAGGTGTAAACCATAATCCACCAAAATGAATGATTGATATTAAGGATGACTTGATCCATCCCGTGACCTTTGTGTGGTATGATTTGCTTGATCCTTGAGTGTGATTGTTGCATCCATGCATTCATGCATTCATACACATCCATATCATCAACAATGAGAAAATTTTCAAGGAACTTAAGAGGTCTATTTGCAAATTTTAAGACATGGATAAGCAAAGAAGGAATACGAAGAAGTACAATTTCAGACAACTGGATTTGAAAGAGTTAAGGAGTTTGACATCTTATCTATTAGACCCCTTAGAGTTCAAAGCTCGCCATGGGAAGCTTCTATCTATTCTTGCTACTCAGGTGGATGAAGGTCTGATGAGTGTGTTGGTGAAGTTCTATTATCCTTTGTACCATTGCTTCACTTTTCCGGATTTCCAGCTCTTGCCTACGCTTGAGGAGTATGCCTACCTTGTGTGTATACCTATCCTAGATCAGTTGCCCTTCAGTGGCTTGGAGAGAGTTCCTTTTTCTCAAGAGATTGATGATCTGTTGCATGTAGATGAATCTGTCATTGGTGCTCATATGACTACCAAAGGTGGAATTCAAGGTCTCCCATCTTATTTCCTTATTGCTCAAGCTACTTTGTTTGGGAAGGCCATGAGTGAGGACGCCTTTGAGGCCATATTGGTACTTCTCATCTATGGGCTAGTGTTATTCCCCAACATCAACAATTTTGTGGATGTGAACGCTATTAGGATTTTCTCTACTCTTAATCCCGTTCCGACTCTGTTGGGTGACACTTATTTCTCTTTGTATATGAGGAATGCAAAGGGTGGTGGTACCATTATGTGTTGTTTGCCTCTGTTGTACAAGTGGTTTATTTTGCACTTGCCTCAGACGCTCGCCTTCAAGGAGAACAAAGGATGTCTACGGTGGTCCATGAGACTTATGTCTCTCACTAATGATGATATCTTTTGGTATAACCGTGTATATGATGGTTTGCAGATTATTGACTCTTGTGGTGAATTCTCCAATGTGCCTCTTCTTGGTACGTATGGTGGAATTAACTACAACCCTATTTTGGCTCGCCGTCAGCTTGGGTTGCCCTTAAAGGATAAACCTAATAACATTTTGTTAGAAGGTGTGTTCTTTCAAGAGGGTAAAGATCCCCAAAACTTGAAGGGCAAGATGGTCCGCGCTTGGCGCAAGATTCATAGGAAGGGAAGGAAAGAGCTTGGTCCGAAGAATTGTATTGCTTTGGAACCCTATACCTCGTGGGTGAGAAGGAGAGCTTCTGAGTACCACATTCCCTATGATTACCCGAGACCTACACCTATGGTTATGGCTGGACCTTCAACCCTCCCTAACCAAGGAGTAGAGGAGTTGAGAGATGAAGACCGTTCGCGTGCTTGGGTCTGTGAGCGAGAGGAGCTACTTCAGCAACTCAGAGATAAGGATACTGTGATAGAATTTCTGGAGCATCAGATTATTGATGAGCCAGAGGATGTGGTGACTTCTCTTCTTCCTCAGTCTTCCAAGATTTGGAAGAGGAAGTATGATCGAATCGTCAAAGAGAAGGCAGATATGGAGGCAGCCTATGAGAGAGAGGTGAAGAGGCTTCGTGCAGCTTATCTTCCGATCTCGAGAGCTTTGGACAATTGTTTCTAGGGTTCCATAGGATGTTCATTTTCCTTCTCTCTTGTATTGTATTTGGTTACCAAGACTGTACTTCTTTGGTGTAAAAAATTTTCCAAATATTATTGATATGACTATTCCCTATATGTCTAAATGATTAATAGTTTCCAAATATTTGCAAATAGATCTCTAAAAGTTCCGCTGAATAAAAATAAAATCATATGCACAAGCATTGCATGCATCATATGCATAAGCAGGTTTTATTCTGGGCTTCTTGATCAGTGGTCTAACTCTGTGTTCTTCATTTATTTTGAAGACAAGCTGACACACCGGTACAACACCAGGGCCAATTCTTCAAAGCTAATGGGTCACCTCAAGCAAGAAAACAGGGAACTTAAGGAGGAAGTGGCTAGATTGACTTCCCTGATGGAGTCATTCATGGCCGCCCAAAGCCAATCTTCTCCAACGCCTTCAACTCCTCCCTAGAGGACGGTTATCTCAGAGGTTGCTTCCTCTACCGTGCCTGCTGCCAATGCTCATTTCACTCCATCTGCTATGCCAACCGGGTTTCCCTGGGGGATGCCCGCGAATTTTGTGCTAGAGGGTCTCGCCCCAACATTTGCTTCTATGCCGGCATCTAGCCCGGTCCTTGCTATGCCACCTCCAGTTGTGCACATGTTACCGAGAGTTGATGACACCATTTATCACTCTGAGCCATCTGAGGGCCCAGATGTCTACGAGAAAATGGATGCTATGAATGATCAATTCCTTGAGTTGCGCAAGAAACTGAAAACTCTAAGAGGGAAGGACCTCTTTGGTAAATCTGCTGCTGAGTTGTGCCTCGTGCCCAATGTCAAGATTCCTATCAAATTCAAAGTGCCTGACTTTGAAAAGTATAAAGGAAACACTTGCCCGCTCAACCATCTTGTGATGCACGCACGCAAGATGTCAACTCAAACTGACAACGATCAACTCCTCATCCACTATTTCCATGACAGCCTGTCCGGTGCCGCATTGAGATGGTATATGGGCCTGGATAGTGTGAACATTCGCTCCTTCAACGACATTGGCGAAGCTTTCATCAAGCAGTACAAGTACAACATTGATATGGCTCCCGATAGGGACCAACTGAGGGCTATGTCCCATAAGGAGAAGGAAACATTCAAGGAGTACGCCCAGAGGTGGCGTGAATTGGCCGCACAGATTGTGCCTCCACTTGAAGAGAAGGAAATGACCAAAATCTTTCTGAAGACCTTGAGTTCATTTTACTGCGAGAGGGTGATAGCTAATGTTCCCTCTGATTTCACCGAGATGGTGAACATGGGGATGCGACTAGAGGAAGGAGTCCGTGAAGGACGTCTGGCCAAAGATGAAGGCTTTTCTGCAAAATGTTATGGGGCGTTTGCAAAGAAGAAGAAGGGAGAGGCACATGCCGTGTCCTCCCATGTCAAAAGAAGACCCTCTGTGAAGAGGAAGACTGTGCGCCCTGCCAGTAACCAGCACCAGGTGGTTCATATAGCACCTGCTTTCAGGGAAAATCAACATTATCAGCACCAGCAACAACAACATCAACAATATCAACAACAACAGCATCGTCCGCAGCAGCAGGCCTACCAGCCTCGAAACAACAACAATACCAACACTAGCTATGATAGGAAGAGGGTCACTTTTGATCCAATTCTAGTGACCTACGCTGAATTATATCCTTCATTGATAGAAAGGAAGCTGATTACTCCACGTGACCCACCTGCTGTACCGACCAACCCTCGATGGTGGTACAAGCCCGAGCTTCACTGTGTTTATCATTCCGGTGCTCCCGGACATGATATGGAGAATTGTTATCCCTTAAAGACCAAGGTTCAAGACCTTGTTAGAAGTGGGATCTTGTTTTTCAAGGACGTAGGTCCGAATGTCAAGAAGAACCCATTGCCCGAGGATGGGAAGGCTACAGTTAACATGGTTCAGGGTTGCCCTGGCAAGTACAAAGTCCGATATGTCAGCCATATCAGACAAACGTTGGTCGAGATGCATAGATTGTTATGTGGATACAGTCACTACGAGCATGACCATGACAGATGTCGTGTGTGCACTGTCAACAAGAGAGGATGTCGCCAAGTCAGGAAAGATATCCAAGAGATGTTGGATCAGGGTGTGATCGAGATACTTCAGAATCGTGATGAGGATGAAGTGAATGTTATATCACCTGTATTCAGAATACTCGAACCCGTTATTGTGAGATATGATGGCAGCAAGAAGAAGGTTTCTCCCTCCCCTCTTATTATCAAGCCAGTTGGCCCTGTTCCGTACTCTTCAGATAGAGCGGTTCCCTACAGATATGATGCAGTTGCATTAGAAGATGGGAAGGAGGTGTTGTTGCCCTCCACTTCTGTTACAAGCATATCAGACGTTAGTGGTGTGACCCGCAGTGGTCGTGTTTTTTTGGCGCTGCCGAAACCCCATGTAGACGTCTTGAGAAGAACTGATGTTGTTGATAATTCTGCCAGTCCTGTGGGGACTTCTTCTTCTTCTCTGAATCCGGCACTTGTTGTTGATAAACCTGCCATTGTTGCTAAAGCTCTTGTCCCTGTTGGCCAGAATGGCATTTTGAGAGAGGATTATGACGAGATGCTGAGGCTCCTCAAGAGAAGCGAGTATAATGTTGTAGATCAGCTGCTTCAAACTCCATCAAAGATATTTGTGTTGTCTTTGTTGATGAACTCTGAGCCACACCACGAGGCTTTGCAAAGGGTGTTGGACGTGGCATATGTGGATCACGATGTCACAATTAAACAGTTTGATAGCATTGTTGCAAACATTACTGCTTGTAACAATTTGAGCTTTTGCGATGATGATCTTCCCGAGGAGGGAAAAGACCACAATTTGGCTCTACACATTTCCATGAATTGCAAGGATGATGCCTTGTCTAATATGCTGGTAGACACAGGATCATCGCTGAATGTGGTGCCAAAATCCACTCTGGCCAAACTTTCATACCAGGGGCCTCCCATGAGGCAGAGTGGAGTGGTAGTCAAGGCTTTTGATGGATCCAGGAAAACTGTGATTGGAGAGGTTGAGCTCCTAGTCAAGATAGGACCTAGTGATTTCCAGATCACTTTCTAGGTCATGGATATCTACCCATTATATAGCTGCTTGCTTGGCAGACCATGGATTCACGAGGTAGGCGCCGTGACATCCACCCTACACCAGAAGTTAAAGTCCGTCAAGAATAAGAAGTTGGTGGTGGTAGGGGGAGAGAAGGCTCTCTTGGTAAGCCATTTGTCTTCCTTTTCTTATATAGATGCTGAGGATGAGGTTGGTACTCTGTTCCAAGCCTTATCTATTATTGAGCCTTTAAAGAAAGGAACTTCTTCATTTGCGTCCTACAATGATGCGAAGTTGGCCATTGAGCATGGCGCAACTACTGGTTTAGGACAAATGATTAAGCTGGAAGACAATAAATCTCGGGCTGGTATAGGGTACTCTTCAGGCACTTTCAATGAGCATGGCTTGTTCCAGAGTGGAGGTTTCATCTACACGGTCGAAGACCAAGAAACTGCTGCTATAGTGGAAGATGATGCAAAGGAAGATTTTGGCAACTTTGTCATCCCTGGAGGAATCTGCAATAATTGGGTCGTTGTTGATGTTCCAACAGTTGTCCATAAGTCCACGTAATGTGTTCACTTTTGTTTGAAAATCCTTCTCCCATGCCAAAAGGAGAAGTGATGACATTGTTGGCACATTAATACAATGATATTCATTTAATAATTACATGTTAAATGTTTGTTTTCCAAATTATTTTTCCTTTTTGCTTTTTGCATGAAATTGGTGATCACCATAAAACCCTAAAAAGAGAATAAAATCAATCTTTTCATCTGCATAATGATTTGCCTTGTTTGAATTCTGAAATCTCTTTTATATCCAAAATCATTATGCAGGTTGATCAAACCCATTGAACATAATGATCCAACACCATCTCCCAACTTTGAATTCCCTGTATTTGAGGCAGAAGAAGATGATGTTGAAGAGATTCCTGATGAGATTACCCGTAAGCTTGAGCACGAAGAGAAAATCATTCAGTCGCATCTCAAGAATCTGGAAACAGTCAACTTGGGGTCTGAAGATTGTGTTCGGGAGGTGAATATTGGGGCACTCCTGGAAGAGTCTGTCAAGAAGAGGTTGATTGAGTTGCTGCGAGAATATGTCGACGTCTTTGCCTGGTCGTATGAAGACATGCCTGGTCTGGATACAGATATCGTGCAACATTTCCTGCCTTTGAAGCCTGAGTGTGTGCCTATGAAGCAGAAGCTCAGAAGAACTCATCCCGATATGGAAGTGAAGATTAAAAAAGAAGTTCAGAAGCAAAGTGATGCGAGTTTTCTGGTGACTTCTACATATCCTCAATGGGTGGCCAATATTGTGCCCGTGTCTAAGAAAGATGGAAAAGTCTGAATGTGTGTGGACTATAGAGACTTGAATAAAGCTAGTCCGAAAGATGATTTTCCGCTACCACATTTTGATATGTTGGTAGATAATACAACTAAATTCAATGTCTTCTCATTTATGGACGAATTTTCCGGTTATAACCAGATCAAAATGGCACCCGAGGATATGGAGAAGACAACATTCATCACACCTTGGGGAACATTCTGTTATCGAGTGATGCCCTTCAGTTTGAAGAACGCTGGAGCCACGTATCAACGTGTTATGACTACCTTGTTTCATGATATGATGCACAAGGAGATCGAGGTGTATGTTGACGATATGATTGCTAAGTCAAAAACAGAAGTTGAGCATATTGAGCACTTGTTGAAGCTTTTTCAGCGTTTGAGGAAGTACAAACTCCGTCTAAATCCGAACAAGTGTACATTTGGAGTCCGTTCCGGCAAGTTATTGGGCTTTATTGTCAGTGAAAAAGGTATTGAAGTTGATCCTGCCAAGGTCAAAGCAATACAAGAGATGCTTGCGCCCAAAACTGAGAAGCAAGTCCGAGGTTTTCTTGGCCGCTTGAATTATATTTCGAGATTTATATCCCACATGACTGCCACATGTGCACCAATATTCAAGCTCCTCCGGAAAGATCAGCGTCATGATTGGACCAAGGATTGCCAAAAGGCCTTTGACAGTATCAAAGAGTATCTGTCTGAGCCTCCGATTCTTTCTCCGCCTGTGGAAAGGAGGCCTTTGATTATGTACTTGACCGTTCTTGAAGACTCCATGGGTTGTGTACTGGGTCGGGAAGATGAATCAGGGAAGAAAGAGTATGTTATATACTATCTGAGTAAGAAGTTCACTGATTGTGAGTATCGGTACTCAATGCTTGAGAAGACATGTTGTGCTTTGGCTTGGGCTGCTAAGCGTTTACGCCAGTATATGTTAAATCATACGACTTGGTTGATATCCAAAATGGATCCAATCAAGTATATCTTTGAGAAGCCTGCTTTAACTAGGAGGATTGCCCGTTGGCAGATGTTGTTATCTGAGTATGACATTGAGTATCGAGCTCAGAAAGCTATTAAAGGTAGTATCTTGGCTGACCACTTGGCACATCAACCAATTGAGGATTATCAGTCTGTTCAGTATGACTTCCCAGATGAGGAGATTCTGTATTTGAAAATGAAAGATTGCGATGAGCCTACGCTCGATGAAGGGCCAGAGCCTGGTTCCCGTTGGGGCATGGTATTCGATGGCGCTGTAAATCAATATGGAAATGGTATTGGGGCAGTGATTATTACTCCTCAGGGCACACATTTTTCTTTTACAGCAAGGCTAACTTTCAAATGCACGAATAATATGGTGGAGTATGAGGCTTGTATTATGGGTTTGGAAGAGTGTATTGATCTTAGAATCAAACATCTTGATGTTTATGGTAATTCGGCCCTTGTTGTCAATCAGATTAAGGGTGAATGGGAGACGAATCAGCCTGGCCTCATCCCATACAGAGATTATGCGAGGAGGATTTCAACTTTCTTTATTGAGGTTGATTTCCATCATATTCCTCGAGATAAGAATCGGATGGCAGATGCTCTTGCTACACTTGCTTCGATGATTATGGTGAAATTCTGGAATGAAGTCCCCAATATCACTGTGATGCGATTGGATAGACCAGCTCATGTATTTGCAGTTGAAGAAGTGAAAGATGATAAGCCATTGTATTATGATATCAAGTGCTTTCTCCAGAGTCAGATTTACCCGCCTGGGGCATCTGTTAAAGATAAGAAGACTTTGAGAAGATTATCTGGCAGTTTCTACCTCAATGTCGATGTGCTTTATAAGAGGAATTTTGACATGGTTTTTCTCAGATGCGTGGATAGACACGAAGCAGACCTGTTGATGACTGAAGTCCATGAGGGTTCATTTGGTACTCATTCCAATGGACATGCCATGGCAAAGAAGATGTTGAGAGCAGGCTACTATTGGCTGACAATGGAGTTTGACTGCTGCAAATATGTTAAGAAAAGCCACAAGTGTCAAATTTATGCGGATAAGATTCATATTCCTCCGACACTTCTGAATGTGATTTCATCACCATGGCCTTTATCTATGTGGGGAATTGACATGATTGGCATGATAGAGCCGAAGGCATCGAATGGTCACAGATTTATTCTCGTAGCAATTGATTACTTCACCAAGTGGGTTAAAGCGGCATCATATGCAAATGTGACCAGGCAGGTGGTTGTGAAGTTTATCAAGAATCAACTCATATGTCGTTATGGTGTGCCAGACAAGATCACTACTGATAATGGATCTAACTTGAACAACAAGATGATGAAGGAGTTGTGTAGCGAGTTCAAGATTGCACGTCATAATTCTTCTCCTTATAGACCCAAGATGAATGGGGCTGTTGAAGCTGATAACAAGAACATCAAGAAGATTATTCAGAAGATGGTTGTTACATACAAAGATTGGCGTGAGATGCTGCCATTTGCTTTGCATGGTTATCGTACGTCTGTCCGCACTTCAACAGGGGCAACCCCTTTCTCCCTTGTATATGGCATGGAGGTTGTGCTCCCCGTGGAGGTTGAGATCCCATCAATAAGAGTCTTGATGGAAGCCAAGTTGACTGAGGCGGAATGGGTTCAGAGTCGTTATGACCAACTGAATTTGATTGAAGAGAAGAGATTAACTGCCATGTGTCATGGTCAATTATATCAGCAAAGGATGAAGAAAGCCTTTGATAAGAAGCTCAAGCCTCGTGTGTTCCGAGAAGGTGACCTTGTGCTCAAGAAAGTTTTGTCTTTCGCGCCCTATTCCAGGGGCAAGTGGACTCCAAACTATGAAGGTCCATACGTTGTTAAGAGAGCCTTTTCAGGTGGTGCTTTGATACTTACAACTATGGATGGGGAGGATTTCACTCGTCCTATGAATTCAGATGCAGTCAAGAAATACTTTGCCTAAAATAAAAACAGAATAGCTCGCTAAGTTGAAAACACGAATGGGGAGCTTAGGCAAAAATGAGCGTCTCGGTGGATTGAAAACCCGAAAGGGTGATCCAGGTTGTCTCCTCAATGAGCGCAGAGAAAGGTAATACACCACCAACTTCCCCAGAGAATCTGGAGTTTTGGTCTCGGTCTTCTAACTCCCCAATGAGTCTGGGTCTAGCATCTATGTTTTATCAATCATATGGTTGTCATCCCTTGTGTGGACTGACCTAAAATCCCGTATAGATTGATAAAAGTTGATATGCTATCTTTTGAGGAAGTTGGTCTTCCCTTATTGTGAATGGAAATCTCCCGTAGAGTGAGCAGGAATTCCCAGCATGAGTCGAAATTCTTAGCAGGTTGGCTTGCAGTTTTTCCCAACAAGTTTGCTTACCACTCATCCTCAGTAGGGGGCTCACAATAGATTTCCCCCAGTTGGTTCGCCAGCAGATTATCTCCAGCATGATCGCCTACAAGTTATCCCCAGTTTGATTGCCAACAGTCTTTCCCCAATGGAGTTGCCTGATCAGAGCATGATACATCTGTTCTTTCTTCCTTTTTGGATGGTTTCCTCCTAGCAGAGCTGGTGTGAAGATGCTTATTTCCTTCCCCAGCGGAGCAGTTGGTTCTCTCTCCTTGGTAGAGATGTTTCTCCAACAAATATGAGGAAATTTGTTGAGTTTTGGAACTTCTGTTTATTGGTTATTCCCCACAGAGTTTCATATCTTGCCTTGATAAGTTCCCCAGTAGAGTTTCTTCTATGATGGATCTTATCCGTGTTGTGCTCCCCAGTAGAGTTTTCCTCTGCATTGGATCTTTTGTCTGTTCAGCAGTAAATCCCTAGCGATGGCTCTGTACCTTCCCCAACTGAGACTACCTGATCCTAGTTTGACGTTGGAATTTTGTGGAGGATGTTTTGTTAGCCTCCCGACTGAGTGTTTGATTCTTTCTCCACAACATAGATGTTCCTTCAGTGATTAGAAGTGAATGTTTGATTGATGTGCTTCTGTTTGGTGGTTGTTCCCCATAGAATTTCATATTATTGCCTGATAAGATCCCCAATAGAGTTCTTCTGTGGCTGATCTTATCCATATCTCTGCAAATTCCCGAGAACTGTTGGAAGATCGCTAGCTTTTGGTAGCTGTGTCCTTTGGCTGATCCCCAACAGTGGTCTCTGTTCCCCAGTGATCCGGCTTGTTCCCCTAGCAGTAGTCTTTGTCCCCGGCGGCGACTCTGCTCGATCCTCAGCGGTGATTGGTGTTTCCTGGTATTTGTTGCTCCCCACCAGATTGGATTTCCCTTGTGGGCCTGGCTTTCTCTTTTGAGATGTTGTACCGGATGTCTGTCCATTGATTCTTGGACCTGTTTGTGTTCGATATGTCTGTTTGTCAGCATTAATCATACATAAACCACGCATATACATGCATAATTATAGCATTCAGATATTCATGTTGCATTCTTTGCCATATATCTTTGCTTGTTATCTCCTGCTGTTGGTGAAATGTTCTTCTCTAAGTAGATGTTTGTGTCTGATCTCTCCATATAGAGTCAGCCCTATAGGCAGAAAGTGTCTATCTTTCCTTCATTATTCCCCACTGAGTTATGTCCTCGTGGATGATTGTTGTTTCAGTTTCCTCCCAAAATGTGTATTGGGATGGAATTACTCCCCTGAGTTATATCCTCATTGGGTTGAGTCTTGTTTCATTGTGTCTCTCTAGTTTGTTCCTAGATTGACCCCTTTCTTGTTATTTCCCCGCAGTTCCCTGTGGTTCAGGTGACCAATTGCTCAGTAAACAGTAATTGTTCATTCTCTCCCCAACGGATGTTGTGGCCTTCTACCCAGTAACCGGTAGCTGCAAGTCCTATTTCTGTTGGTTTTCTACCCAGTAACCGGTAGTTGTAAACCCCATTTTGTCCCATTGCAGAGTTAATCCTTGATATTGTTCATCCTAACCGAAGACGAATACTCTCACCTTTGGTTTTCTACCCAGTAACCGGTAGATGTAATCCCCTCTTTGTTGGTTATCTTTATCCAATATTTGGTATGGATATTCCTTCAGTTTTGAGTATACCACCCAGTAACCGGTGATATATCTCTTGGAAAATTGCTCTGATCAAGCAATTTATCCCCAGCGAGTCATCTTTCATTTACCCTTGTTTGGTAATGACTGTTTCTCCCTTGATTGGTCATCATTGTATACCCAGTGACCGGTATCCCGATGTCCTTTCTTTTTGGTCGATTTATCCTTTATTAACCCAGTAACCAGTTGTGGATAATCGTCCATGCGAGTATGTTATCTGTGTTCTGACGGTAATAGATAATATATCTCATGCGCTCCTCAGTCGAAGTCTTTTTCTTCCCCAGTCGAGTAAGATTCGTATTTCCTTATGGAATCGAATGTCCATCCTGTAATCGAGTTTGCTTTTTCAGCCCTCCTTTCAGATGATGAGTGTCTTGGAAATATTCCCCAATTCACGCCTGGTTGGTCACCTATTATATGCCCAGTAACCGGTATCCCTGGTGTTCCTTCCTTCTGCTCCCTATTATGACTTTTTGTCCCCTGTGGAGTCAGATTTTCCTGAGTTGAAATTTACCTTTTAGGTTTTCCTCAGATGTTTCGGATGATTGATATCTCACCCTTATACCGGTCTTAGATATTCTTTAGCCCTGAGCGTGTTGTTCTCTCACCCAGTAACCAGCGTTTTGACGACATGTCTCGTTTTGAGTTTATTACCCAGTAACCGGTAATACCTCATTTTTTCTTCCTCAGCTGAGTCCTTTGTGGACTTCCTCACCCGAGTCTTTCCATTGATTTATTTTCATGGAATCCCTTCGTGTCTCCCAGCAAGTTTTCAAATTCGTGACCTGCTCACGCATTTCGTTCCCTTTATTCCCCCCAGAGTCTCTGTCCCATTTATGAGTATATTACTCCTTTGAATTTTCAGTTTATCCTGATTTCTTTTTTCTTTGTGGACACATATCCCCACAGAGTATTAGCTTTTGCATACATACATTTGCATCATGAGGTCTCTTAGGGACCAAAATTCGTCTCTTTGTTATTATTTAAACCCATTCTACCTCGTCGAGACGAAGATTTTAACCTTCATATCTCTGGCTAGAATGACCTTAAATAGGGGTATCTGTAAGACCCTAATTTTGACCCTAAGATTCCTCATGGCATCATAACATTGCTCATTGCATTTTGCCTCAAAGATCATATCATCTTGGTTCCTTTAACCCTTGGGTTAGGACTTGTGTGAGTTGGTTTGAGACCACCAAGCATGCTTGAATTGTATATTATTGCTTTTATTATTTTGTCTACTAGCCAAAAGCACAAAAATATGTCACTAACTTGTTTTGTTTTGAAGCATAAGCAGTCATGTGATCCAAGGCTCCTATGAGGCTCCTATACCCAATGAAATGGCCAGATGAAGATGAAAGCAAGCATGAAAATGGTTCAAAAATCTCTCAATCATCATATATGCCTGTTAGTTGTAAATTTACGTGTCGGGTTTTTGTTATCGTATCCACAGGGATTGTAAGATATCACCGCCGTTCGATGGTTGTATTAATTCTAACTCAATGTAACAATAAGGTTTTGGTTGGTTGTCACGTTATCTTGCATAAAAAGGTAATAAATTGCGGTAAAAGTTATGGTTTGAATAAATGAGAAATATTGCCAAAGTTAGGGTTCGATGATCACTTTGCATGTATTTGTTCGGTCAACAATCTTATAAACTCCTTTAGATGATAAATCATTTCACAAAGTCCTCCCAATATGTTTCTCTCGAACACACATTGTGAGTTTTCCCATTTTGATCCATTGTTTCTCTCGAACACAATCTATCAAAATGACAACTTTTTGGTTCAACCTTATGGTGAACAAAATCATTCATTACTATCTCTAGCTAACAAACAAGATTGGATGAAAACCTAGGTTAAGAGTTGGTAAACATCTCTCGATCATAAACCAACACAAAGAGTTTTAAATAGAAACAAAGTTTTCATCATATATTTACCATTAAAGAGTTTACACATGAAGATCCTTACATTTACACACAAAGCTAGTAATCACCTACATCTAACCTTGACAAATGGATGACTTAGCTACTCATTTTCATGGTAGCTTGGTCGGCAAGTTTCGGAAGAAGGTTGATCAACATCCAAGTCGGATAATCGATATTGGATGGGAATCCACCTTCTTTTTGTGGAAGATGGTTACAAGATGAAGAGAAATGAAATCTAGGGCATAAAAGCTCCCAAGAACAATGCTGTAAAAATATCTAACAAAAGTACAAAAGTGGAAAAATGCTGTAAAAACTAGGTATGGCACTCAAAAGTGGCACCTGCTACTTATAGAGTAGTACTGGGCTGTCATGCTCGCTAGGCGAGCAGAAAGGCTCGCCTAGCGAGGGTCTAATTGTGGCACCAAAGGCACCTGCGCCCAGAGAAAACAAACTAACTCAAACTGTCATGTTCGCCTAGCGAACAAATCTTCGCCTAGCGAAGGACACGCTTCAACCTTCGCCCCAGCGAGGTTGAGAGGTTTTGCTACTGGAATGCTCGCTGGGGACTCGCTAGAGCTTCGCCTAGCGAGTGAGTGCTGGCTGCGCTTTTCACCAAAACTGAACGAACTCGCTACCACCTTCGCTATCAGCTCGCCTGGCGAATTTATTGACATTTTACTGGAGCTTTTCGCTGGGCGCTCGCCTAGCGAGCAGGCTTCGCCACAGCCTTCGCCTAGCGAGCATGCTGATGAATGCTTGTTTTCTTTGGTTCCTTTGCCAACTTTCTTGTGTCTTAAATTTCAATTATTTCATGCCTTCTTCCTGCACAATAACACACAAATCAAAGGCACCAGGCTTGTTTTACGATGTAATGCATTTCATCTAAAAAAAGGTGATTTTGACAATTTAGCAAGGAAATAGAGTGAAAGATACCCTTAATTGATGGCTCAAATAAGCACTTTTGGGTATCTAACAATGCCTCCCAAGTATCTCAATTTGTCAATTTGATCAAGATAAACTAAAGGGCTTGAGGATTGTTTCCCAAGGAAACCCTAATTCAATTGTGCATTGACTGTGCCTTGCTCATGAAGCAAACTCAACCTATGATCAAATTCAATCAAGGTAAGCTATTTCATTAATAATTTTATGCATATATGAGCCTATGTGAGTGTCCTCAATCATTCATTCATCAAGATTGGAAGTTTGGCTTTGAGAAGTTGATCAGTCAAATCATCTGACTATTTTGAAATCCACTGAGACCTAACTTTTGATGTGTTTGTCAAATGATGATGAACCCAGGAGAAAAAATGTTCTTAAGAACAATATGAACAACTTTCATGTTCATCAAAAATTCATTTGAAACTTGGAAGGTCATCATTCATTTCAAAACATTAAAGGTCATTTTGGATGTTGAAGGTTTTGTCATTTGAGGCTTTCATCATGGAAACATAAGGGCTTGAAGTTGGTCCATTTTGGCAAAATTTTCAAATACATGTTTTGTACCTTGAACTTCATGGCTAGTTTTCAATATTTTCCAAACTCCAAATGGATTTTTGTTCAACATAGCTTTTGTTCCTTATGTCAAGAACTTTCCAACCATTACTCACATGCTTATGTTTAAATTTTCCAAATGTGATTTTCGAAGAGGAGAACAATTATGATCAATTATGCATTTAATGTTAAATCTTGCTACACAAGCCATTGCCTTGCCATCTGCACGTCCAAACTTGTTTCCTTTGAGTTCAGCATGCAAAACCAATTGATTTTGGGCCTCACATGCGCCTGTACAGGCCCATGCATGGAGGATCCAACTTTACATGCCCACGAGTTTGATCACCTTTTGCATCAGCTGTGACTATAAATAGAAGGCATTGCTTCACTCAAATGGTAACCGGAAGGCGCCTGAATCTCTACAGAAATCATTCCCCACCCTCTCACCAAAGGAATTCTGAAATTTCACTTCTCTTTTCAAGCTTGAATTTCAACTTCCCTGGTTGATCTTCATCTTCTAATTCCTTAACCTTGCTTCATTGTCACTTCAAGATCAAGCTGCAATCAAGAGTTGGATTGGATTTTGCTCATAAAAGTTGCACTTCAAAGGTTTAATCCTTAACTATTTTGCTTCGAATCTCACTGATTATTGTGCATTTCTTGTGTTGGTTGGCATTTATGAAGTCCTAATTTGAGAGGCAAGCCAGTGGTGGCTTTAATTTTGTGAATTGGTTAACTTCAGATTGAACACCTTGTTTTTCAACCTCAGATTTCTTCTTCTATAAGGATCTTGAGCAAAAACTAAGGTCACTGGGATGATGTACATCACCCCAACTTTCATTTGGTATATAGATCGCATGGTTTAGTTGAGGTTGCAAAACCTGCAACTGGTGGCCGGATTTGGCCTTCTCAACGGAGAAGACGGTGGTTTCCACCATCGTCACCACGCGTCCAAGCCATGGCCGTTGGATGATGAGTCTCAGATCTAATCCTGGTCTTGCAATGTTATGACTTTATTTAATGCATGGTACCACGCGTTTGACTAATGTGTATGGTGAGCGCGCGCTTGAGAGCCATGTGATCAGCCATGTCAATTAATGAGTTGGATCTGATGCCTCTAGATTTTTCTATTTTATTAATTTCTGTTTTAATTTCTTTTATTCCATTTATTTTCAAAAATTCATAACTTCTTTATTTGGAATCACGAAAATATGGGACCAATTGCAAAAAATTTCTCTTAAATTATAGTTTCATAAAATGATTTTTAATTGTTTTTGTGATTCCATTTAATATTTTTTGTGAATTATTTCATTTCTGATTGTTTTTAATTCATTTAAAATACTTTTAGATATTCAAAAATGCCAAAAATATTTTCCTAACATCTTTGGATGATGATGAATCTATGAAAAATATTCTCATCAATTTCTTAATTGATTTGAGATTTATTTTATATTTTAGTCCAATTTTGTTATTTTTATTCATTTTTAATTGTTTAAAAATAGTTTCTGTTTTCAAAAAATGTTGAGAAAATTTGCCAAACCTTGTTTGACCATTTAGACTTATGATAATCCAATTGGACTTATCCAAGTTGATTTGAATTGGATTTGAAGTTTGACTTTTATTTGTTCATTTTATTTTATGCATTATTTGAATTCCAAAAAATACCAAAAATATGTTTGACCTTTCTTGACTTCTAATCTTCATTTCACTTCTGTTTATCATTGATTGATGTTGATTCCATTCATGTTTGATCAATGTGTTTTGGTTATGTCATTTGACTTTTCATTTTGTACATTCCATTTCCATCTCCATCTTCTTCTTTTTCTTTTAACCAATGAGTTAATGATTTGTGGTTAGCCTTGACATATGAGAGGCTTAACCTTTTTTGATCCAAATTTAATTCATCTTGATCAAAGATCAAGTGAATTGCTTTGTGTCCAAGATAGGTTGCTTCTTGGTCAAGCAAAGAACCTAAAATACATACAAGGTCATTCTTCTTTTCTTTTGGCATGGCAAGTTGTAGGAGCTCGGCTTACTAGTCATGGTCTATAACTTGTGTTTGTTTGCCTATAGTTTTATTCACCGATCCCAGATAGGTGTGACTACTACATTATTCCACTTACGATTGCTTAACATAGCGCTAAATTGTCTTATGGCACACTAACATTAACTACTAATTACTAACATTTAATTCAAGCATTTAATTCTTGCAATTTATTTTAATGCAATTTAAGTTCTTGCTCATTTATTCATATTGTATTTTCCCTTTGCTCACTTAAGCTCATGTTTATGTTTATGCCCTTTGCCTTTTGCTCACTTGAGCATATTATTGTGTAAATATACTATTGCCTTGTGTAGCACCTCAAATTTGCACCTCTCATTTGTACATTCATTTCATTTTTTAGGTCATTCACATCACATTAACATTGCACTATCATTTGCATGATCCATCAAGTCATCAGTCAAGACTGGTCAGAAGATTCAACTGTGCAAGCAAGCAAGTGCATTTTCCACAGAATCAAAGCCCTAGGGTTGGTACAATGAGTTCATGTGACCTAAGGATCATTTTGAAGTGGTTTGGCAAGGCATTGAAGGCTCAAAGCTCATCAGTCAATGTATAAATCATCTGAAACCCTAGAAAGTCAACAAAAGTCAACTGTTAGTTCAATCATGGATTTGAAGGTGGGAGATGGTTAGAGATGCCTCATTCATGTCCATACAAGTCTCATTTGACATGTCCAACATCAACATTGAAGAATTTGAGGTCAGATCAAAACTTTCCAAAAATAGCAGGTGACCTGTAATTTGAATTTGCCAAAAATGGAAAGGTTTTCAACTCAAGATTACATCATCAATAAGGCTTCAAATGAAATTTTGTCCAACATGAAAGTTGAAGATCTTTCTTTCCCCTTTCCAAAAAGTCCAAGATCATGAATTTCTCATGTGTGGTTGAAGAGATATGGATCAATCATGGCCAAGTGTGACTTGAACTTCAAACATGCATAACTTGCAAACCAAATGTCCAAATGAGATAGCTCTTTTTGCAACATTCTTCTTTTGACCTCTACTTGCCAAAATATGCATTACATGCCATGCATTCTCATTACATGATCATTTGCATTTTCACTTAAATTTTGGAGGGAAAATTAAAATTTAAAATTGGTACATTGTTTACACATTCTACCCATTCCATTGGCTCCAAAATGGTTTTTTAAGTGGATTTGAATGCAAGCACGTGTACTGTTCATCCATAATCTCCATGCATAAGGTGAAATGCTAATTTTGCACTTACACTCTTGTTTTGCTAATCCAATTACCAAATGCTTAAACATGATTAGCAGCATGATTAAGAGGGAGTATAAAGGACTAAACCTAACTGTTTTTGCACAAACAGAATCAGAATTTTCAGATCTAGAAAAAATCCAAAAACTTGCTCTCACTTTTTTCTCTCAATTTCTTCACATACATTGCACTTTTCTTGATCAATTCTTCACCTGGAAGCATATTTGAGCAAGGTTGAAGCTAGAACCAAAGGAATTCGTGCAGTTGGAAGCAGCTTAAAGCTTGAAGTTCATCCATGGCAGTTGCAAATTCTGGAGGATTCGTGCACATTTGAACATCAAGTCTTCATCCATCCATCCGTACAAGTGATCTAGAGGAGCTTTGGAGCATTGCAAAGGCCAGAATCCAGCTGATTCCAGAACTGCTCTACAAGAGGTCACAAAATCAACTCTCATAACTTTGATTTTCATTGCCATAATGTTATAGATCTTGCTATGTTGAGCATTTTAAGCTTTGAATCGTGTGAATCCATGCCAAATTGAGTGAGAACTGGCTGTTTAAAGTTTTGATGATGAATCTTCATTGCTTCGATCCATGCATATGTGATGTGTTTTTGATGAAATGATTGTTGATTCTTGATGAGTGATGTAAGATCTACATGATGCTATGTCTGTTTTTCATTTCTGGACATGTTGAATTTTTTCTGGAAAATTTGATGAAGATCTTCATGATCTTCATCGTGTTCATGTTAATGTCCAGTTTCCTGCGAAATTTCGTGCGAGTTCATGTTTAGGGAACGCTTTTGATTCATTGGAATGCTTTTCCGTTGCCTTAGGGTGTTTCTGTTAGGGTTTGAATGTAACTGGACCACGTATGCGTCTGCATGGCAAAACGATTGGTTAGCGCGCGTTTGACCAGGCCATCTCACCATTGACCATGCCAATTGGATTAATGAAACGCAGCGTTTCATCCAGTTTGGCGCTTTTATTTGAATAGTGCTGCAGTTCGATTCCAGCGTGTTACATATTTCAAAATGCCATGCTTATTTTGCCTTTTCCCTCCATCCATTTCCATATGCCTCTCATGCTTTTTTTTTTATTTTTTTTCTCACTTCATAAATTCATAAATAATTGATAAATGATCCAAAAAATATGAGGATTTTTGCATTAGATCACATTTTATCTCTAGTTTTTTTTGGTTATTTTTCCATAAATTGTGCATGGCTGGAAAATTATTTTGCCTAGGGTTTGTGAACATGTATGCTATTTGTACCTTGCCTTGCTTCTCCATTTGTGAAATGATGGTTATTTATCCAATGCTCATGAAATTTGACATGTTGAAACTAGACATTTTGCTTGAATTTATGGTGTTGAGTTTGTATTTTTAGCCTTAACCATTTCTGTTTTATGATCATGTTAAGGTAGGTGTGACAATTTGTGTCACACCTTGTGATGTCCAAATTGATTAATTTGTTTTCCATGCCAAATGAATTCCAAATGCTTTGATTTTTTGTATGCAAGTTGATATGGATGTTGTGGTTGATCATGTTTTTTTCTGGAATTTTTGGATTGATTTCTGATTTGATTGAGATTTTTCTTTCTGGATGGTCATATTTGAGCTTTTGAATTGCTTTGAACTTCAATTGCTTGTGAAATGCTTGTGGTTTATCCTATGGATGTGAAACTTTGCACACTCTTTCTAGACATGTTAAAGATTGTTTTGGCTTTGATTTGAGGTTTTTATCATGATTCATCTCTGTTTTATGCTTGTGCTAAGTTGATGTGCCAAGTTGTGCCACATAGGTGCTTGATTGTGCTTACCTTGCCTTATGCAATTTGATTACCATGCCTAATCATGTCCAATTACCCTAGTTTTTTGTGTGTTGATCATGTTATATGTTCTGTTTACTCATGAATTTTATTGAGATTAATTGAATCATTTTTGAATTAATGTGCATTTGTTCATTCTGATGTCACAATGTGCTTTCAATTTGCATACCTTGCCATGTTTGGTTCATGAAATGAATGTGATGAATGATAATGATATGAGACCTTTTGGATTTTGTTCTTAATTGATTGAGGTTGATTCATGTTGAATTTCATGTTCTGTTTTGAATTTTTTCCCCTCTTTGACCCTAGGCCTTGCCCTAGTGGTTTGTGACTCACAGTTGAGCTTTGATTTCAGGTTAAGAAGCACATTGCTATGATGGGATTGATTCACTTTCTTGAGTTGATTAAATGGTTGATATTGACTAACTTTGAGTTGTTTTGTAGGTTGATGCCAAGTTGTTTGTGTTGTGCCCATTGGCTTGTGCCTTGCACACTGTTGCATTGCTTGCTTGTCTGTCTGATTGTGATTGACTGTCTGTTTGATTGTTTGACTTGTATACTGATTGAGTTAGATTTTTTTCAGGTACATAAGTTGCTTAAGTTATTTTTGAACTTGCTTTTGCTTTGCTTGGTTGCTTAACCATTTGAGGTATAACTCTCTGACTTCATGTAGTCTGGAAGACCTGTCCTGTTACTTGGGCAGGCACCTGTATGAAGCCCTCCTTAAGAGGCAATGCTTGTGTTTGTTTATCTTTGTGCCAAGCAGGAAAAGTCCTCTTATGAGGCAATTGGTAGATAAAAGAGATGTGCAATCCATCTCCTGCTACTCAGTGTGTCATTCACTTTGCTCACACGCCTTGTGTTGATGCATTGTGGATATTAACCCAAGATCCATGTTGTGTCAGTCATATGTGGAGAAGAGTTCCTACTTTCTGAACTCCCACACTTTCATTTGTCTGAAGCTCTCCCAGGCCAGGGATAAGAGCTGTGAGGTCTTACCCTCACTTCCCATTTCATCTGCTTCACCCTAACTCTCAATGTTAGGGTTAAGAGCTAACAACACCTGATTCCAGTTGGCTTGTGTTTCACAGCCTAACCTTGTGTGAGCCCACTTTGTTTGTATATAGTGTGTGCTAATTGTGTGTATGATTGCTTTGCCTGTGCTGTTTAGGATAGCTTGCTCCCTAGGCAAGTTAGATAGAAACCTTAACCTAGGACCATGGTGAATTTGCATGATAACTATTAGGCTCGAGTTAGTCTCCCTTCTAGTATGTCATTTCCCAGTCTCTGGTTAGGCTAGTCCTTTTTCCCTGCGTAGGGGAACTACGTCGCCCTGATCCTCATACCAGATGAGGTACGTAGGCAGGAGATGAGTTGATCTCTCCGGGCGCCCTTTTTCTTTTTCAACCCTTTGTGTGTGTTGGAGTCTGACGTAAGTCCAGCGACTGGCAGTTGGTTTCCTGTGTCTTGCTTGTTTGTTGGAGTCTGACGTAAGTCCAGCGATTGGTAGTTGGTTTCCTGTGTGTGTTTGTTGGTTCGGAGTCTGATGTAAGTCCAGCGATTGGCATTCGGTTTCCATGTTTTCTAGTTTGTGTGGAGTCTGACGTAAGTCCAGCGATTGGCAGTCGGTTTCCTGTGTGGGTTTTGTTTGGCGTGCGTTAGCCGAGCTACGAGTGCTCTGATTCTTCTCCAGTCAGAGAAGATACGTATGCATAGGATGCGACATCCTATCGAGCACGTTTCCCCCCGTCCCGAACTACGTCGACTCTGATGTTTGTGCCTGACAGACTACGTAGGCCCAGGATGCGATATCCTGCCGAGTTAGTTTCTTTTGTCGTTTCTGTGTCTCTTTTCAGCCTTGTGTGTGGTGTTTGAGCAGTTTTTTAGCAACCTTTATCCTTTCTTTTGAGCGTGGATCCCGTCGAGTACGACGGATGCGTAGGGGTGCTAATACCTTCCCTTCGCATAACCGACTCTCGATCCCATCTTTCTCTGGTCGCGAGACCATGTCTTTTCCAGGTTTACTTAGAGCGTTTCCTTTCCCTCTTTTGGGATAAATAACGCACGGTGGAGGCTCTGTTGTTTCGTTTTCCCGCCGGTTTTTCGCGTAATGCGACAGCTGGCGACTCTGCTGGGGACAAAGAGAAGTTGACCTCTTGTTGGTCCATCTTCCCTAAGCGAGTCTCTCCTGGCGCTCTCTAGGATAGGGTTTAGGTTGCATGTGTTGCTCTATTTATTGCATTTATGATTATTATGTTGTATATATGTGCATATCTATTTGCATGCATCATACTATCATTGTGCTGTCTTCCTGTACAGGTTGGTTCCTCTGATTTGGGGTGGGTGTTCTGAGTGAGCCCAATATCCAGGCCTGAGCATACACCTAGGATTAGAGTGGTCTCATGTTTCTTCACATGTTGTACGACATGATGAGGAGACGTGTCACCACAGTCGGACGAGGTTCATTCGAGAGAGTCCTTCCGGGTGGAGTTATTCCGCTTAAGTCGGATTATCTCTTTTGGGCATTGACTTCGGTGACCGTTCTTTCCCGGATCTTTGGTTTGAACGATCTTAAGAGAGCTACAACGGCACACCCGAAAGGGCAAACCCGTTGAGCATCTTTGCCCGATTGTCGAGACCATTGTCCGCCTTAGGATGACCATGTTAGAATTCACCTGTGAGGGGAGGGTTTGATTCTTGCAAGTACAGGTTTCTGCCAGTGATGATGTGTTCTTTATCTCTGGACGCCGGAGGTTTGACCCTGGTATTGATCAGAGGGTTCCGTTTATTTCGGATCCCTGGGCTGAATTTGAGGGTACTTGCTCAGGTGGTGATTTGGTTCTGAAGTATGGGTTCCAGATGACTTTGGGTCTCAGATGACTTTGTGGTTCCGAATTCAAGCCGAAGTTTTGATCCTGTGCCATGGGATGCACAACCCAACCAGTCATGTTCGCATCATTTGCATCATAGCATGTTTATTTTCCAAAAAAAAAAGTAATGCATAAAGAAAAAAGTTAACCCGCATGTGCATATCTTTTATCAGGATCATTCATATAGTACCCATATCATGCACATATCATTCTTGCATTACAGACATGTTTGGGGACAAGACTTCTCACTCTGGTTCCTGACTGAGACAGGATTGCTGATCATCGTCCACACCGTTACGCAACCCAGACTGAATCAACAGAGGAACATGGACCAAGTACAGGCAGAATTGGCTGAGATGAGGGAAAACATGGCCCAGTTTATGACAATGATGCAAGGGGTTGTTCAGGGGCAAGAGGAGCTGCGTGCCTTAGCCCAGAGACAGGAAGCCTTGATTCCGCCGTCCAACCGTGCTTCACTAGTGGGTGTCCCGGTTCATGAGAATGTTGTTGCTGCTGCTCCCGCCAATGACTACGCTGTGGGGGATGAATTGAGGGGTATCAGAATCAATGGACAGCCTCTTGCTGCAGAGACTGTTAATGTCAGAGCAACTCGTGCTCCGGTTCGCCATCCTGCTCCGCTGGTTGACCGGCAGGAGGATACGTTCACTCTCCTCAGTGAGGATGATGAAGTTGTGAGAATTGAAGAGAGGAATAGAAAAGTGGATGCCCTTGCTGAGAAGATCCGTGCCATGGAGTGTCAGAACTTTTTGGGATTCGATGTAAATGATATGGGTTTGGTTGATGGGCTGAGGATCCCCTACAAATCCAAGGCGCCGTCCTTTGACAAATATAATGGCACTTCCTGTCCTCGCACTCATGTACAGGCTTATTACAGAAAGATCTCCGCATATACTGATGATGAGAGGATGTGGATGTACTTTTTCCAAGACAGTTTGTCTGGAGCGTCTTTGGACTGGTACATGGATCTGAAGAAAGAATCAGTCAGAAGCTGGAAAGATCTGGGTGAAGCCTTTCTGAGGCAATATAAGCACAATATGGATATGGCTCCGAGCCGAACTCAGTTGCAGAGTTTGTGTCAAAAGTCTGGTGAAAGCTTCAAAGAGTACGCTCAGAGGTGGCGTGAGCTAGCCGCAAGAGTACAACCTCCTATGTTGGAGAGAGAGCTGACTGACATGTTCATCGGGACCTTGCAGGGTGTGTTCATGGACCGCATGGGGAGTTGCCCGTTCAGTAGATTTTCTGATGTTGTTGTTTATGGGGAGAGGACTGAGAGTCTTATCAAAGCAGGAAAGATACAAGATCCTGGCTCTTCAAGTTTTTCGAGTTCTAAAAAGCCATCCTCTGGGGCACCCAGAAGGGGAGAGAGTGAAACAAATGTTGTGCACCGTCGGAGGAATGTGAACAGAGGACAGTACCGTCAGGTTGCTGCTGTGACTATTCCAGCAACTCAATCACAACAGCAAAGAAGACCAACTCAGCAATATCAGCAACAACAACATCGTCCTCAACAGCAGGCTTACCAGCCTCACAATGGTAATCAAGCCAGTACGAGTAATGAGAGGAAGAAGATCATTTTTGATCCAATCCCTATGTCATACGCATAACTGTATCCCTCTTTGATAGAGCGGAACTTGATTACTCCCAGAGACCTGCCGGCTATGCCCGTCAACCCTTGGTGGTGGTATAGGCCTGATCAGCATTGTGTGTATCATTCGGGTGCTCCTGGTCATGATGTGGAAAGTTGCTTTCAGTTGAAGAATAAGGTGCAGGACTTTATCAAATCAGGGATTCTGAGCTTTGAGGACTTAGGTCCCAATGTTAATCGAGCTTGAAGATAACAAGCCTCGGGCTGATGGTGGCTGTTCTTCTGAGGTATTCGACGAAAAAGGGTTGTTCAAAGCAGAAGTTGCTGATGCAAGAGATTCTGACATTTGTCATCCCTGGAGGGATCTGTCGCAATTGGGTCACTGTGGGCATTCCTACAGCCATTAATAAGTCAGAGTAATAATCACTTTGTTTAAAAACCCTTCTCCCATGCCAAAAGGAGAAGTGATGACATTGTTGGCAACATTTGTGCAATGATATTTTCATTCAAATAAAAGCATGTAAAACATTTGTTTTTCCATTTGTTTTCCCTTTTCGCTTTTTGCATGAAATTGGTGATCACAAAAAACCCTAAAAACAAGAATAAAAGCAATCTTTTCATCTGCATAACGATTGTCTTGTTTGTTTTCCAAAAAGCTTTTATACTCAAAATCATTATGCAGGTTGATTCTTAAACCCATTGAACATAATGATCCAACGTCATCTCCCAATTTTGAATTCCCTGTATTCGAAGCGGAAGAAGATGATGTTGAAAGGATTCCTGACGAGATTTCTCGACTTCTTGAGCAAGAAAAGAAGATCACTCAGCTGCATCTCGAGAATCAGCAGAACAGCCAACTGGGGCATTACAAAAAAGAAAAAAAAGAAAGAAAAAAAAAGAAAGAGAGGAGGGTGCAAAATCAAAAGAAAAAAAATCAAATCAAAAATCAAAAGAAAGAAAAAGGAAAGAAAGAAACAAAAGAAAAATAGCACCCTCAAAGTCCCAAGTTGACTGATGCTGAATGGATTCAGAGTCGTTACGACCAACCAAATCCGATCGAAAAGAAGAGATTAACTGCCATGTGTCATGGTTAGTTATATCAGCTGAGAATGAAGAAAGCATTCGATAAGAAGGTCAAGCCTCGTGTGTTCTGAGAAGGTGACCTTGTGCTCAAGAAAGTCTTGTCTTTCGTGCCCAATTCCAGGGGCAAGTGAACCCCAAGCTATGAATATCCATATGTTGTCAAGAGAGCCTTTTTAGGCGGTGCTTTGACACTTACGACAATGGATGGGGAAGAAGTTCACTCGTCCTGTGAATCCAGATGCAGTCAAGAAATACTTCGCCTAAAAAAAAGCAGAATAGCTCGCTAAGTCGAACACCCCAAAAGGCGACTTAGGCAAAAAGGAGCATCTCGGTGGATCGAAAACCCGAAAGGGCAATCCAGGCAAAAGTTAGAGACATTGAAAAAAAGAATTTGCATCCCGCTAGATTGAGCACCTCACACTGGGGCAATCTAGGCAAAAATTAGGGATTTGGCAAGTAACTGCATCCTGACAAGACTGTGCTCTACATCTGTCATCCGCCAGGGATTCTTGATTCGTCGTCGACTGAAGCTTCGAATACATCGAAATTCGGAATTGGTAGAGAAAAGGTCATTATGTCAATGTAGCCCTCTCCAATATATATCACCAATTTCAAACTTGTACAGATCTATGGAGTCCTGCCATTTGCAGACTACCATTCCATCACATCAATTTGAGCTTCTACCCAATTATTTGCACTCTTATTTGTTTCAACTCAACAAATGTTTTGCATATTTTAATTGATAAAGTATCATTGTTTTCAAAATAAACAAATTTTTCAAAAATTGTTCTTAAACAAAGTGAACATTCGCAATGATGGAAGGATACTTAGGAGATCCGCAGTGCTCTCCCAAGGGTGGTATGATTACCAACAGGTAAGATATTTGTTCGTATCTCGAGCATAACTGTATCTTTTTCCTGTAGAACCTCTTATGGTTTCTCCTCAGCGAGGTTGCTCAGTGTAGTGTTGGTTGAAGTTGTTCATCTTCATGTCCCCGGCAGTGCAACATTCTTCCTCCAAGTCCCTGTTAGCCCCTATTATGGTGCATCCCCAGTAGAGTGCTGTTTGAGCCCTATTGTGGGGCATCCCCAGCAAGTTTGCTGTTGGAACACTTTTGTGGGCCAGTTCCGAAGCAGAGTGTTTATTGAAGACTTCAACTTTCGTCTCTCCAGCAGAGCAGTCTTCTCCTCTCCCCGGCATGGGTGCTTGTCTTTGGAAGATTCGGCATTTGGTGGATTGACATCCCAGTAGTCTGGCATTCCCTCAGATAGATTCCTCAGCGGAGTTGTTGGCATGGTGAGCTTTATCAATGCCTATCTATCCTCATCAGAGATCTGGTTGCTTCTTGGTATCTCTGATCTCCAGCATGAGTTGTTGTTGTGGCGTGTCTGCCTGTATATTGAACTCTTTCATCCGGTTGTGATTGATGATCCCTCCGGAAGCCTCTTGTGGCCTTCCTCCCCTGCAGGATGATGTTGTTCCCTGATGTCCCAGTCTCCAGCAGGTTTTCTTTGCTCTCTGGTGATTTTGGCCTTCCCTCTGGAGGAGTAGCACCGGATGGTTGATTCCTGGACCTATGTGTGTTGAACATGTCTGTTCGTCAGCATTCATCATACATTCATCATGCATAATGCATACATGCATAATCATAACATTCAGATACTCATGTTGCATCTGTTGCCATGTATCTGTTGATGGTTGTCTCTTGCTATTGGTGATACAGATCTCCCCAGTAGATCCTCCCCTAGCAGATGTGGGTGTGTCTGATCTCTCCATATAGAGTCGACCCCTTAAGCAGAAAGTGCCTGCCATTTCCTTCTGCACTCCCCACTGAGTTATATCCTCGTGGATGACGGTTGTTTCCGTTCCCTCCCTGCACACATAACGGGATGGGTTTTCCCTATTGAGTTCTTTCCTCATTAGGATGAGTCTTAATTCAGTCTGCCTTTTGGATCGATACTAAACTGGCTTCCTTGTGGCTGTCTCTTGTGCTTCCCTGTGGTATAAATGAATAGTTGCTCACTAACCGACACTCATTCATCTTATCCTCAGCGGAATTTGTGGTTTCTACCTACTAACCGGTAGTTGTAAGTCCTGTCTTTGTGGTCTTCTACCTACAAACCGGTAGATGTGAACTCCTCTGTTCTCCCCTTTGTGGATTTAACCTTTTGTGCTCATCCTAGTCGATGACAGTTACTTTTCCGTGGTTTTCTACCTACTAACCGGTAGATGTAATCCCCTCTTTGTGGTTATCATTATCCAGTTGGTATTGATATTCCTTTCCCCTTTCGGATATTTGCTTTGATTAAGTAACTTTATCCCCATCGGGTCTTCCCCTTCCCTTTGGATAATTGCTCCGAGTAAGCAATTTTATCCTCAGTGGGTCCTCTTTCATTCACCGTTTGCCGGTAATGTTTGTTGTTTCCCCTTTTGATGGGTCATCTTTGCATACCTAGTCTCGGTATCCCGATGCCTTTCCGTTTTCGGTTGATCTATCCTTTAACAACCTACAACCCGGTTATGGATAATCTTCCATGCGAGTATATTGTCTACGTTTTGACGGCTATAGATGATATATCTCATGCGCTCTTTGGTCGAAGTCTTGTCCTTCCCAGTTGAGTAAGATTCGTATTCCTTGTGGAATCGAATGTCCATCCTTTAACAAGTTTGCTTTCGCTCTCTTCAGGATGTTGAGTGATTTGGAACACACACCAATTCACGTTTTCGGTTGATCTATCCTTTAACAACCTACAACCCGGTTATGGATAATCTTCCATGCGAGTATATTGTCTACGTTTTGACGACTATAGATGATATATCTCATGCGCTCTTTGGTCGAAGTCTTGTCCTTCCCAGTTGAGTAAGATTCGTATTCCTTGTGGAATCGAATGTCCATCCTTTAACAAGTTTGCTTTCGCTCTCTTTAGGATGTTGAGTGATTTGGGACACACACCAATTCACGTTTTCGGTCGATTTATCCGTTTATCAACCTACAACCCGGTTATGGATAATCTTCCATGCGAGTGTATTATCTACGTTTTGACGGCTATAGATAATATATCTCATGCACTCTTTGGTTGAACCCTTTGTTTGTTTCCCCAACTGAGTAAGATTCGTATTCCTTGTGGAATCGAATGTCCATCCTTTAACAAGATTGCTTTTCTAGCCCTCTTCAGGATGATGAGTGTTTTGGAACACAAACCAATGCACGTTTTGGTCGGTCACCTGTTTCATGCCTACAACCCGGTATCCTTGGTGTTCCTTCCTGTCTGCTCACTGTCGTGACTGTGATCCCCAGTGGTCACCTCTCCGTTGGTTTCGGTAAACGTTGAGTTTTTCCTATGCGTCCGTTGACGTCTAGTGGTATTCCCTTTTCCCAATTCATTCGTTGATGTTTGGTCACCTCTCCGTTGGTTTCGATAAACGTTGAGTTTTTCCCGTTCGTCCGTTGACGTTTGGTCGAGTCTTTCCCATTCATCCGTTGATGTCTGGTCACCTCTCTCCGTTGGTGTCGATAAACGTCGAGCTTCTCCCGTTCGTCCGTTGACATCTAGTTGTATTTTCCCCACAGGTCATCCGTTGATGTCTGGTTACCTCTCCGTTGGTTTTGATAAACATTGAGTTTTTCCCATTCGTCCGTTGACGTATGGTTGTATTCCTTTCTTTCCCATTCATCCGTTGATGTCTGGTTACCTCTCCGTTGGTTTCGATAAACATTGAGTTTTTCCCATTCGTCCGTTGACGTCTGGTTGTATCCCTTTCTTTCCATTCATCCGTTGATGTCTGGTCACCTCTCCGTTGGTTTCGATAAACGTCGAGTTTTTCCTAGTCGTCCGTTGGCGTCTAGTTGTGATTTCTATTCCCATTCATCGTCCTTCGATGTCTGGATGTGGTTCCTTTTCTGGAGAAAAAATCAAAATCCCCGGTGGAGTCGTGGGTAAACATCTTGACTGGCTCAGTGACAATATCAGATCCCAGTGGAAGCTTCCGTTGGTGAATTTTCCTTTCTTGGATCCCCGCAGAGTGCAAATTTATACGGTTCTTTGGTATTCAATCCCAGTTTACCCTGAAAGTCTGACAGCCGTTGCTCTCATCCGTTCGGGTTCCCAGTTGATTGAATAGGGGCAGCTGTAGCACCTCAAATTTGCACCTCTCATTTGTACATTCATTTCATTTTTAGGTCATTAACATCACATTAACATTGCATTATCATTTGCATGATCCATCAAGTCATCAGCCAAGACTGGTCAGAAGATTCAACTGTGCAAGCAAGCAAGTGCATTTTCCACGGAATCAAAGCCCTAGGGTTGGTACAATGAGTTCATGTGACCTAAGGATCATTTTGAAGTGGTTTGGCAAGGCATTGAAGGCTCAAAGCTCATCAGTCAATGTACAAATCATCTGAAACCCTAGAAAGACAACAAAAGTCAACTGTCAGTTCAATCATGGATTTGAAGGTGGGAGATGGTTAAAGATGCCTCATTCATGTCCATACAAGTCTCATTTGACATGTCCAACATCAACATTGAAGAATTTGAGGTCAGATCAAAACTTTCCAAAAATAGCAGGTGACCTGTAATTTGAATTTGCCAAAAATGGAAAGGTTTTTAACTCAAGATTACATCATCAATAAGGCTTCAAATGAAATTTTGTCCAACATGAAAGTTGAATATCTTTCTTTCCCCTTTCCAAAAAGTCCAAGATCATGAATTTCTCATGTGTGGTTGAAGAGATATGGATCAATAATGGCCAAGTGTGACTTGAACTTCAAACATGCATAACTTGCAAACCAAATGTCCAAATGAGATGGCTCTTTTTGCAACATTCTTCTTTTGACCTCTACTTGCCAAAATATGCATTACATGCCATGCATTCTCATTACATGATCATTTGCATTTTCACTTAAATTTTGGAGGGAAAATTAAAATTTAAAATTGGTACATTGTTTACACATTCTACCCATTCCATTGGCTCCAAAATGGTTTTTAAGTGGATTTGAATGCAAGCACGTGTACTGTTCATCCATAATCTCCATGCATAAGGTGAAATGCTAATTTTGCACTTACACTCTTGTTTTGCTAATCCAATTACCAAATGCTTAAACATGATTAGCAGCATGATTAAGAGGGAGTATAAAGGACTAAACCTAACTGTTTTTGCACAAACAGAATCAGAATTTTCAGATCTAGAAAAAATCCAAAAACTTGCTCTCACTTTTCTCTCTCAATTTCTTCACATACATTGCACTTTTCTTGATCAATTCTTCACCTGGAAGCATATTTGAGCAAGGTTGAAGCTAGAACCAAAGGAATTCGTGCAGTTGGAAGCAGCTTAAAGCTTGAAGTTCATCCATGGCAGTTGCAAATTCTGGAGGATTCGTGCACATTTGAACCTCAAGTCTTCATCCATCCATCCATACAAGTGATCTAGAGGAGCTTTGGAGCATTGCAAAGGCCAGAATCCAGCTGATTCCAGAACTGCTCTACAAGAGGTCACAAAATCAACTCTCATAACTTTGATTTTCATTGCCATAATGTTATAGATCTTACTATGCTGAGCATTTTAAGCTTTGAATCGTGTGAATCCATGCCAAATTGAGTGAGAACTGGTTGTTTAAAGTTTTGATGATGAATCTTCATTGCTTCGATCCATGCATATGTGATGTGTTTTTGATGAAATGATTGTTGATTC
Organism: Lathyrus oleraceus; assembly: GCF_024323335.1. NCBI lineage: Eukaryota > Viridiplantae > Streptophyta > Magnoliopsida > Fabales > Fabaceae > Lathyrus > Lathyrus oleraceus. The sequence goes on from NC_066581.1 coordinate 186,131,459, forward strand.
TTGATGAGTGATGTAAGATCTACATGATGCTATGCCTGTTTTTCATTTCTGGACATGTTGAATTTTTTTTGGAAAATTTGATGAAGATCTTCATGATTTTCATCGTGTTCATGTTAATGTCCAGTTTCCTGCGGAATTTCGTGCGAGTTCATGTTTAGGGAACGCTTTTGATTCATTAGAACGCTTTTCCGTTGCCTTAGGGTGTTTCTGTTAGGGTTTGAATGTAACTGGACCACGTATGCGTCTGCATGGCAAAACGATTGGTTAGCGCACGTTTGACCAGGCCATCTCACCATTGACCATGCCAATTGGATTAATGAAACGCAGCGTTTCATCCAGTTTGGCGCTTTTATTTGAATAGTGCTGCAGTTCGATTCCAGCGTGTTACATATTTCAAAATGCCATGCTTATTTTGCCTTTTCCCTCCATCCATTTCCATATGCCTCTCATGCTTTTTTTTAATTTTTTTTCTCACTTCATAAATTCATAAATAATTGATAAATGATCCAAAAAATATGAGGATTTTTGCATTAGATCACATTTTATCTCTAGTTTTTTTTTGGTTATTTTTCCATAAATTGTGCATGGCTGGAAAATTATTTTGCCTAGGGTTTGTGAACATGTATGCTATTTGTACCTTGCCTTGCTTCTCCATTTGTGAAATGATGGTTGTTTATCCAATGCTCATGAAATTTGACATGTTGAAACTAGACATTTTGCTTGAAATTATGGTGTTGAGTTTGTATTTTTAGCCTTAACCATTTCTGTTTTATGATCATGTTAAGGTAGGTGTGACAATTTGTGTCACACCTTGTGATGTCCAAATTGATTAATTTGTTTTCCATGACAAATGAATTCCAAATGCTTTGATTTTTTGTATGCTAGTTGATATGGATGTTGTGGTTGATCATGTTTTTTTCTGGAATTTTTGGATTGATTTCTGATTTGATTGAGATTTTTCTTTCTGGATGGTCATATTTGAGCTTTTGAATTGCTTTGAACTTCAATTGCTTGTGAAATGCTTGTGGTTTATCCTATGGATGTGAAACTTTGCACACTCTTTCTAGACATGTTAAAAATTGTTTTGGCTTTGATTTGAGGTTTTTATCATGATTCATCTTTGTTTTATGCTTGTGCTAAGTTGATGTGCCAAGTTGTGCCACATAGGTGCTTGATTGTGCTTACCTTGCCTTATGCAATTTGATTACCATGTCTAATCATGTCCAATTACCCTAGTTTTTTGTGTGTTGATCATGTTATATGTTCTGTTTACTCATGAATTTTATTGAGATTAATTGAATCATTTTTGAATTAATGTGCATTTGTTCATTCTGATGTCACAATGTGCTTTCAATTTGCATACCTTGCCATGTTTGGTTCATGAAATGAATGTGATGAATGATAATGATATGAGACCTTTTGGATTTTGTTCTTAATTGATTGAGGTTGATTCATGTTGAATTTCATGTTCTGTTTTGAATTTTTTCCCCCTCTTTGACCCTAGGCCTTGCCCTAGTGGTTTGTGACTCACAGTTGAGCTTTGATTTCAGGTTAAGAAGCACATTGCTATGATGGGATTGATTCACTTTCTTGAGTTGATTAAATGGTTGATATTGACTAACTTTGAGTTGTTTTGTAGGTTGATGCCAAGTTGTTTGTGTTGTGCCCATTGGCTTGTGCCTTGCACACTGTTGCATTGCTTGCTTGTCTGTCTGATTGTGATTGACTGTCTGTTTGATTGTTTGACTTGTATACTGATTGAGTTAGATTTTTTTTAGGTACATAAGTTGCTTAAGTTATTTTTGAACTTGCTTTTGCTTTGCTTGGTTGCTTAACCATTTGAGGTATAACTCTCTGACTTCATGTAGTCTGGAAGACCTGTCCTGTTACTTGGGCAGGCACCTGTATGAAGCCCTCCTTAAGAGGCAATGCTTGTGTTTGTTTATCTTTGTGCCAAGCAGGAAAAGTCCTCTTATGAGGCAATTGGTAAATAAAAGAGATGTGCAATTCATCTCCTGCTACTCAGTGTGTCATTCACTTTGCTCACACGCCTCGTGTTGATGCATTGTGGATATTAACCCAAGATCCATGTTGTGTCAGTCATATGTGGAGAAGAGTTCCTACTTTCTGAACTCCCACACTTTCATTTGTCTGAAGCTCTCCCAGGCCAGGGATAAGAGCTGTGAGGTCTTACCCTCACTTCCCATTTCATCTGCTTCACCCTAACTCTCAATGTTAGGGTTAAGAGCTAACTACACCCGATTCCAGTTGGCTTGTGTTTCACAGCCTAACCTTGTGTGAGCCCACTTTGTTTGTATATAGTGTGTGCTAATTGTGTGTATGATTGCTTTGCCTGTGCTGTTTAGGATAGCTTGCTCCCTAGGCAAGTTAGATAGAAACCTTAACCTAGGACCATGGTGAATTTGCATGATAACTATGAGGCTCGAGTTAGTCTCCCTTCTAGTATGTCATTTCCCAGTCTCTGGTTAGGCTAGTCCTTTTTCCCTGCGTAGGGGAACTACGTCGCCCTGATCCTCATACCAGATGAGGTACGTAGGCAGGAGATGAGCTGATCTCTTCGGGTGCCCTTTTTCTTTTTCAACCCTTTGTGTGTGTTGGAGTCTGACGTAAGTCCAGCGATTGGCAGTTGGTTTCCTGTGTGTGTTTGTTGGTTCGGAGTCTGATGTAAGTCCAGCAATTGGCATTCGGTTTCCATGTTTTCTAGTTTGTGTGGAGTCTGACGTAAGTCCAGCGATTGGCAGTCGGTTTCCTGTGTGGGTTTTGTTTGGCGTGCGTTAGCCGAGCTACGAGTGCTCTGATTCTTCTCCAGTCAGAGAAGATACGTATGCATAGGATGCGACATCCTAGCGAGCACGTTTCCCCCCGTCCCGAACTACGTCGACTCTGATGTCTGTGCCTGACAGACTACGTAGGCCCAGGATGCGATATCCTGCCGAGTTAGTTTCTTTTGTCGTTTCTGTGTCTCTTTTCAGCCTTGTGTGTGGTGTTTGAGCAGTTTTTTAGCAACCTTTATCCTTTCTTTTGAGCGTGGATCCCGTCGAGTACGACGGATGCGTAGGGGTGCTAATACCTTCCCTTCGCATAACCGACTCCCGATCCCATCTTTCTCTGGTCGCGAGACCATGTCTTTTCCAGGTTTACTTCGAGCATTTCCTTTCCCTCTTTTGGGATAAATAACGCACGGTGGCGGCTCTGTTGTTTCGTTTTCCCGCCGGTTTTTCGCGTAATGCGACACCTTGTGCTTGTTTTGTTTTATTTGTGTGAACCAATGCAAAAGGAGAAAGGACTTAGAATTAGGACCTTACCTATGCTAAATGGAGTTTCAAGAGCAACTAGGTCTCATGCCTTTAGAATGCTAAAATTGTTGAAGAGCAGCTAGGCCTCATGCCTTTAGAATGCTTAATCTTGAAGATGACTTGAAAGGACCCCTAATCTAAACCCTCTCTTTGTCCATTCTTTCTATTGCATTGTGGAACTTTTTGATTTGTTTGTTCTTGTGATAGGGATCCCAAACTTGAGCTAATTAGAAGGACCATTGTCATGAGCATCCAAGATAAGAGAGACAAATCCAAATTGGAAGATCCTAGGAGCTTGATTGAATATTTACTTGATTGCTTGAGTTAATTGCTTATTTCTTGCTAAGTCCAAAGGAAAGGAGCAACTTGGATCATCTTTATGATCTCAAGAAAGGAACTCCAAGGGTTTTATTTCCCTTCCCTCATCTTTGCATGTTTAGGACCTAGCCCTTCTCTTCTTCTCTCCACTCTAACCCAAGCCAATTTCATTTTGTGCAAACATTGACATTGTTTTCAAAATTAGAAACCTAGGCATTATGCCTTTGATTTTGCCAAACTCTTTTCATAATACTTATTTTGAACTGAATCTTAAGTCAACTTTGACTTTATTTTGTGAATACTTCTAATTTGTAAATATAACTCACTCAAATGTTTTTGTGGTTCCAATGGCCGTCTTTGCCAAAGCTTTTCATAAAAACTAGCTATTAGGTTTGAGTTATCATAGTGGTTGATATAAAACTCACCTGTATCCTTAGTGATTGGACTATAAGTCTTCCATACTTATTATAGGGTGGATCCCTCACTAGTATGTTGAATCTCTCCTCACATTGTGGATTGTGGTTTAGGTTGAGTTTTCTCCCTTTGATAACAAAAGACCTTAAGGCTTTTGACCAATCAATTCACCAACTTATTTTGAGATTTTTACCCCGAACAACGAGGTTTTGATCCTACCTTTGTGATGGTACGTAGGCAATGGGTTCATCCATTTAGACACAAAAATTGTAAATAATTTGTATATTCTTTTCTCTACTCCCCAATCATGTTTGCACAAATATTTTCACAAATACCAACCTACCATACAACATTTGCAAAAAGGGCTCCCTTAGAGTACTAAGGATGTTTTGGGTGCTTAAAACCTTCCCATTGCATAACCAACCCCCTTACCCAGATCTCTGACATTTTTATTAGTTTTTGATTTGATAAAACTTCTTGGTTTTTGTTCTCTTTCTAACCTTTCCTTTGGATAAATAGAAGTACGGTGGCGACTCGAATTGTATGATTTACTTTTGATTTAGTCAAAAAATCTAAAGGTAACGAATACCCCGCTATAGGATGTGATTAGCCTTCTGACATAAATAGGACCTCCAGTCCGAACACAGGTGGACTAGAAGTGTACGAGTAGGAATGGTATCAGGTTAACTTTTTTTTGAGACAATGCATAATAAATAAGAAAAAGGTCTTTAGAATTCACGTTGTCGATATTCTCTCGACCAAAAGTAGTACTAGCTAAAATACGATGCAAATACCGAATGGCGGGGTTTTGAATAGTTGTAGCTTTTAGGCCTTCCCAATCAGTAGAGGTTTTGCCTGCTAGTTGCTGCCAAAAGTCGAGACCGCTGGATTCCCAATTGCTCTCTAAAGGGTGTTAGCATGCAAACTCGTCCCCAAGAGGGAACGAAAGTAAGTCGACCACTTGGTATTGGTTAATAGCGTAAGTTCTATTGAACATTCTAAAATATGCAGTGTCGGTGGTTCAGGATCCTCCGATAGGAGTGGTGTACCAAAAAGAGCTCAAGAACTCTTAGGTAAGTCAGATAAATGTAGGACTAGTTAAAGTAAGAAAATGAGACATGCCTAAGTTGTTAAGCATCCAATGGACACTGTCGGATAAATCCAAACTGTGAAGAGCAGCATTGTCAGGGTACCATGTTACTAAGACATCCCTCTTAAAGAGCTTGTGGTATATGTTCCTCTGATTCTCACTATCAATTCCCTCGGTGAAAACAATCCCCATGTAGTCCATATCTCCCTTTAGTCGATCAGCTCTAGGAGGAATTTTTTTAATGATGGAAAAAGATATAGGAATAGAATGTTATGGTACTTGGAGAAGAGAAGAGTGAATGGAAAGTATTATGAGGTGGTTGTGAATTTATAGTGATTAGGAATAAGTGGAGTGGTTGGGAGATGAAAAGTTTGAGTTAATAATGTGTAGAGTAGGAAGTTAAAAGGTTTTAATTTAAAAGGGGTTTGAAAAATACGCATGAGAGAGAGGAAAAGAGAGGAAAACGCTCTGTTTTCCTGATATGGTGATCACCATTAGGCTTATGGCGAACGCCATCTGCCTAAAATGCTGGGAATTTTAAATTCAAAGTGAATGGCAAACACCATTAGCTTAATTGCGAACGTCATTAATCTAAAATTCGCTATTTTTGCAATTTTAAAGATTAAAGCAGGGAAATAATATTAAGGCTACAAAATAGTTAATTAAAATTATTAGCTATGATTAAGAAGCAATGAAATATGTAAGAATGAACACAATAAGCGATAAAATAAGATGTGACTGAAATGAAAAGTGCATCAATCAAACTTAGGAGTAACACATGTTCGAGTCAACATATCGACTATAAATTCAACACAAACTGAATATTAACTATAAGGGGGAATTATAATTAAAATACTAAACTAGAAAATACTAAAACTCTAGTACAATCAGTTAATACTAGCTATCACTTTGGTCCACGAGAATGCTCCAAAGAATGAATCTACTGGAAAACATGATCGAACTGTTCGTTAACGATATCCATAAAGCCTAGGAGATCCACTCGGAGAGAACTCACTTCTCCTATGATGAAAATAATAAAAATGAAAACAACTAAAAAGAAAATAAAAATATTAAAGGTAGTGGATTGCCTTCCACTTAGTGCTTTGTTTAGCGTCAGAAGCTCGACTACCGAACTTGTAAATTGGTTAGATCATTAGTTTTCCAAGGCCATTTATCGAGCCATCTTTCATATCCCTCACTTTTCCTTTTCTTTCCATTATAGAGAGGTTCATACCTTAGGTAAGGTGGGGGCGATTTTGGCTCTTTTTTAGGCATTAGTTGTTCTAACTTGTCATTGGTTTTTCTCTTCGACCCAGGATCCTCAAACACAGGTGCATTGGTATGAATATTTTCCAATAGCTCCTCATACCCTTCAGATTTAGAGTCTACCTTAACTTTCACAGACCTTCACGGGAAAGGAATAATTGATTTATAGGGAGGAGGAACAACACAAAGTGCTTCCTTCCCTACCTCTTCGACAACCTCCCTTTCGGGTGGTGTCGGTGGATATTTCTCAATCTATATTCTTTTCTCACCCGAACCCTCCTCATTATCACTTTCCTTAGGATTTTTGATAGATTTTTCGCTGGTGGTTATTACAACATCTGCATGTTTATCAGGGAAAGGTTCTAGAGGTGTCTGTGCAAGTAGGGAGATTTTAGTCAACAATGCCTCGCTGTGAGTGGCGAGGGACTCTACCATAGTGTTCAACTGCCTAAGGGTTTCATTGGTATAAATATTTTGTTTTCTAAACTCCTAATTATGAAGAGTTTGTGTAGCTACAAAGCGTTCCATCATATATTCTATCCTAAAACAAGTTTACGTCGCAATGAAACCCTCAATTAATATTTCTAGGTCGGATTTATGGAAATCTTGCGGTTCCTTAAAATACTGGGAATGGTAATCATAGAGAAAATTTGGGTGATACATAGTAATAGAGAAGAAAGTGCCTTAGTCTATACGGTGCAACAATGGAGTCACAATATTGACTAAATTAGTCCTCGACAACGACGCCAAAAACTTGATGAGCGACAGACATGTCTGTCGGATATTGACTACAAGTGCACAACCTATCGTGTAGTTTTAAAAGATTATCGAACCCACAGGGACTAATGGTCAAACTAATGTTATCTATTATTGTAGTGCAAAGCTAAGGCTAAAAGGTATAAGGTTACGAACGGAAACGAAAATACTAATTTCAAACTGTTTAAAAGTTATAATAACAAACGAGTCCGGAATATGGATTCCGTGTACCTAAGGGATTAAGTAGAATTGGGCACTAAATATGATTCTATCGCGTTATGTAGAAAATACCGACTTAAAGATCCCGTCTCACACTCTTGAGCTATTAACAAAGATCACACCTCCTAACTACAAGATTTTGCTCTCGCTCGCTTGTTCTAATTAGAAAACGTATTTTAAAAGTAAATGAGATCCTAAACGATGCCTAAAGCGCTCTCGCTGTTTTTAGGACCGATGCCTATTTTCCATTATCTAGTTCCTTCCTCACACTCTCACGCTATCGAATTGAACCTTAACTTGTCTCACTCTCGTGCCAAAACAGTAAAACATATAATTGGAAACTAAAGCCATAACATAGTTAAATCATAAATCTGCACCTATTATTTCTACCGAGTCCCGTCGGTAACGACGGTCCTCATACCATAGACTCAGAGTAAATTAGCAAGACATGATATTATTTGGGAATAACATAATTAAAACATTCAAAATTAAGAGTAACATGGCATACAATTAATTTAAGTAGTAAAACATGCAAATATCAAAAGCAGTAAAAAGAACCTGAAATTGCTTAAAATAAAATTGAAATTAACTTGAACTTGAACTTGTATTAACTTGAAAATAAAATAACAACAAACTTATTCTTTGATCCAAGAGTACAATGAAGATGAAAACAAAGTAAAAACAGAACAAGTGTGACAATCCCTCGATGTGAATTATTGTCACTTTTACAGATAATTTATGCTTAATTCTAAAATGCGATTTCGGCAGCGCTCCCGCACTACTTGGATACCTTCCAAAGTCTCCCACAATCCTATTTATAGACTTTTTAAGACATGGTAATTCCCTTGGATCGTGCATGGAGAGTGGAGGGAAAATAGTGGATAAAAAACGGTCCAGAACTGCCCACTACCGCAATTATGTTACTGCGCAATAATAGCGAACGCCATTAGGGGAATCACGAACGACATTCCTTCCATATTTTAAATGATGTGGCAGCAAAGTAAATGGAGAACTGTAGCACCTCAAATTTGCACCTACCATTTTGTACATACATTTTCATGTTAGGTCATTAACATAACATAGTCCACTGCATAACATTGCATTGTCCTTTGCCCAAGTGCAAGTCATCAGACAAGATTAGGTCAACTCGTTAGGAGGATCAGTCAAACAAGCAAGCAAGTGCATTTCTCAAGGAAGCAAAGCCCTAGGGTTGGTTCAACATGTTCACATGACCTAGGGGTCCTTTTGAAGTGGTTTGGTTAAAGATTGGGTGCTCAGAAGTCATCAGTCATTGTTCAATCCACTAGAAACCCTAGAAAGTCAACTGTGGTCAACTGTGCTTGAATTCATGGATTTGAAGGTGGGAGATGGTTTGAAAGGCTTCATTCATGTCCACACAAGTCTCATTTGACATGTCAAAGACCAACATTGAAGAATTTGAGGTCAGATCAAAAATTGCCAAAAATAGTAAGTGACCTGTAATTGGAAATTGCCAAAAATGGAAAGGTCTTCTCCTCAAATTTATATCATCATACAAGCTTCAAATGAATTTTTGTCCAACATTAAAGTTGAAGATCTTGCTCTCACCTTTCCAAAAAGTCCAAGAACATCCATTTCTCATTTGTGGTTGGCAAGTTATGATCAAATCATTATCAAGAAATTTTGAACTTCAAAGTGGGATAACTTTCATACCATTTGGCCAAATTGAGTGGGGTTTCTTGCTACAATCTCCATTTGACATGCTCTATCCAAATCCTTCACCACATTTAATCAAAAATCATCACACAAAATTGGCATTTTTCAAGTGAATTAATTTGAATATTTGGAAGGAAAAAAGTCCATTTGAAAAATAAGCATTTTCTACACTTTCTATCAATGGCATTTGATTAAAAATGATATTTGGAGTATGCTTAAGCCCATTTTCGTATACTGTAGCATGCACCCCATGCACATGAAGGTGAATTAGCAATTTGCACAAAAAACACTTATTCATTAATCCTTTTGGCTTGGCTTAATCTGGTTTAGCAAAGATGATTAATCTGTGGTATATATGCATAATCAAAACAGAAAACACATTAACATTCATTCACACAGATCTAGATCTAAGAATTGCAATTTCTCTCCATTTTTCTCTTCACTTTTTCTGCAAGTTTTCTCCAATCCCTTGCCATTTCCACGTTTGAATCATCATCTACAATCATCACTGAGCTGGATTGAAGCAAGAGAGCAAGGATTTCAAGCTGTTTCAAGCACTGTTACATCGAGCATCCTCACATGGCAGTTTGAATTTAGAGCATCATCAAGCATTGTTGAGCTGAGATTTTGCATCCATTCATTCACTCAAGCAACATAGAACATCTGTTTTCGCATTTGAGGACTTGAGAAGCACGATTCCAGATCTACATCATCAGCAAGGTAAAAATTCGAATACTCCAGCTCTTCCAATTATCAAGTGTATCTTATAGATCCTTTGTTGCTGGTTGTAATGAACTTTAAATTGTGAAATTTCATTGAGTTTTGAGAGAGTTATGTTGATTTGAATTTTAATGTGCAAAACTTTCTTGGATCGATTCGTTTAACATGATTAGAATTAGGTCAAATTATGTTTGGATTATTGATGTGCGTGCTAAGATGAATCGATTGGTATGTTGATTGTTAAATTCTGTGAATAAAAGTTCATGGTGATGATGAACTGGATGAATGAGCGAAGAACCCTAATTATTTCATTTCCAGAAGCCTTTTGATCCGTTGCCCCGCGTTTTGCATGATTTCTGTTGTTTTTCGCCATGCGTTGGACCAGATGTCGCTGTCTGATTGGCCTGCGTTTCAAATAAATGAAACGCAGCGTTTTGGGACCGGGCCAGAGTTCATGTTATTTACAAGTTTGCCATTATTTCATTTAATTTCCATAATTTCATTTTCTTTCTCAATTTTTATTTCATTTCATCATGCATCTTCAAAAAATCATAGAAACCTCATGGATGATCCAAATTGAATGGGAGTTTTTGCAGTGATCTCCATTTTTCCCCTAGTTTTTTACTAGCATGATAGCAAAAGTTGTGCACGGCCTGTTTTTATTTTGGTCTAATGGTTTTGATCATGTATGCTATTTGCCTATGCTTTGCCATTTTGATCATGAAATGATGATGCTTAATTGGAAATTCCTGAAATTTTGTATGCTTATTCTAGACACCTTGAGGAGCATTTTGATATGTGGTTTGTGATTTTTGAGTTCCTGGATTGTGAGATATGCTATGGTCTTTAGAGGTGTGACAATTTGTGTCACACCATTTCATGTCCAACTTCATGACTTTTGTTACCATGCCATATGAACTCTAAATGACCTGGATTTTTGCATGAGGATACTTATGAATGTTGAGAATGCTTGTGATTTTTCCTGGAATTTTTGAATGCATTTCCTATTTGTTTGATAATTTCTCCCCTGTTTGACCAAATGTGGACTTTTTGTGGGTCATGATTTTATTTGATTTGTGAAATTCTTGTGGTTTATTGGATGGACTTGAAATTTGGCATGTGTATTATAGACATCTTGAAGTTTGCCATGGATTTGATTTCATTCATTTATCATGCTTGGTCTCTGTTTTATGATTGCTTGAAGTTGATGCTTAATTTGGTGCCTTGTATGAGCTTGTTTGAACTTGTGTTAACTTGATGAATTTAATTGCCTTGCTTCCCTTGGTCCAAATGACTTGAAATTTGGTGTGTGGATCATTGGATGAGTGCTGTTTAGCCATGAACTTTTTTGGTGATTTATTGAAATATTCTTAAGTTGATTTGAATTGAATCATTCTGTTTGCTTCTATGAACTTCAAATTGCATGCTCTGTACTCTTTGCTTCATGAAATGATAATGGTTGATGATATGAATGTGAAACCACTTGGACTTGTTTCCTAATTGATTTATCTTGATTTTGGATAAGTTTCATGTTCTGTTTTGGTTTTTTGCTCTCATTTTGACCCTAGTCTTGTACTAGTGGTTTATGCTCTCACATTTGAGCTTTGTTTCAGGTTAAAAGCACAATTTGCTTATGCTTGATGATGTGCCCTCAATTGGAGGTGGCTTGTTGCTTGTTTATGACTAACTTTGAATTTGTTTTATAGGTTTTGAAACTTGAGTTTGTGCCATGTGGCTTGCACCTTTGTGCATTGTTTGTCTGTTTATGTACAGTTAACTGTGGATCATTGTCTGTTTGACTTTTGTTTGTCTGGTGTACTGATTATGTTGGATTGATTTCAGGTACCTTAGTTGCTATAGTTCCTTTGTGAACTTGTTTTGCTTTGCTTGCTAGCTTGAGCATTGAGGTATAATGATCTCTTCTCCATGTAGTCTGGAAGACCTGGCCTGTTACTTGGCCAGGCACCTGTCTGAAGTCCTCCTTAAGAGGCAATGTTTGTGTTTGTTTACTTTTGTCCTTGTACATATCCAAAGACCTCCTAAGTGAAGAGGCATTGGCAGATACCAGGGATGTGCAATCTATCCCCTGCTATTCTGTGTGTCATCTGCTTTGCTCACACCACTGTGTTGATGCATTGTAGATACTAACCCAAGATCATTGTACATTGTGTCAGTCATAAGTGTAGAAGGGTTCCAACTTTCTGAACCCACACTTTCATTGTCTTGAAGCTCTCCCTGGCCAGGGATAGGAGCTGTGAAGTCTCATCTTCACTCACCATTTCATCTGCTTCACCCTAACTCTCAATGTTAGGGTTAAGAGCTAACATTACCCTGTTACAGTGGTTTGTTTGTCGAGGTTGATATGACCCCTCGACTAAAACCTAACCTTGATTGAGCCAACTGATTGCATATAGTGTGTGCTATCTATGCTTGTGTGTTTGTGCTTTTTAGTTTAGCTTGCTTCCAGTGCAAGTTAGGGTTAGTTTGGCTTGCTCCCTGTGCAAGTCATGTTTAGATTAGCTTGCTTCCTGTGCAAGTTAGATAGCAACCTTAACTTAGGGATGATATGCATGATAACATCTAGGCTCGAGTCGTAGTCTCCCTAGTTGTGTCCCCCTTTGTTATCTGGTTAGGCTAGTCCTTTGTCCCTGTGTAGGGGAACTACGTCGCCCTGATCCTCATACCAGATGAGGTACGTAGGCAGGAGATGAGCTGATCTCTCCGGGCGCCCTTTTTGTTTTGTCTTTGTGTGTGTCAGGAGATGGATGTAAGCCCAACGATTGGCATTCCGTATCCTCTTGTTGTGTGCTTGGAGTCCGGTATAAGTCCATCAAGTGGCATCTGGTTTCCAGTGTGGGTGTGTTTTGGTTCGGAATCTGATATAAGTCTAGCGATTGGCATTCGGATTCCATGTTTGCCTGTGTCTGTTGTGTTTGGTGTGCGTGAGCCGAGCTACGAATGCTCTGATTCTTCTTCGTCCGAGAAGATACGTATGCATAGGATGCGACATCCTAGCGAGCATGTTTTCCCCCGTCCGAACTACTTAGACTCTGATGTCTATGCTTGATAGACTAAGTAGGCCCAGGATGCGATATCCTGCCGAGTCAGTCTTGTTTGTTTTCTTGTGTCTCTTTCAGCCAGTATTTGTGTTAGTGAGCAGCGTTTTGGCAACCATTTTCCTTCCTTTTGTGCGTGGACCCCGTCGAGTACGACGGATGCGTAGGGGTGCTAATACCTTCCCTTCGCATAACCGACTCCCGATCCCATTCTCTTTGGTCGCGAGACCATGCTTTTTCCAGGTTTACTTCGAGCGTTTCCTTTCCCTCTTTTGGGATAAATAACGCACGGTGGCGGCTCTGTTGTTTTCGTTTCCCGCCGGTTTTTCGCGTAATGCGACACGAACACTGTCTGAACAGATTGCATAAAACTTTCTCTTTTGCTCCTATTTCACTCCTTTTCCGTGAGGCTTCCAAAACTTCAATAATATCGGATAATAACTGCAAAACAAATAAAACAGAAGTAAAAGACGATAAGATGCATAAAAACATAAATAGATATCATGTGAGTTGAGCCTAAAAACACGATAGGATTTCTCGTTATCAAGAAGGTGGAAGTGGGTTTATGATTAGATGTGGTTAGTGACGGAAGGTTGAGGAAACACAGAGAGTGGTCGGCAACAATAAAGGAGAAAGAGGAGGTTTAAGGTTTTTGAGAGGAAAAAGTTATGAGAGTGATAATGTAAGGAGTTCGTTGTGTGAAGAAGAAAGCTCACTTTTTCAATTCACTTTTTTTTTTGTAAATGGGAGAGTCTCCTGAATGTAAGTTTTGAGGAAAAATGAAAAATCAATTCACATGAGCCCCCTCCAATGCAAGGTAACATATGGTTTATGGTTTTAATGAAAACCATTTTTTCTTCACTCCAAGATATATATATATATATATATATATATATATATATATATATATATATATATATGAGAGAGAGAGAGAGAGAGAGAGACGTGTAATCGGGAAAGTGGAGGGAATCTATATATATATATATATATATATATATATATATATATATATATATATATATAGAGAGAGAGAGAGAGAGAGAGAGAGAGAGAGAGAGAGAGACGTGTAATCGGGAAAGTGGAGGGAATCTTTTGCATAGCAAAAAAAATGCTTTTTGCTCTTCATGATAGGGAGATGGGCGCGTGGCAGCCCATGAGTGGAAGGTTTTTCTTGGATCCTCTTTTCTCCTCTTTTATTTTAATTCATTTCCTCTCTATTTTTCATAGGTTGAAAGATGATCACATGGATTGAAAATATGAGCCTTTGATCATTTGAATTCGACGGTCAGGATGAGAACAAACAAATACACATTGTTAAACAATTAAGAATGTCTAGAATGCCCATTCTAGATGTTTTAAAAGATTCAAATCAATTTAAATCAAATAAAAATCATATATTTTTAAATAAACATGATAAAAATAAAATGAAGATGTAAATAATTTTATTTAATTATTTCAAATATTTTGACAAAGAAATAAAAATAAAAGAACTCGAAATGAATAAAAATTGCACGCATAAATGCTTGAAAAATTAAAATGAATGCACTAAAATGTTCAACGTGAAATATACTTCTGGAAAACAGACACATTTAGATCAAATTTTTGAAGTAAAATGTCCGGTTGAAAAAGTTTAGACTGATTAAAATACAATCGTAAAAGGAGTCGAAAAAATAAAACGAGCACACCTAGTTAAACTACACAAACCATAAATTAATAAAATTGATGTCTGCAAGCTCGATCTTTAATTTTTTCGCCCACTGATTTCACGTACATTTAAAAATTGATTCAACCGGTCTGTCTGTATAACCAAAACATTATTCTATACGACATTTTAGGTATTATACATGATGAATTATATGTTATGCTATGTAGATGATGCAAAGTAAAGTAAAGTTGGATGCATGAAGGTTTTAAAATGCCCAGACAAAATTGGAGTATGACAACTCCCAAAAATAATTTGACTGATTTGAAAATTCGTTTAGTTTAAAAAATATACCAGAGTTTAAAATATATATTGTGTAGCAAAAGTAATGTGCGTATAAATTTGATTATGCTCATCATACGGTATACACATAAACACCTTAATCACATACAAAGATGAAAAGTTGGATCAAATAGATAACCAAATTAATCAAAATGGTGTATTAAATTAATGATAAATTTACACGAGATGTGTAAATATATAACATCAATACATTTTGAATTATAAGGCCACAATTTCAAGTCTTAATAAACAACAAGAGAATTCGTAGTGTAATCTAACAAAACCCACACTTAAATGATAAAACACTACCAAGGCAATAAACATAACCACATATGATTATATGAAAGCGATCAAAACAACATAAGCATGTTATTCTACAATATATATATATATATATATATATATATATATATATATATATATATATATATATATATATATATATATATATATATATATATATATATATATATATATAGCGAGAGAGAGAGAGAGAGAGAGAGAGAAGAGCATGTCGAATGTATAACAATTTAAATATCATCCTCGTTAAGCCTACTCCACTCTCCAATGGTATCCCTTTGAAATTTCTGGTCTTCTACTATAGTTTAGGACAAATTACAAGATGTTCAATACAATCATTTTCTGAAAAATGATGAAATTATAAAATCTCCTATATGAATCCCCATTTTTAATTATACACAATATCCAAAATTGAATCCCCACGAAATCTTTATTGAAATCGTCTTGAATCTTCCAGCATGAAGAATGTTGCTCTAAAGTCTTTATTTTATATCGATGTTTCCTCAATCTTATTGGTATCTCGAGCCTTGGCATGTCTGAAGATTAATAAGAACTCCCACTTTTTCTGTAGGTTTCCACACAACACCATCAAAGTAGTTGTTAAGAGAAGAACCTCCTTTTGCGTTGGACTTGAAAAACCAACCACAACCATACACATTTTGTAAACCTCTAAAATCTAAAAAAATCTTCAAGAAAATGTTAATAACAATAAAAAATATTCTAAAAAATCACATATGGAAATATGAGATTTAGATCCATACGAAAATGGAAAAAGATTGAGGTAGAAAATGAAATAATTCATTTATAAAACACTCAAAATAGATTCAAAATTCTTTTAAAAATGGGAGAGCAAACATGTTGTGAAATTTCAAATAAATAGTGGAAGTGTATGTTTTCCAACATTGTGAAAGATTTTGAGTGAAAATGTTTTATATGGGCTAGAGATCTAGTACAAAAATGAGTGAAAAGTTATGTATGATTCGAGTCATAAGAAATGAGTATGATTTGAGTCAAAGGATCAAGATATTTGAAGCAATACCCAAGAACATATGAGAATCCATTTGTGTGTTTCAAGTCACATATTTTGTGATTGGAACTACATGATTCAATTCATGAAAAGTTGTGATTCAAATTAGAGTTACAGAAGCAAAACCATAGAAATGTAATCCTGTATGATTTGAATTAGGCAGTTTATGATTGGAATCAAGCAATTGTGATTTGAATCATGAATGCTATGATTCAAATCATGGCAACATGAAAGAAACTTGACACCTTTTAATCCTGATTCGAGTGAAGCAATAGTGTTTTTTGAATCACACTTCCATAATCTTAATTTTTATAAAATGTGAAATGTTTTTGAAATTCTAACAATGTCCCGACTTAAACTATTCTCAAATAGTTCTTGTTTAAAAAAAGCAACAAATTGACTTGAAGCATATTGCTTAAACTATAGAACAACACTTTTATTTATGCATGTGTAAAAACATATTTAAAATTCAACCTTAATATGCACAATCAGTGAGGAGACTCAATAATGATATAAACAAAACCAAAAGGTAAAAAATAATCAATAAAAATATAAACCCATGAGGTGATAAGTGAAAAATTTATATAAAATACTTAGGCCCTTATTAACTTATTGTACAAGAAATCAATATAACCCATCCCCCCTAATTTGTCTATTAAAAGTGATAAAAACACATGTTTAGACTTTCCTAGCATGAATCAACTTAAAAATATTAAAAAGAACCGGAAAACCACAATTTAACATGCAAAAATCAAACCATAGCAACTCCCTGCAAAACAAGGCTCACTAGGTCATAATCATAGGCGCACCTAGCCAGCTTAGGAATATAAATGTCACTTCAAGGATAAATTACTTCATGGTGAAGAAAGGGTTTGTGTACTGAGTATAGGGGTGGTGCACCTACCAAATCAATGCGGCTAGGGCCATTTGTTAGGAAACTAGCATTGCTTAATCCAAAAGAAAGTAGACTCACTAGATGCATATGGGCGGTGCTCCTAGTGATGGCCCTGAATCTGCACCTATTAATATGGGCTTTTAGTTCACTGTAAATGGAGTTTTGCTGGAGTGAGGTAGTACAAAATTGGAGTAGGTTCACCTTAGTCTACAATATGAGAATAAGAGAGGGAGATTGAAGGGGAAATTACTACTCATGTGACAAGGCAGATAAACTTCCAAGCTCATCTTCTCGAGATTACTAATACATATACAATGAGTAAGAATAGCTAAAAATCTCTTTGTTGGTGGTTATATGTAGTCATTATATTCATGTACTAAATATGTCATGGTGTTTTAAGTAAGTATGCTCAAGCTTTAATATTTACAACTCTTTAATCTTAATGTCTATTTTAGATGTTATATGATGTTTTATGTATTGAAAGTTCTCCTGGGTCTTCCAGTTTAATTCTTCTTCGTCCATAAGTTCCTTACTCCTAAGTTCATTAACGACTTCTTCATGATCCATACTCTTGAATCGATATCTATCACATGGAACTCTTGATGATTCAATGTCGAATTGTCTTTTCTGTCCAATAACGAACTTCTTTGGGACCATCTACAATTTAATAAAATGAACACCATATGTTTTCTCAATTATTCAGTTCAATTATAAATATGAGAATGGGAATGCCCAATTCTTTTGAACACATTATTCTATCTTCGTGCTTTCACTAGGTGAGGCTTATAGCTCGCTTAGCGTAACGTTATTTTTTAAACCTGATTTTTTGTTGAATGTTGAGCATAATAGTGGTCCAAGAACACATGCATGTAATGTTTTTGATGTTAGCAAAATATTTATCAACATGCATTTGGGATTTCATCATTAATGGCATAAATGGCATGATCATTTAGTATTACCTACGTTAAAGGATATAACTAAGTAAAGAATGAATAGTTCCCATGCTTTGATTGTGCCTTTGAATTTAATTGAAGAGAATATGAACTTCATATTTTAATTTCTTAAGCAAGTCGAGTTCACGCTATTTTTTTCCAATAATGAAGAAGAAAAAATGACTTCCACTCAAACCAAGACTTTTGACCATGCAAATAATGCAGTTCTGCAGTATTATTTTGGGGATTATGTTGTGTTCAACAACAACACCTACTATGATACTGATGCGTTTGTTTTTCGCAAGTATACGAACGCGTCAGAGTAATATAAAAGATTGTCGAATCCACAGAGACCAAGTGTCAATCTATCGTTAACTATTGTTATGGTGTTTATCAAAGGCAATCAAAATAGGTGTTTTTGTAGTGTGCAATTGAAAAGCAAAGTTTGAAATAAAGATTAATTAATAAAGACAGGGTCGAATGTAATTCACGTAATTAATTGATAATCCAAGTACTTGCTAATAGAACTACTTATGGGCAGTGTTTCCTACTTTGAAAAGAACTAATTTAACAGGAACTATCGCTTTCGCGTATTCAGAACCGAGTTGTACTCCCTAATCAAACCCTCTTATTGTCACTTATAAAAAGGCGCACATTGCGTTAGAGTAGTAAACCTATTTTTAAGAAATGTAGTATCTTGACTAAGTTGAAAAGTATTATAACCTGGATTTCTTAACCAAAAGAGGTTCTTACGAACCAGACTCTAAACTTATAAACGCGTCCGAAAATAGTTTTAAAATCTCTTTTCTTCTTAATGTTAAAATCTCCTAATGAACTAAACAAAGCGCTTTCGCTGTTTTTGAAATAGTTAAAAACAATTAAGTTTAAAAAGACGTTGGACGGCTTTCGATCTTACCCAACGGAATTGAAGTGCGGGAAAACTTAATTTGAAAATTAAAACAGTCCTTAAGTGTTTCTACGAACAATTGTACGGATTACTGGTTCAATTACGATCCTTACATTCTAACCTTATAAATTTAGCTAGACATGGTAAAGTAAAAGTGCATAAAAGTAAATAAAAGTAGTGCGAGTGCGGAAAATAAATAATTTAAAGCGAGTGCGAGGAAATAAATAAAAGTAAGGCGAGTGTGGGAAATAAATAAAGTAAAGCGAGTGCGGGAAATAAATAAAGTAAAGCGAGTGCGGAAAGTAAATAAGATAAAGACAAGTAATAAAAACCTGCTCCAATCGGAGGGTTGAATAGATTGCAATGCGGAAATGAAAATGGCGGCAGGATTAACTTCCTTCCAAAGTGCTCCAAACTCGATTATAGACTCTATCACAGACTCGATTACACGATTGTGGTAACACTCCAATGCGAAGCGATTACCACTTTATAAAACTGAATATATGCCTAAGTGAAACAAAGTTGCTTCTGAGTTTGCCTCTGCTCTAAGTTTGGATGATTGTAAAAGTGAATTCGAGTTTCTATTTATAAGCAAGTAAAAAGATGGAAATGACTTGGATGCCCTTCAACTTGAAAATGGAGGGAAACTGTTTTCCTCTTGTGGCACCCGCCACAAGGCCAAAGTGAGGCGCCTTAGTGGATGAAGTGGAGAACGTGGGAGTTGAGGGAAGTTGAGCTTGGACACGTCATGGCATGGTCTGTGGCGCCCACCATTGGGTAGGCCACAAGAACAAAATGCTGAATTTTAGGGTTTTTGGCTCTTTTTCGCTCCTTTTCTCGATCGGGGCTCCGATTAAAGTAAAAACCTGAAAACAAAGGAAAACATAGCAATAACACAACAAAATAACAATAAAACAACAAGAATGCATGTGAAATCGGAGTCGAAAATACGGTAAATTTTAGTGTTATCAAACTCTCCCACACTTAAACCTTTGCTTGTCCTCAAGCAAAACATTGAAAAGCTCATAAAAGAAAATTTGTGTAAATGAGTGTTTCATGTAAAAATTCTAAGTTCAAGTCGGGATGCAGTGATAGGTACTAACTGAGTGAACTAAGTGTATCATGATGACACTAATCTGCAGATACGGACATAAACTTCATTCCTATATTAACCAACCCATATTATCCCACAATACCTAGGCCTGTCTCTTCATCTCTTTTTGTGTCCTTTTCATTCGGGCACAATATAGGAATCATTCCCGAAACCCCATATACCATGGCCTTAATCATCATTTGTGTCCTTTTCTATTCTCTAGCATTAACCATATTTGGATTCTCCCGGCCAAAAATAGTGCATGCCAACAGATATCTAAAAACTCTGATGGCCGGGTTATGGATAGTTGAGGCAAGAACTCCTTCAAAAGAGTTTATGGAAGTGTTTGATAAACGCTCCCAGAAGGAAAATACCTCAACAGACCATTCGGAATCCAAATGGGCCTCACAAATAGCACCTTCACCATGAGGGATCCCTAACAAGCTGGCTAGTTCGTCGGTACTGAATTGGTATTCAACATCAAACATTCTAAATTTGACAGTACCAACTGTGCTAGCAGTGTTAGGGTTGACAATATAAATTAAGGAACTCAAAAATTCAATTGTCAACCGCTCATAGGTAGGTTCTTTATTGGAAAAGAAATTATGCAGACCTAAATTATCTAATAAATGAAATATGCTATGATAGATACCTAAAGTGTAGAGACAATCTTCGTCAACATACCTTGTCGGGAGGATTTCCCGATTTTGCAACCGTTCCATAATTTTTCTTTGTCTACCCCCCAGTTTCCCTCCTCGAAGAATGAATCCGTTAAACTCCATTTGAATGCTCTTGAGAAGTGATGAAGAAGATGAAGTGGTTTGTGAAAAAGGTTGGATTTTTATAAAATCCGACGGATGAAATCGAAAATGGAAAGTGGAATAATGATTTGTGTGGTGTGGTGGTTAGAAAAGTATGAGCTTTTTGTGGGTTAAAGGATGTTTTTCCAAGGTGAAAAAATGGGTTTGGGAGGTTGTAAGTTGCAAAGATGGTGAAGAAAGGGGTTCTGCCCCGACCATTTTACAGACGCTGTGGCGGGCGCCACAGGTCCTATGGCGGGCGCCACAAGGCAAAATCTGGCTGGGCCAGATTTTGGTCCTTTGGTTTGGGCTTCTCTTGTCTTTTGGCTTTGAGGGGTCTGGATAACATTTGTCTTGTGATTCTCCTAGTTTCTTTGACTTGCATAATTTTTATAAAGGTAAAAACAAAAATAAAAATGAAACTGAAACAAAAACAAAAACAGAAATTAAATATAAATAAATAAATAACTGGAAAATTAAAATGCAAATAAAATAAATATAAAACATATATAGATAAAAAATAGAAATACTAATGTATAGATGTAGTTTATATAATATTCCAAATGCGATAATATAAGATGAGTTATGTAAATACGAGAAATATAAAAAATGAGATAAAATAAGATTAAATGGTGAGATCATGTAGTGGGGATGTCATCTTCCTGAGAGGAACCACGGAGCATAGCTACTTCTTGCTTGAGCTTTGCGATCTCCTAATATAGACAGTCGGCTTCAGTAGCATGGGTGAGATCAGACACTCCCATTTGTAAAGTAAGGTCAGCCACCTCCTGTCTAAGCGCTGCAATCTCTCTACGACACTCAACAATCTGAGTGCGGATGTCTGGTGTCTGCAATGAAAGATTATTAGAGAAAATAGTGATTCTGGGAGATGGTGGTGTAGGTGTGTATTCAGCAATGGGTGGCGATCTCGGCTCCTCAATGGTCTCTCCCTGGCCCTCTAGAGCATAACTCTAATTCGCTGGATCATGCCCACTGGTCATCATAGGGTCTGGCAATGTGAAGTAATGGATGGCCTCATTGTCGACTAGCAATTGGAACTGACATGGGTGGAAAGAGGCTCTCCTCATCAATCCTCTGGTCAAACAGAAATCGATGTCCATGGTCGTGTACCCACAGTAGGTCTGAAGATGCAACAGCTTGCGAGACAGACCTAAAGCGACAACAATCTGCGTGATGATTCCACCAACATGGATGACTCCTTCGGTAGATCTAGAGATACCGTTGAGACTGTATAACAAGAAATTCCCACATGCTACTGGGCGAGACTGGGATGCACAAAACAGTAGGAAGATCTCCTCTTCACTCAGTAGTGTCTCTGCATTCGGCCTTCCCAAGAAGGAATATGCTAATATCATCTGAAAGTATCTGAAGGCGGGGTTATGTATGACATGAGACAACTGCATAGATGGATCCTGGCTTCCGCCACCCGAAATATCACTCCAAAACTTCTCAACCTCCTTACCCAGGAAATATCACATAGGTGTCTCCGGGATAACATCAGGAGTAGTCTGGAAATCCAATAAGTCGCTGAACTCTTTCTGGCTGAAAGAGTACTCAACTCCGAAAAGCCTGAAAGCAGCATACCCATCTGGTCCAGAATATGGGTCATAGTCGAATGAACTCAGGAACTCCAAAGTCAGGTTCCTATATGTGTTACTAAAGTCATCAGCAAACTCGTCCTAGTGAAGCTGGTGGCTAAGGAATCAGATACTAGGCTCGATACCCAGTGCCTCCATACAGTGCTGGTCAGGATAACGTGTGGGTGCCATAGGGCGCTGATACAAAGCGATGTAACGCTCCCTCTGAGCATTATCTCTATAGGCCACATGCATGTCATCAAAATCCTGCATCCTGGTAAAAGTTAAGAAAGTGATTCTGAAAATACAAACCATTCAAATATTAGTCTTAATGCAAAATATGATAAAATAAAAATAAAATTAAATAAATGCGAAAGAGTAAAATGAAAGAAAAACCATGGGTTGCCTCCCACACAGCGCTTGTTTAACGTCAATAGCTTGACGATTAGAACTTATACACCTGTAGTAGTAGGAATCGGTGGATCAATCAGGGTGTGGCTTGAGTAGTATGCTGGAATGTCTCCTCCTTCGTAGAGCTTCAGTCTTTGTCCATTTACAATGAATGGACTACAGGTATCGTTCTTGATTTCTACGGCTCCGGATCTCAAAATCTTGGATACTTCGAAAGGACCAGTCCATCTTGAACGTAGCTTTCTAGGGAAGAGTCGTAACCTAGAGTTAAAAAGGAGAACATGATCACCTATATTGAAGTTTTTCTTTCTTATTCTTTTGTCGTGATAGGCTTTTGTCCTCTCTTTATATATTTTTGCATTCTCGTAGGCAGATTGCCTAAGTTCTTCTAGTTTATGAATGTCTAGGGTACGCTTTTCTCCAACGGCTAGGTAGTCTAAATTCAAAGTTTTAATGGCCCAATAGGCCTTATGCTCTAATTCGAATGGTAAGTGACATGATTTTCCATAAACTAGTTGATAAGGGGTAGTTCCTATAGGGGTTTTGAAAGCGGTTCTATAGGCCCATAATGCTTCTTGAAGCTTCTAAGACCAGTCTCTCCTAGAAATAGAAACAGTTTTCTCTAGGATTTGTTTTATCTCCCTGTTAGATACTTCTACTTGGCCACTAGTTTGTGGGTGGTATGGTGTTGCTACTCTATGCCTAACTCCATATTTTCTTAAAAGTTTGTCAAATATTCTCGATATAAAGTGTGATCCTCCATCGCTTATGACTAAACGTGGTGTTTCAAATCTAGGGAAAATATAGTTTTTAAATAGTTTGATTACTACCCTAGTGTCGTTTGTGGGTGCGGCTATAACTTCAATCCACTTAGACACATAGTCTACAACTACTAAGATGTACCTATTTCCTAAGGATGGTGGGAAAGGTCCCATTGAATCTATACCCCATACGTCAAAGAGTTCTACTTCCTGGATGTTTCTTAAGGGCATTTCATCACGTCTTGAAATGTTTCCAGTGCGTTGGCATCTGTCACATTTGACAATGCAAGCATAGACATCGCGCCACATGGTAGGCCAGAATAGGCCAGCTTGAAGAATCTTGGCGTATGTCTTAGAGGTGCTCGCATGTCCACCATAAGGTGCAGAATGACAATGCTCGATAATACTATTTACCTCTTCTTCTGGAACGCAACGGCGAAAAATGCCATCTTTACCCCTTTTGAAAAGGAGCGGTTCGTCCCAATAGAAGTTTCTCACATCATGGAAGAATTTCTTCTTGCGGTGGTAGTCAAGATCAGGGGGTACTATATCAGCAGCTAGGTAATTAACGAAATCTGCATACCAGGGTACGTTACTTATTGCTAAGGAATTTTGGGAATGCTTATAAGGATCTAGGTTATTATCTTCAATGGTTTCTACTCTAGCGATCAGTCTATCATAGGCGAACTCATCATTTATGGGTATTAGTTCAGGTTTTAGATGTTCTAGCCTAGAAAGGTGATCGGCTACTACATTTTCAGTGCCTTTTTTATCTCTTATGTCTAAATCAAACTCTTGTAGTAATAGAATCCATCAGAGCAACCTGGGCTTGGCATCTTTTTTACTTAATAGGTAACGAATGGCAGCATGATCGGTGTAAACAATAATTTTTGCTCCTACTAGATAAGATCTAAATTTGTCTATAGCGAAAACTACAACGAGTAATTCTTTTTCGGTTGTTACGTAGTTAAGTTGGGCAGCATCTAGGGTTCTACTGGCATAATAAATGGCATGTAATTTTTTATCTTTCCTTTGTCCTAGAACGGCTCTAACTGCATAATCACTAGCATCGCACATTATCTCAAACGGTTTTGACCAATCAGGTGGTTTCATAATGGGTGCAGATACTAATGCTTGCTTTAAAAGATTAAATGCGTCATTACATTTTTCATCAAAAATGAATTCAGCATCTTTCATTAAAAGTCCAGTTAAAGGTTTGGTTATTTTGGAGAAATCCTTAATGAAACGCTGGTAAAATCCAGCGTGTCCAAGAAAGCTTCGGACTTCTCTGATGGTTTTTGGTGGTTTTAGGTTTTCTATAACTTCTATTTTAGCTTTATCTACCTCTATACCTTTTTCGGAAACTATATGTCCTAAAACTATTCCTTCGGTTACCATGAAATGACATTTTTCCCAATTTAGCACGAGGTTTACCTCCACGCATCTCTCCAAGATTTTCTCAAGGTTAGCAAGACAATTACGGAAGTCAAATCCGCAAACCGAGAAATCATCCATAAACACTTCCATGATACCATCTAGGTAATCTGCAAAGATTGACATCATGCAGCGTTGGAAAGTAGCTGGGGCATTATAGAGGCCGAACGACATTCGTCTGTAGGCAAAAGTTCCATAAGGGCATGTAAAGGTAGTTTTTTCTTGATCTTTGGGGTGGATAGGTATTTGGAAGAATCCAGAGTATCCATCTAGATAACAGAAGTAAGAGTGTCTGGCTAGACGCTCCAACATTTGGTCTATAAATGGTAAAGGGAAATGATCCTTCCTGGTTGCTTTATTTAATTTTCTATAATCTATACACATCCGCCATCCTCCTTCTAAACATTTTGCTACATGTTCGCCTTTATCGTTTTGTACGACTGTGATGCCTCCCTTTTTAGGTACTACATGCACAGGGCTCACCCACTTACTATCCGAGATCTGGTAGATTATACCTGCCTTAAGTAACTTAAGAACTTCCTTTTTAATAACATCACTCATTATAGGGTTTATTCTTCTCTGATGTTCCCTAGAGGGTTTTGAATCTTCTTCGAGCGAAATCCGATGCATGCATACGGATGGGCTTATACCTTTCAGGTCAGAGATATTATATCCTAAGGCTAAGGGATATCTTCGTAAAACGTCTAAAAGTTAGTTCATCTCCTCTTGGTTCAAGGCAACACTAACTATAACTGGACGGTTCATCTTTTCATCGAGAAACTCGTATCTCAGGTTCTTAGGCAGTTCCTTAAGTTCTAAGGTTGGTTTCTTAGGGCATGGCATAGGATCTGGGGTAAGGGATAAACATTCGTAAAGGTTATCATTGATGTAGGGTTTCTTAAAGTCATCATATTCCCTTATGAGAGTTGATGGTAACTTAATTGTTTTTATAATTTCTTTTTGTTCTAATTCTCTAACATGAAGGTGAGAAAAACAAGAAAGGGGGGGTTTGAATTGTTTGAAAAATAAGCGCTTTTGCAAAATGAAATCACACAATGATTTTATACTGGTTCGCTTATAACACAAAGCTACTCCAGTCCACCCGGCCAAGGTGATTTCGCCTTCAACAAGGACTTAATCCACTAATCTTGAAAGATTACAAACAACCCCTAAGAGAAAAGAAAATCTCTTAGTCCTCTCAAGTCTACAGACTACAACAAGTCACTTGAGGAAATCAAATAAAAATAGATACAAGATGTGTAATCTAGAGTGCTTCTAAGAAAGCAAATATTACAAACTTAAGAACAAATTTTTCACTTGATAAGCAACAGCTTAGTGAAAATCTTTGAAGAACAAAGATGTTTTTCTTGAGCGTGATATAATTTCAGTATAGTTTTGGCTAGTGATTTCTTCGTATATACTGAATGAGATTTCTTCTCTATTTATAGGAGTTGAAGTAGAGTTGAAGTAGCGTTGAATCTATTGGATATTGAGATGTAATTACGCCATTCCATTAATAGCTTCTGCAGTAGACTTTTTCACTTAGAAGTGACTACTTACCACAATTAGTAACTTCTCTCTTGGAAGTGGAGATTAACGTCTCTTTCTAATTGAGGAAATCCATTTGCAGAACTTTAACTTGGCTTAAACGTTACTTCATCATGATTAACAATTCTGATTAGAGTCTTTGTGTATCTGGAGAAACTAGCTTCTGATGTTATCTCTTGAAAGTTCAGATGGCGCTGATAACTTCAGAATTTACAGAAGGCATTTGTTCAGAGTCAGAGCTTCTAGACTTTACTTCATGTTCAGATGCTTCTGATACTTTGCAGTTTTGTCCAGAGTCAAAGCTTCTTGAAACGAGATTCCACTTTAGATGCTTCTGATACTTGAGATTTTGCATCTGATCTTGTTTTGCATCTGATGACATCATCAGATTTATTTCTTCTTTCTTTAGAACCCTGCACACTTAGAAACTTTTCGTTAGGGTGCCACTTTTGGTTTCATCCTTTGTTATCATCAAAATCATGGAATCTATTGTAGAACTATTTTTGTTCTTACAATCTCCCCCTTTTTGATGATGACAAAACAAATAAAATTATCAGATGAAACATGAAAAATATTAGATCAGATAGACAAAAGCTCCCCCTGAGTTAGCGCTAGGGAGTTCAGAAGTTCTTACCAGAGCTTTCCAAGCAATAAGATTTCTGAAAACTTTCTGCAATTTCTTAATTTAATGTTAGAATTATTTAATCAGAGCTATTATTTAATCAGAGCTAATTTTATCAGAACTATTTCTATAATTGTTGCAGAATGCTTAAGGTTTTAGACATAATTTTCATCAGAGCTATTTAATAATTTCTCCCCCTTTTTGGCATAATCAAAAAGGCATAAAAATAAAAAGAATAATAGAGAGAAAAACACTTCATTAAAAAGCACAAAGGCAAAACAGCAGTCAAAAACAACAGATTCAAAGAAATATCAGAGCTAAAAAGAAAAGACAGAAGCAAAAAAACACTAGGCAAACAAAAGAAATCCTAAGTGCCTAAGGGTTTGGAGGAGGAGGAAGTCTCTGTAGTAGCATGGCAAACATATTCTGGAGGTTTTCATTCAGAGCGTCTTGTTTGTCCATCCTTGCCCGGAGCTCACTCTGATCTTGCTTGATCTCTTTCTGATCTTGCTTGATCTCCTTCAGAGTGTTAAGAATCAGAGGGATCGCAGAGGAAGACTCCCCCTGAATCAGAGCCTGCTGAGTTTCAGCTTCAGCAGCAGCTTGGGCTTCTGCATCTGCTTTAGCCTTGGCTTCAGCTTCCTGAATTCTCAGAAGTTCTGCTTCTTTTGCCAGGCGTTCTTCTTCCAACCTCTTAGCTTCTTCTTCAGCTTCCTTAGCCAACCTTTCTTCTTCCAATCTCTTAGCCTCAGCTTCTCTAGTCAGTCTCTCTTCCTCTAACCTTCTGGCCTCAGCTTCTCTAGCCAGTCTTTCCTGGAGTCTTTCCTCAGAGTCTCTGATGTAGCCATTTCTGACTTGTTCAGAGATACTCTTCAGCCTATAAGACTCAGAGGTCATCCAACTAATAACTCTGTTCCAGTGTGTCCTAACAGATTTAGGATCATCACTGACTTCAGAATTTTTAGCCAGAGACTTGATCTTCTGGACTGAGGATTCTGCAACCTGTATAATGGCCTCCTCAAGGGTAGGTGTGATAATTTTAGGTTCAGGTTCAGGTTCAGGAGTATTAGTTGGAGAGTTTTGAGGGCTGAGATTTAGAGGTTGAGGTTCAGTTTCTGGTTCTGGCTGGGGTTCAGATTCTGCTTCTGGTTGAAGTTCAGAATCTTGGTCTGGTTGAAGACTGGGGGATGAAGCATAGAGTGGGTTTACATCTAATGGGTCAGAGTCTGGGCTAGGTACAGCGGGAATTAATGGTGGAGTGATATAAGGTTCAGATGGGCGAATTACAGATGGTTGAGTTTCAGAGGGTGTGGTGGTTGTTTGTGGTGGAAGTGAAGTTTGATTTTCAGAGGTGATGGTGGTTGTTTGTTGTGGAATAGAAGTTCGGAGGGGAGAGGTTACTTCAGTTTGTGTTTGAGTTTGTGGGGCGAAATTTTTAGCATAAATTTCAGCTATTGTTGGGGAGTTTGGGTCAGAGTGTTCTTGATCAGAAGACTCATGATCAGAGAACTCTTGGTCAGAAGAAGGGGAAAGGTAAGGTGGTGACTCATACTCAGAGGATGAGGAAGAACTGTGGTGATATAGTTGATTAGGGTCAGAGGTTGTTGTAAAAGTACGGGCAATTTTTAGAACAGGTGGAGGTTGAGAGGTTCTGATGGTAGATGGTGGTATTTCAGCGGTGGTATATATTGGTTGAGAGGAGAGAGGGTTAGAGGAAGCCATTACAGATTCAGAAGAGACAGGAGGAATGGACTTACCAGAGGAGACATTCAGAGGTGCTGAAACTTTGGTGCCAGAGGTTTCTCCAATTCTGGCTTTCTTTGCCTTCCTTGCTTCCTCAGCTATCTTCTTCTCAGAAAGGCCTCTTTTGTATCTGACCAGATCTTCTACAGAATCCAGACAGTCTTCTAGGCGAAAATCAGAGATATCAATGCCTTCATCCAGACGATCCTGAAGGTAGATAGCAATGGCATCTCTGGGTTCGTTCTTGAAGAACCTTTCAAGGCCATGAGGCATCTTCCTCTGATCCTTCAGAGCTTCCCAGGTTACATTCATAGTGGGCTTGACTCTGATGTCCTTGATGATTCCCATACTCCTCAGATTTCTGGCATTCAGAGGCTTTCCAACGTCAATTGCCAGATCATCCATACATCTGGTCTTCTCCAGAGCATCTACCAGCCCATGCTCAATGAAGATGTCAGAGAGCAATCTTCCCAGAGGAATGTAGGATCTGGGCTTCATATTGTTCCTTGTTTCTCTGACTGAATCCCTCAGATATCTGAAGAGAAGAACAGGGAGGTTGATTGGAATACCCTTCTGAATACAGTAGAGGATGCACTTCTGATCAGCATTTATATAATCTGAAGAGTTGGAGGCTGGACGATGATGAATTGTTCCCAGAATAATCTTCAGCCAAACTCGGAGGTTCTGATGAAGCTCCTTGTTCTTAGATGGGTTTCCTTCAACGTTTGCTTTGAAGATAGTAGGGTTAATGACTTCTGTGATGCGCTTGGACCTTGGAGGAATGTTGTAAATCCTTTTACCTCCAGCCTTTTCCATATTCAGCAAAGAAGCAATAGACGCTTCTGTGATAATGATCTTCACACCCAGAACAAAAGAAAGGATGAACTCATCATCAGCATTTGCACATCTCCAGAATTCTTTCACCAGAAGAGGATAGATTGGACCATACAATCTGTTGAAGTAGGTTTCCCAACCTTGCTTGCGAAGATCTTCAGTTAAATCAACGCCATTTCTTTTCAAATTTTCAAAATCCACGAGCGATTCACACAGTACATCCAAACCTTCAAAGGGAGTAGAAAGATGAATGTGTTGTTCACGTTCCAAAATGTGAGGTTCTTTGTAAACTGGGGTTGTGGTAACATCTACAACCATGGGTGTTTGAGTGTTTGAGGTTTGGGGGTTAGAAGCAGCTTCCATTTGTTGGGAGAAGTTAAAAACAGCTTGTTCTTGAGGATTCATGATGAAGATTGATGAAGAAGATGAAGAACTGAGAAGGTTGCAGAGAAAACTTCGAGAGAGGGTTTAGGGTTTAAGAGTGAGTGAGAGTGATAATTGTGTGAAATGTGAGAAAAGTGTTTATATACTAAGGGTAAAAACACATGCAAAACGACACACATACCAGCGTTAGCACAAAAACCAAAATAGCACGTTTGGGGGAAAAATGATTACAGCTCATTAATGAATGTCTAATCCCAACAGTAAGCACACTGCTCAAGGAGATTTCAAGCGTTCTGACCTTTGATTTCTTTTGACAGCTGTCTAGAAGTTCTAAGGTTAGACGCATGTTCCCCACGTGTTGATGTTTCTGATCTTCAGGAAAACCAAAGGATTTCTGAAGATTTCTAACTCAGATATCTTCTTAACTTGGTAGAAGTATCAGAGTCAGAGGCAGAAGTATATTTGTTTTTATCAGAGTCTCATTTTACATGTTCAGAGCCAAATTTTACTCAGGACAATTTTTAATGTTCAGATTTTCTAAGATGAAACGAAATCTATCTTCAGCTAGAGGTTTAGTAAAGATATCTGCCCATTGATGTTCTGTATCAATGAACTTCAGCGTTACTATCCCTTTCTGAACATAGTCTCTAATAAAATGATGTTTTATTTCTATGTGTTTGGCTCTGGAATGCAAAATGGGATTCTTACTCAAACAAATAGCAGCAGTATTATCACAAAGGATAGGAATGTTACTCTCAAAGATTTGTAGATCTTCTAGCTGATGTTTCATCCAGAGCATCTGAGTTGTGCATAGTGACGCTGAGATATATTCTGCTTCTGCAGTTGATAGAGCAATTGTTGACTGTCTTTTGCTAGCCCAGGAGATTAAGTTGTTTCCCAGAAGCTGGCAATTTCCAGATGTACTTTTTCGTTCTATTCTATCTCCTGCATAATCTGCATCACAATAACCAGAAAGCCTATACTCTGATGTTTTCTCATACATCAGGCCCAGGTTAGGGGTTCCTTTCAGATACTTAAGAATTCTCTTAACAGCTGTTAAATGAGATTCTCTAGGATCTGATTGGAATCTGGCACAAAGACAAACGCTAAAGAGAATATCAGGACGAGTAGCAGTCAGATAGAGAAGAGAGCCTATCATACCTCGATAGAGCTTCTGACAAACCTTGTTGCTTACCTCTTCCTTCTCCAGAATGCAAGTTGGATGCATGGGAGTCTTTGCAGAATTGCATTCAGACATATCAAACTTCTTCAGAACGTCTTTAATGTACTTGCTTTGATGAATGTACGTGACTTCTGGAGTTTGATTGATTTGAATTCCCAGAAAGAACTTTAGTTCTTGCATTAGACTCATTTCAAATTCTGCCTGCATTAACTTAGAAAATTCTTGGCAAACAGAGATATTAGCAGAACCAAAAATAATGTCATCAACATAAATTTGGCATATCATGAGATCATTTTTATGATTTTTACAGAAGAGTGTAGAATCAACTTTCCCTCTGATAAAATTTTGTTCCAGAAGAAAATTACTTAAGCGTTCATACCAAGCTCTGGGAGCTTGTTTAAGTCCATATAAGGATTTCTTAAGTTTGAAAACATGTTCTGGAAAATTTGAGTTTTCAAAACCAGGAGGTTGATTAACATACACTTCTTCTGAAATATAACCATTTAGAAATGCACTCTTGACATCCATTTGGTATAATTTTATAGAGTGATTAATAGCAAATGATACAAGAAGACGAATAGACTCTAACCTTGCGACTGGAGCAAAAGTTTCATTATAATCAATACCTTCTTGTTGACTATAACCTTGAGCTACCAGTCGTGCTTTGTTTCTGACAACTTCTCCTTTCTCGTTCAGTTTGTTTCTGAAAACCCATCTGGTTCCAATGACATGAGTGCCTCTGGGTTTAGGAACAAGATCCCAGACATCATTCTTGGAGAATTGATCTAACTCTTCTTGCATAGCTGCCACCCAATCATTATCTTGAAGAGCTTCATCACAGGACGTAGGCTCAATCAGAGACACTAGTCCCAGAGGAATATCTTCAGACGTTCTGAAGGTAGATCTGGTTCTAACAGGTTCATCTTTGTTTCCCAGAATCAAGTCTTCAGATACGTTGCTACGACTCTTGACTTTCCTTGGAATTTCTGGAGATTTAATTTCTTCAGAGTCTGGAGTGACAGTTGCTTCTGGAGTTTTCTCAGATTCTACCAGAGTGATCTCTAAATCTGCAAACTTTTCAACTAGCTTTGACTTTTCAGGGTCAAGCTTATCATCAAATCTAACATGGATTGATTCCTCCACAGTTTTGGTTTCTGTGTTGTATACTCTATAGCCTTTAGAGCGTTCTGAGTATCCTAACATAATACCTTTCTGTGCTTTGGAATCAAACTTGTTCAGATGTTCTTTAGTATTTAATATAAAGCAAATGCATCCAAAAGGATGAAAATATGAAATGTTGGGTTTTCTTCCCTTACACAGTTCATAGGGAGTCTTATCCAGAATAGGTCTAATAGAGATTCTATTCTGAATGTAACACGCTGTATTTACAGCTTCTGCCCAAAAGTGCTTTGCTACATTTGTTTCATTGATCATGGTTCTGGCCATTTCTTGGAGTGTCCTATTCTTCCTCTCTACAACTCCATTTTGTTGTGGAGTTCTAGGGCAGGAGAAATCATGGGATATTCCATTAGAATCAAATAGTTCTTCAAAATCTTTATTTTCAAATTCTCCACCATGATCACTTCTGACTCTAACAATTTTAGAGTCAAATTCTTTTTGCACTTTAGAACAGAAACTGGTGAATACAGAGTGAGACTCACTCTTGTGCCTTAGGAATTTTACCCATGTCCAGCGGCTGTAATCATCAACGATTACAAGTCCATACTTCTTTCCATTAACTGATGCTGTTTTCACAGGACCAAATAAGTCAATGTGAAGAAGCTCCAGAGGCTTGGAGGTAGAAACAACATTTTTCTTTTTAAAAGATGTTTTTGAAAACTTTCCTTTCTGACAAGCTTCACACAGAGCATCTGAAGAAAACTTCAGTTTAGGTAAACCTCTGACTAACTCAAGTTTAGTTAGCTGAGAAAGTTTTCTCATGCTAATGTGGCCTAAGCGTCTATGCCATACCCATTGCTCTTCGTGAACTGACATTAAACATTTAACATTTTGATCTTTTAAATCAGAAAGATTTATTTTATAAATGTTGTTTTTCCTCTTGCCTGTGAAAAGGACAGAGCCATCGTTCTGATTAATGGCTTTACACGTTTTTTGATTAAAGATTACATCATAACCGTTATCACTTAATTGACTTATGGATAACAAGTTATGCATTAATCCTTCTACATAAAGAACATCAGATATAGAGGGAAGAGTACCATTACCAATAGTTCCGGAGCCTCTGATCCTTCCTTTCTGATCTCCTCCGAAGCCTACAAAGCCAGCGTCTTTAAGTTCCAGGCTTTGGAACATAGACTTTCTTCCCGTCATATGTCGCGAGCATCCAGAGTCCAGGTACCATGACTGGTGTCTGAACTTTGCTGCATAGGATATCTGCAACATAGATAATCTTATCTTTCGGTACCCAGAATCTCTTGGGTCCTTTCAGATTAGTTTTCCCAGAGTTTCTTACAACTTTGGGTCTTCTAGCATTTTTAAATTTGTGTTCTTGTGTGTGTGTATAGTGGTATGAAAAAGGTGATTTAATTTGGTTACTGGTAGAAGTTTTATCAGAATCAGAATCATACCCAATTCCCCTTTTATTATTCTGACCTACTCCATAAATCATGGATGCCATAATACTCCTATTTATCCCATTCTTCAGAAATTGTTGAAAGGCTTCTTCATATTTATAAATAATTTCATTTGAAGTTTGTGGTGCTTGAGACAACACTTCTTCTAATTTTAAGCTTTTTGTTTTAGCTCCATCTCTTTCTAACGTTAAAGATTTGATTGTATCTTCATGTGCTAGAATTGTTGTCTCAAGTTCACTACATTCTTCAGATTTTGCTTTAAGAAGGCCTTTAATACTTTTAACTTTTTGTTTTAATTTCTGAAGAGAGGTAAGAGTTTCTGATAAACATGATTCTAAGTCAGATCTAGAAAGTTCAGAAAATACCTCTTCAGATTCTTCATCTGAGCTGCTGGATGTGGTAGCCATAAATGCTACGTTGGCTTGTTCATCAGAGTCAGATTCTGATGATCCTGATTCACTATCGTCCCAGGTGGCCATTAATCCCTTCTTTGTTCTGAAGGCATTTTTCTTGAAGCTTTCTTTCTTAGAGTCATCTTTCTTCAGCTTGGGGCATTCATTTCTGTAATGACCTGTTTCTTTACATTCAAAACAGGTAATATCTTTATTAGGTTTACCTTTTGAAGTTGACTCTGATCTATCCCTTCTGGGTCTTGATTTTCTGAAGTTGTTGTTGTTCCTTCTTTTCCAGAGTTGCTTAACTCTTCTGGTTAGTAAGGACAGTTCTTCTTCATCATCAGAGTCTTCAGGTTCAGAGTCGTCAGTATCTGCAGTTTCGGCCTGGAGAGCTTTGATTCTGTCTGACTTCCGTCTTTCAGATCTGGACTTCAGCGCCACTGACTTGTTTCTTTTCTGAGGCTCATCCTCCTCTAGTTCTATCTCATGACTTCTGAGAGAGCTAACAAGTTCTTCAAGGCTGATGTTGTTCAGATCCTTTGATAACTTCAGAGCAGTAACCATTGGTCTCCATTTCTTTGGCAGACTTCTGACAATCTTCTTAACATGATCTGCAGTAGTATATCCTTTGTCTAGCACTTTAAGACCTGCAATAAGAGTTTGGAATCTGGAAAACATAGCTTCTATAGCTTCGTCATCTTCCATCTTGAAGGCTTCATATTTCTGGATCAACGCCAGAGCCTTCGTCTCCTTGACTTGGGAGTTTCCTTCATGGGTCATCTTCAGAGAGTCAAGTATATCTTTAGCCGTCTCTCTGTTGGTGATCTTTTCGTATTCGTTGTATGATATAGCATTTAGAAGTATTGTTCTGGCCTTGTGATGATTTTTGAACTCACGTTTTTGATCTTCTGACATTTTGCTTCTGGGAACTTCAGCTCCATTTAAGGTTGGAGGTTTGTATCCATCTGTGACAATGTCCCAGAGGTCAGCATCATAACCAAGAAAGAAACTTTCGATTCTATCTTTCCAGTAATCAAACTTTTCTCCATCAAAAACAGGAGGCTTGGCATTGTAAGAATCTTTCTCATTTGAGTGGGCCATTTGTTTTTCTCGCACTGGATCTCTCTACACGGTTAAGTGTTTGATTTGAAAATCAATAACAGAGCCGGTGCTCTGATACCAATTGAAGGTGAGAAAAACAAGAAAGGGGGGGTTTGAATTGTTTGAAAAATAAGCGCTTTTGCAAAATGAAATCACACAATGATTTTATACTGGTTCGCTTATAACACAAAGCTACTCCAGTCCACCCGGCCAAGGTGATTTCGCCTTCAACAAGGACTTAATCCACTAATCTTGAAAGATTACAAACAACCCCTAAGAGAAAAGAAAATCTCTTAGTCCTCTCAAGTCTACAGACTACAACAAGTCACTTGAGGAAATCAAATAAAAATAGATACAAGATGTGTAATCTAGAGTGCTTCTAAGAAAGCAAATATTACAAACTTAAGAACAAATTTTTCACTTGATAAGCAACAGCTTAGTGAAAATCTTTGAAGAACAAAGATGTTTTTCTTGAGCGTGATATAATTTCAGTATAGTTTTGGCTAGTGATTTCTTCGTATATACTGAATGAGATTTCTTCTCTATTTATAGGAGTTGAAGTAGAGTTGAAGTAGCGTTGAATCTATTGGATATTGAGATGTAATTACGCCATTCCATTAATAGCTTCTGCAGTAGACTTTTTCACTTAGAAGTGACTACTTACCACAATTAGTAACTTCTCTCTTGGAAGTGGAGATTAACGTCTCTTTCTAATTGAGGAAATCCATTTGCAGAACTTTAACTTGGCTTAAACGTTACTTCATCATGATTAACAATTCTGATTAGAGTCTTTGTGTATCTGGAGAAACTAGCTTCTGATGTTATCTCTTGAAAGTTCAGATGGCGCTGATAACTTCAGAATTTACAGAAGGCATTTGTTCAGAGTCAGAGCTTCTAGACTTTACTTCATGTTCAGATGCTTCTGATACTTTGCAGTTTTGTCCAGAGTCAAAGCTTCTTGAAACGAGATTCCACTTTAGATGCTTCTGATACTTGAGATTTTGCATCTGATCTTGTTTTGCATCTGATGACATCATCAGATTTATTTCTTCTTTCTTTAGAACCCTGCACACTTAGAAACTTTTCGTTAGGGTGCCACTTTTGGTTTCATCCTTTGTTATCATCAAAATCATGGAATCTATTGTAGAACTATTTTTGTTCTTACATAACACATTCATCAATGATATCTAAGGCATAACACGAGTCTCCCATCACAGGTGCCATAAGAAATTTCGAAAGTATAAATTATATTTTCTCGTCACCTACCTCAAATGTCAACTTTCCTTTCTTGACATCTATTATGGCTCCTGCAGTCGATAAGAACGGTCTACCTAGAAGGATTGGTATATCATTGTCCTCTTTGATGTCCATGACAACAAAATCAGTAGGGATAAATAACTGACCTATCCTAACAGGAACATCTTCTAAAATGCCTATCGAATATTTAACAGATCTATCGGTTAACTGAAGTGACATCTTAGTGAACTGTAATTCTCCTAAGTTTAACCTCTCACAAACCGCTAAAGGCATTAAGCTCACACTAGCTCCTAAGTCTAGAAAAGCTTTTTCGATGACATGATTACCCAAAAGGCAAGGAATGGAGAAATTTCCAGGATCTTTATCTTTCTTTGCTAATTTGTCCTCGGAAATAGCATTACATTCCAAAGGCTTCGGATCGTCAAGTCTACGTTTGTTGGTAAGGATGTCTTTGAGAAATTTTGCATAAGAAGGTATTTGGGTGATGGCTTCTGTGAAAGGGATTTCTACATGAAGTTTTTCTATAACTTTAATAAATTTTTTATACTGTTTATTTATCTGGGTTTGTTTGAGTCTTTGCGGATATGGTATAGGTGGTTTATATGGCGGGGGTGGTATGTAAGTTTTATCTTTAAGTTCTTCTCCTTTATCTCGACCTTCCTGGTTTTCAGATTCCTCTGGTTCCTTTACTTCGTCCGTGGGTTTGGTACATTCCTTAGAAGTTTCGGGTTCACTCAATCTAGGGTTTGGTGGCTCATCATAAGCGTTCCCACTTTGTAGGGTAATGGAATTGGCTTGTCCTCTCGGATTTTGTTGAGGTTGTCCAGGGAATTGTCCTCCATGTGTAGTCTGAGGGGCTTGGTTTAAAGCTACCTGAGAGATCTGGGTTTCAAGCATCTTGGTATGAGTAACTATTTGGTCAACCTTGGTTCCTAATTGAGTAATCAATTCGTTAACATGAATGTTTTGGTTCATGAACTCCTTGTTTTGTTGGGTTTGAGCGGTGATAAAATTTTCCATAATTTTCTCAAGGCTCGGCTTTGGTGGTACAGGTTGCATAGGTTGATTTGATCTAGGGGCTTGATAACTAGGTCTCGGAGGTGCATTATTTTGGATAGGGTTATTGTTTTTATAGGAGAAGTTCAGGTGATTTCTCCATCCAGGGTTATAGGTATTTGAGTATGGGTTCCCTTGGGTGTAGTTCACTTGCTCGGAGTGGGTTTCGTTTAATAGACTGCATTCTGTAGATTGATGTCCTTTAGTTCCACATATCTCACAATCCGACGAAACTGCGGCTATAGTATTCGGGGTTATGCACATATGCTCGACTTTGAGGGCTAATGCGTCCATTTTAGCTTGCATCATGTCTATAGAGCTTAGTTCATGCACTCCTCCTTGGGCTTCCTTCTTCTCTACTGTCGCTCGTTCGACTCCCCATGATTGATGGTTTTGAGCCATATCTTCGATGAGGGCACTAGCTTCAGGATAAGGTTTGTTCATCAGAGCACCGCCTGCGGCAGCGTCGATGGTCATCTTTGTGTTGTAATGAAGTCCATTATAGAAGGTTTGAATGATTAACCAATTTTCTAAGCCATGATGCGGGCATGCTCGTAACAACTCTTTATATCTTTCCCAAGCTTCGAACAACGATTCTCCTTGGTTTTGGGTAAATCTAGTTATATGGTTTCGAAGAACGACGGTCTTACTTGGGGGAAAATATCTAGCAAGAAAAACTCTTCTAAGGTTATCCCAAGTCGTAATGGAATTGGGTGGAAGGGAATCTAACCATGATAGGGCTTTATCTCTGAGGGAAAAAGGAAATAATCTTAAACGTATTGCCTCAGGAGAAGCTCCATTGGTTTTAAAAGTATCTTCTAATTGAAGAAATATTTTTAAATGTTGGTTTGGGTTCTCAGTAGCGAGACCCGCGAATTGTCTCTGTTGCACTAGTTGCAACAAGGATGGTTTAAGTTCAAAATTATTAGCTGGGATGGTTGGGTTTACTATACTAGAACTAGGTTCTTCATTAGATGGTTGAGCGAAGTCCTTAAGAGGTCTTTGGTTTTGATCTTCGGCCATAGCTCTCTTAATTCTATGAAAGAATAAACGTGCGTGAGCGTAACGTTCAGGTTCCGCCAGAGGGTATACTAAGCTTAAACTTCCGGTACTGCGAGTTCTTCGCATTGACCGGCGGGAAATAGCCTAAGTCTAAACGATATAACAACAGGAAAATGAAATTTGACGAAATTGGTCCCTGGCAACGGCGCCAAAAACTTGATGCGTTTGTTTTTTCGCAAGTATACGAACGCGTCAGAGTAATATAAAAGATTGTCAAATCCACAGAGACCAAGTGTCAATCTATCGTTAACTATTGTTATGGTGTTTATCAAAGGCAATCAAAATAGGTGTTTTTGTAGTGTGCAATTGAAAAGCAAAGTTTGAAATAAAGATTAATTAATAAAGACATGGTCGAATGTAATTCACGTAATTAATTGATAATCCAAGTACTTGCTAATAGAACTACTTATGGGCAATGTTTCCTACTTTGAAAAGAACTAATTTAACAGGAACTGTCGCTTTCGCGTATTCAGAACCGAGTTGTACTCCCTAATCAAACCCTCTTATTGTCACTTATAAAAAGGTGCGCATTGCGTTAGAGTAGTAAACCTATTTTTAAGAAATGTAGTATCTTGACTAAGTTGAAAAGTATTATAACCTGAATTTCTTAACCAAAAAAGGTTCTTACGAACCAGACTCTAAACTTATAAACGCGTCCGAAAATAGTTTTAAAAACTCTTTTCTTCTTAATGTTAAAATCTCCTAATGAACTAAACAAAGCGCTTTCGCTGTTTTTGAAATAGTTAAAAACAATTAAGTTTAAAAAGACGTTGGACGACTTTCGATCTTACCCAACGGAATTGAAGTGCGGGAAAACTTAATTTGAAAGTTAAAATAGCCCTTAAGTGTTTCTACGAACAATTGTACGGATTACTGGTTCAATTACGATCCTTACATTCTAACCTTATAAATTTAGCTAGACATGGTAAAGTAAAAGTGCATAAAAGTAAATAAAAGTAGTGCGAGTGCGGAAAATAAATAATTTAAAGCGAGTGCGAGGAAATAAATAAAAGTAAGGCGAGTGTGGGAAATAAATAAAGTAAAGCGAGTGCGGGAAATAAATAAAGTAAAGCGGGTGCGGAAACTAAATAAGATAAAGACAAGTAATAAAAACCTGCTCCAATCGGAGGGTTGAATAAATTGCAATGCGGAAATAAAAATGGCGGCAGGATTAACTTCCTTCCAAAGTGCTCCAAACTCAATTACAGACTCTATCACAGACTCGATTACACGATTGTGGTAACACTCTAATGCGAAGCGATTACCACTTTATAAAGCTGAATATATGCCTAAGTGAAACAAAGTTGCTTCTAAGTTTGCCTCTGCTCTAAGTTTGGATGATTGTAAAAGTGAATTCGAGTTTCTATTTATAAGCAAGTAAAAAGATGGAAATGACTTGGATGCCCTTCAACTTGAAAATGGAGGGAAACTATTTTCCTCTTGTGGCGCCCGCCACAAGGCCAAAGTGAGGCGGCTTAGTGGATGAAGTGGAGAACGTGGGAGTTGAGGAAAGTTGAGCTTGGACACGTCATGGCATGGTCTGTGGCGCCCGCCATGGGGTAGGCCACAAGAACAAAATGCTGAATTTTAGGGTTTTTGGCTCTTTTTCGCTCCTTTTCTCGATCGGGGCTCCGATTAAAGTAAAAACCTGAAAACAAAGGAAAACATAGCAATAACACAACAAAATAACAATAAAACAACTAGAATGCATGTGAAATCGGAGTCGAAAATACGGTAAATTTTAGTGTTATCAGATACTATTTAAGATTTGAATCATTGATAGGTGAGCTACATCCACGCTAGTCGAGACACAATGATCCTTTG
Organism: Lathyrus oleraceus; assembly: GCF_024323335.1. Taxonomy (NCBI): domain Eukaryota; kingdom Viridiplantae; phylum Streptophyta; class Magnoliopsida; order Fabales; family Fabaceae; genus Lathyrus; species Lathyrus oleraceus. The sequence goes on from NC_066581.1 coordinate 186,172,055, forward strand.
GGCATGCTATACGTGGAATGGCATGGCCATGTTGCGCTTAGAGATCCCATCTATTTGTTGGAATTGTCATTAATTTCCTTAAAGTGTTAATTGAAATAAAAAACTAAACAAAATACTAATTTAAAGAAAACTATAACATATGGTTGGGTTGCCTCCTAACAAGGGCTTGTTTAATTTCAGTAGCTTGACAGTGATCAGTGTCACATAACACCAATTACCTTGTAACTTACCTCACGATCTTTGATTCTGACCTTTACTTCTCCTTTGGTAATATGTACGAGCATCCTCGCAGTCTTCATGAAATATATTCCTAATATGGGAGGTATCTTTGGGTTTTCCTTAACATCCAATATTACAAAATCTACAACAAACAAGGACTTATATATATGCATCAATACATCTTTGACTGCTCCCACTGGGTTCTTGCATGTTTTGTCTTCCATATACAATTCTCTCGCATATGGCTTTATATGCATATACCCGATCATTTCTACCATTAATAGTGGCATAATATTGTCACCTGCACCTTAGTCAATAAGCGCATTTCCAAATTTTATATTACATATAGAGATAAGTAATACAATTGCTCAAGGATTAGCTTCCTTCCTAGTTATGTCCTTCAAATTTTCCTTACATGCTTCATCATGCAATTCTTCTTCCTTTGGTTCTTCTTCTTTTTCTTCCCTGGCTTTGACAATAATCATCTCATTAATAAGAACAACATTGCAGTCTTCTTTTGGAATTTTTTGTGTGTGTTTGCACTGAATACTTTACTTAGGAGATTTGAGAACTGCTTGGCCAATTGACCCACATATGTTTCAAAGTGTTTAATGGAAGCTTTGGTGTTTTTATGGCTATCCATATACACATGCATGAATTGAGTAAGTGTATCCTTCAGCTTTGTTATTTTTTCTTGTTGTGGAGGTGCTTCGTGAATATTTCTTAAAGGGTTGTCTATTGAATGAACCAACCTCAAATTTCCATCCTTGATTAAAAAATTTGTTCCGTGGGAAGTTATTGTAATATTACCCAGGCTTTTGATTTCCTAAATAATTTATTTCCCCACAAGTAGGGGAAAATCTATTTGGATGATCTCCATTGCAAAGTTCACAGAATAAAGTCCACCTTTGTTAAGGTACTTCGTGCTTTTAATTTAGTTGTTGTGGTAGCTTTGATATTTGTTTGGTTAGTTCATCCACCATTTGAGTTAACAACTTATTTTTAGCAATAATGGAATCATTGGTATTTAGTTTTATGAGACCATTATTCCTTTATGAGGGGTTTATGTTGTGTTGTCCTAGATGATCACTAAGCGTCATTCGCTCAATTACTGTTGTTGCATCAACCATAATTTTGGGCATCGTACAACCTTTAACAATAACATCTAGCAACAACTTTGGTTATTTTTGAAGTTCATTCCAAAATATGTGTATATGCACGAGTTTGTCAAAACCATGATTTTGACATCATATTAGTATGGACTTGTATCTTTCCTATGCTTCATTGAGAGTTTTTGTGACGCTTTGGGAAAACACCGTGATGGTTGTCTTGGCTGTTGGTGTAAGCCCTAGAGGACAATACTTTTGGTACTTGTATCGAATTATTTCTTAATAATAAAAGGCTTTTTCTTTATTATGTTTGTTTAATAAAGTCCCTAGAATAGCTAGTCCGTTTAATATATCAAGTGTGACTTAATCATGAGATCCCATTAAACATAAGGATACTATTCTTAAAGTATTCATAGTCAAGCTTTGTTATAAAGTGGGATAACATTAAAGCATTAAGACTATTATGTATATAGACTGATGATCACATCTCATGGATCATGGATAAGGAGTTATCAAGTCTTAAACATATGTATGAATATTAGGAGTAATATTTATACTGGATTGACCCGCTATAAGAATATTATATAGAATGTTATGCAAAGTGTCATAAGTTTTTCTCATGGTGATAGTGGTGTATACCACCCTTCGACCTGAAACCACTATGGACCCTAGATGTAGAGTCGAGTGTTTTATTGCTGATCAAACATTGTCCGTAATTAGATGACCATAGATATAGTTGATGGGTACTCCACGAAGCATGCTGAGGGACATGAGTGACCTAGATGGAATTTGCCCATCCTGCGTAACAGGATAAATGTCTAAGGGCCCAATATTGAAATGGACAAGGATGGCACGATTTATGCCTTGTGTTCAATATAGACATAAGGGCAAAAGGGTAATTATACACACAAGTATTGTCACAAAAGGATTTGTCAGATCACATGACATTTTTGTATCTTGGATAGCAGTGATGTGTTGCTAGATACAACTCACTATTTATTATGTTAAATACGTGATTTAATATAATTGCCAATGCCGCGAAAACCTATAGGGTCATACACAAAAGGACGGATTGATAAGAGATGAGTAAATAAGGAACACCGTAAGGTACAGTTCACTTAAGTGAATTGTAGAATATCGTAAGGTACAATGCACTTAAGTAGAATACAAAATATGGTAAGGTACCACGCGCTTAAGTGATTTTGGTATATCATAAGATATGGGCCACATACGCTTAAGTGGGTTTTTTAGCTTACATCCCACACAAGTGGTTTTATAAATAGAACCCTTGTGCAAAAGCATTAGCTAAGATGAAGATTTCGTTTCTCTCTCTCTCTCTCTCTCTCTCTCTCTCTCTCTCTCTCTCTCTCTCACACACACTCAAAACCTTCATTCGTAGCAGCTAGCATTAAGATTGAAAGAATCCGTTCATGTGGACTGAGTAAAGGCATTGTCACCATTCAACATTCGTGATCACTCCTTAGATCTGCATCAAAGGTTTCAATCGCCACAAGAGGTAATGATTTCTATCACTGATCATCCTCATTCATAAGGATCACTAAAGGAGAATTTTTTTAATTTCCGCTGCATTTTTTATCGCTATTCTCCTCTCAGTGGTATTAGAGCCACTTACGAAACCATGCATCTGATAGCTGTTTGTTTTCTTTATTTTCTATGTTAATACGATTAAAAGACAGAATGAATTAAATAATAAACGAGTAATTAAATTTGGCATCATGTGTGTATGATTTGGATGATTGATGTTGACTATGCTTCGGAATCCGATGTTAGTATGGTGAAGCAGCAATACATCGATCATTCATAGGTTACACAATTGAGATCGATTATATATATGATATAAGTAATTCTTATGAAAAATACGATATATATGATATACTGTTTCTGTTTCGTTCATTCAAACACTTAATGGTTGTTTTCCTTTGAGCGATCAATGGTCATTTGCTTCGGAATCCTATGAAAGTATGGTGAAGCAATGGCGTGTTGATCAATCATACTGAATTAACAATCGAGGTGTGTTTGACGGTATGAAATTGGTGCATTATGATTCATCACGGTACAAGAATTGTGCTGTCAAAGAGTTATGCAATTAGGGTTGTGACTGCACAAGAGTTGTGCTTTAAAGTATCAAGTGTTGATGCGAAAATCGACGTCGATTTCAAATGATTTGTTCATTAAAATTTTGCATCGGAACCACCGTCCACTGACTGGGCAGCGGAACCCCCGGCTAACTCTGCGTAGTGTGATCAATCGCTGAAATTTAATTTGGTTTATTTAATTAACAGAATTTAAATTAATAATAATAATATGTTTATTATTATTGTCTTGTGGTGATCGATTATGGCCTTAGTTTTCCTTTATTTTGTTTTGGGATTTTAAAATACGACCTGCGTGTCGTGCCTCTCTTTTAATCTCTAAATGTAACTTCTTTTCTCATCTCACTCCCTCGTATGTAAAACGAGTTTCTTTTATGTAATGTAATGTTATGAAGAAAGAGAAGAATACAATATCAAAGGAGGACAACCTTGAAGATCTTCCTTGGAGAAGCTTAGATCGTTACTAGGTTAGCTTAGGTTCTCTCATTGACTTGGGAGAACAATTGCGCTAGGGGCCATAACTGTTTCATTTTGTATGTATGTTGATGCATGTGAATGTATGTTGATGCATGTGAGAGACGATTTATATGATAAATAAGTCGGTGAGATCACAATAATTGCAAATTCCCTCAAATTAAATATTAAATTTATGCTTTCCAAGTTTTAGCACTCATCAAGACTAGTATCGAATAATGTAGGTTTCGCCTACGCGAGGTGCATGTTCTATAAAACAATGGGTCAAACTTAACTAAACAAATTATAATGGGTCAAACTTAACTAAACAAATTATAATAAGATTATATACGTTTAGAAACAAGAGTTGGAATTGATCCATGTGATGAATTGGAATAAGGAGTTATTCACTCAACTAAAATATTCGAGAGTTGTACTAGATACAATTGAAAGGAGTTCCTACCTAAATAACCTAGTTTTGTGTAATCCTCATACGTGGACTTAAAACAAAGTGAAATGTGGATCTCGACCCACTAGAAAATCTTCCAACGGGATTTTTCGAATCAAATGGTGAATGTTATTTGTTTTGAGTAAAATAGTGGGGGCATATTTAATTAAAAGCCTAATTGAATATGTTATTTTACTAATATTTATATTTTCATTATTTTTCATGTATATTACCATGACAACAAACACCTCTAACAACATTTTACGATTAATCCTTGATAAGGAAAAATTGTCTGGGACAAATTTTCTGGATTGACACCGAAATCTGAGGATTGTCCTCAAACATGATAGAAAGCTGTATGTCTTGGAGAAACTTGTTCCTGAAGAGGAACCTCCTAGTTCTGCATCTAAGGCAGAAAAAGATGCTTATAAGAAGCATGTCGATGATGCCAATGAAACTGCTTGCCTCATGCTAACTACTGATAACACTAAAATTTACCGTATTTTCGACTCCGATTTCACATGCATTCTAGTTGTTTTATTGTTATGTTTTCCTTTATTTTTAGGTTTTTACTTTAATCGGAGCCCCGATCGAGAAAAGGAGCGAAAAAGAGCCAAACACCCTAAAATTCAGCATTTTGTTCTTGTGGCCTACCCCATGGCGGGCGCCACAGACCATGCCATGACGTGTCCAAGCTCAACTTCCCTCAACTCCCACGTTCTCCACTTCATCCACTAAGGCGCCTCACTTTGGCCTTGTGACGGGCGCCATGGCCTTGTGGCGGGCGCCACAAGAGGAAAACAGTTTCCCTCCATTTTCAAGTTGAAGGGCATCCAAGTCATTTCCATCTTTTTACTTGCTTATAAATAGAAACTCGAATTCACTTTTACAATCATCCAAACTTAAAGCAGAGACAAACTCAGAAACAACTTTGTTTCACTTAGGCATATATTCAGTTTTATAAAGTGGTAATCGCTTCGCATTGGAGTGTTACCACAATCGTGTAATCGAGTCTGTGATAGAGTCTGTAATCGAGTTTGGAGCACTTTGGAAGGAAGTTAATCCTGCCGCCATTTTCATTTCCGCATTGCAATTTATTCAACCCTCCGATTGGAGCAGGTTTTTATTACTTGTCTTTATCTTATTTACTTTCCGCACTCGCTTTACTTTATTTATTTTCCGCACTCACTTTACTTTATTTATTTCCCGCACTCGCCTTACTTTATTTATTTCCCGCACTCGCCTTACTTTTATTTATTTCCTCGCACTCGCTTTAAATTATTTATTTCCTCGCACTCGCATTAAATTATTTATTTTCCGCACTCGCACTACTTTTATTTACTTTTATGCACTTTTACTTTATCATGTCTAACTAAATTTATAAGGTTAGAATGTAAGGATCGTAATTGAACCAGTAATCCGTACAATTGTTCGTAGAAACACTTAAGGGCTATTTTAACTTTAAAATTAAGTTTTCCCGCACTTCAATTCCGTTGGGTAAAATCGAAAGCCGTCCAACGTCTTTTTAAACTTAATTGTTTTTAACTATTTCAAAAATAGCGAAAGAAGAAAAAAGATTTTAAAACTATTTTCGGACGCGTTTATAAATTTAGAGTCTGGTTCGTAAGAACCTCTTTTGGTTAAGAAATCCAGATTATAATACTTTTCAATTTAGTCAAGATACTACATTTCTTAAAAATAAATTTACTACTCTAACGCATGCGCGCCTTTTTATAAGTGACAATAAGAAATAAGAAGATTTGAAAAAATTGATTATTTTGGTTATTTTTTTGAAAAGTTAGTTATTTTCGTATTTTTTTTGAAAAACATACTTATTTTAAAAAAAAATTCGTGAAATATGGGAAAGAAAAAGAGCGCTAAACACACATATCAAAATTATTTTCGTTTCAAAATATTCAGCGCCAAACGTTACCGCTATTCCAATTGCTTCAATTTTATTTTTTGCGCCAAATGGATGAAAATCTTTTTGCCTCAAAATCTCGATAAGAGGAAGAGTCTTTTCACTTTCAAAATCGAATTTCAATCTCTTACGCATTTCAAATTGAACTTCAACACCATTTTGATTCTCAGAAAAACCATAACCTTTAATCTAATGGACCGCAAGGAAACTTTGAAGAGGAAATTCGATTTCACCGATGATGACGAATCAACCGATGAAGTTCTTCACGAAAACTCTCGCCGTCTAACTATCGCCGACGATATTACTAACCGCATAGATCTGTTAAACTCGGTTTTTTCATCGTCCGATCCGGATATCGGTTCTGCTCAAAATGCTCTTGTTTTTCTTTCGGAATACGCCAAAGATGGTATGTTTGTTTGCAATTCCATTTCTTTATCTTGTTTTAAATTTTTTGTTATTATTATTGATTTTTGAACGTTTTTTCTTTGATTTGTTGTGATCAATTTTGCTTTAGCAGATGATATGGTGGATTCTATGGTAGTTTGTGGTGTTGTTCCTGCTCTAGTGAAGGTTTTGCGTATGGTGTCTAATGGAGGTGATTTCGATGCTGATACTTGCGATGTTGAAAAAGAGTGTGTATACATCCTCGGTCTTATCGCTCCCAAGGTAATTTCACTGTACTCTGAAATAATTTTGATTATGGTTTACGATGTAGAAATCAATTTAAACAATTTTTTAGTTTTTTTTTAGTTTTTAGGTATGTCTAAAAATTTGTTACATTATGAAGTGTAATAACTCTTGCTATACTTATGCTGATTTTTATGTTCAAATAGCCGGAGTATCAACAACTCATTGTTGATGCTGGAGCCTTGCCTTGTCTTGTGGAATTGTTGATGAGACCTAAAGCCCTTGGTGTTTCTCAATCACTTTTTTCTCTTCTTCTTGGGAGAGTAGCTGATGCAATAACCAATCTTGCTCATGAAAATATCAATATCAAGACCCTTGTCAGGTTTTTTTCATCTTCCAAATTCCAATACTTTAGAATGTTGTTTAATAATTTGGATACCACCGTTGTTCTGTGATACACTATTTACTGCAAAATGTTGTCTATTAGCTGCTATACACCATTTAACTATGAAACACAGACACCTCGAATGTGACCCGACACTTACATAGAGACACCATTAATAATTTGAAAAGATGAATAAATTAAATGTAATTATTAGTGTTTGGTGCAAGTGTTTGATACTAACACAAACGTAGTCATGCCTTTTTCTAGAGGTGTTTGTGTTACATTGCTATTTAAACCCCAATGGTGGGCCTGTTGGCGAGGGTTTGGGTCTTGAGATTGTAGTCCTCCCAACGTCTTGAGTTTGAATCTTATTAGGTGCTAACAATTTTTGTGTTGGGCCAAATCCATATTGAGTTTTGTTTTGGATTTAAATACATTGCGGAATGTTAGCAATCTGTTATCTGCAATTGACAACACTGCCTTAGTTATATTATAGTCCATGCTCTCTAATTGATGCTATGTTCAGGTTGGAAGGTGGCATTCCTCCTCTTGTTGATTTGCTTGAGTCCACTGATACAAAGGTACAGAGAGCTGCTGCAGGGGCCCTGAGAACTCTTGCATTTCAAAATGCTGAGAATAAAGACCAGGTAGTTAATTTGGCACAACAACTTTAATATGGTGGATTCTCTTGTTATAGTTGCTTACAAGAGTCAAATTGCAGATTGTTGAATGTGATGCGTTGCCCACTCTTGTACTAATGCTTGGATCAGAGGATCCTGCAATGCATTATGAGGCAGTAAGAGACAAATGATTTCATATACTCTTTTACATTAAACTCTGGTTCTTACAGTTTTCTAAGCTACAAGAACAAGCTGAATGAAATTAATTTTGTAGGTTGGTGTGATTGGAAATCTTGTCCACTCTTCACCAGAAATTAAGAGAGAGGTTCTTCTAGAAGGGGCTTTACAACCAGTTATTTGCCTACTAAGGTGACACATCTTGTCTTTTATTTTCTTTAAGCTATCCATAGGATTAGGAGAATGTGATGTATTTGTCAAACATTGTAGTTGTCTGTGCTAGTAAGCTATTGCTTCCATTTTGACAAATCTATGTTTTCATTGATAGTTCCCCCTGTTTGGAGAGCCAAAGAGAAGCAGCTCTTTTAATTGGTCAATTTGCCACAACGGATTCAGATTGCAAGGTTGATTAAGTTGTGTTTTGCAAACTTACAATGCAATAGCCCGGTCACATGTAAAATTCTCTTACTGATCCCCATCCTTCGTTCATGCAGATTCACATTGCCCAAAGAGGTGCTATAAAACCTTTAATCAAAATGCTCAAGTCTTCAGATTTACAACTCAGGGAAATGTCAACTTTTGCACTTGGGAGGTTGGCACAGGTGATTATCACTAGCAACTGATACTTAGCAGTATGTGGGAATTGGGTTCCTGAGATCAACTCTAACTGTTTATATAATCCATGTTAGGACTCACACAATCAAGCTGGCATTGCTTACAACGGAGGTATAGAGCCTCTCCTCAATCTTCTTGCCACAAAGAACCCTTCTGTCCAACACAATGCAGCTTTTGCTCTCTATGCTCTTGCTGATAATGAGGTGAAGTTAATTTCCTTGTTCTTTACTTTGTCGGCATTGTACATGGCCCTTAATTAATCATTGATGCTTGTGGTGTGCTGCCTCTGACATAACAGCTTTGTTTGACAGGACAATGTTCCTCTTATTATTAAAGCGGATGGTTTACAAAAACTGCAGGATGGACATTTCAGTGTTCTTGTACGTTCATTTACTCTTTGCCAATGATAATTTTGTCCTGTTTATCAGGATCACCATTAAAATCTCTTACTAGTTTATTAAAAGTTTAGTTTTGTTATGGTTTTTGTTTGACTTGCAGCCTACTCAAGAGTGTGTAGCAAAAATGTTAAAAAGATTGGAGGAGAAGATGCAAGGCCGAGTAAGTTTTCTCCCAAGTTATCAGTTACTATGACCAATGATTTATTTGTTTAGTCATAAGATAATCACAATCAATTCAAACATTCCTTTTACTGTTGTTTACATTGATTTTGATTGTTGTATTAATTACTCTTTTGCAGGTACTGAAGCAAATGTTATATCTTATGCGCTCTGGGGAAAAGGTTGTTCAAAAACGTGTAGCTCTTGCTCTTGCACATTTATGTTCCGCTGATGATCGTAAAACTATTTTCATTGACAATAATGGTAACAAACTTTAATATATACTTTTGTCCCCTTTCTCTGGCACTACTTAGAAAGTATTTTCAATCAATATGCTGCTAAATCTTCAGGATTAGAATTGCTGTTGGATCTCCTTGAATCTACAATAAAAAAGCAGAAGCGTGAAGCCTCTGCAGCGCTTCACACAATGGCTACCAAAGGAATTGGTGCCTCTATTGTTGATCTTGCGCCTACATCACCAACTTCCCAGGTATTTTGCATTTTATGCTTCATTGGGCTCATCACGTTTATTTTGTTTTTTTTCCCTCTGCACTTGCTGAAGCATATTTCTGTATTATCACAGTTGCATAATTCAACTGCAGTTTGAACTTATTGCCTTTGAAATTGAGTTATTTTGTTCATATTCTACTGTGTATATTATGGTGATGATCCTGAGAATGGAAAATGAAAATTTTGTTTGTGTTGTATGTAGGTTTACTTGGGTGAGCAATATGTAAACAATCCACTACTTTCTGATGTCACATTCATAGTTGAAGGTAAACAAGCTGTTGCTGATTTTTGTTGTTGTTTTCTATTAATTTTTCACATGTATGCATATTGATTATATGTACTAATTTACTCCATTCTCCTTTCTCCAGGCAAACTCTTTCATGCTCATAGAGTCTGTTTAGTTTCATCTGATATATTTCGCATAATGTTTGATGGGGGTTACAGGGTAAGTATTACCTAATCATCCAAATTAGTTTCAAGTCTTCTTTTAATTCATTACCTGTAAGTAGCAACTATTATTCTTTTGCAAATATTAATTACCTAGCTCCACAAGCATTTTGAAAATTTTGAAAGCCATATAATCACTTTGCAATTGAATTAGGATTAATGGATATGTGGAGTTGAAGTGTAAATATCCTTCATAATGTCTTACAATGTGCAATGCAGGAAAAGGAAGCCAAGGATATAGAGATTCCAAATATTAAATGGAATGTCTTTGAGTTGATGATGAGGTATGTTGGTTCTTCCCCTTTTCTTATATATTGATGTTTTTATAATAGACTCTGTTTATGAACTAATTTTCTGTTGGAACTCTAGATTTATATACACTGGAACAGTCGATGTTGATTTGGATGTTGCCCCGGACCTCCTTAAAGCTGCAGATCAATATCTTCTCGATGGTCTTAAGCGTATTTGTGAATCTGTTATTTCTGAGGTAGGCCAAGAATTGAGTTTCACAGTTGCTTTTATTTCATTTATTTTTGTTGAATTTTTAATGGTTTATTTTAATATTGTTAAATTATTCTTGCAGGATATTTCTGTGGAAAATGTTTCACTAATGTATATGATGTCAGACACTTATAATGCTACATCGTTAAAATATTCATGCATACTATTTATCTTGGAGCAATTTGATAAATTGAGCTCCAAACCATGGTATGTTTACATTCTTTACAGCTTGAAATGTAGTTTTCTTTAAGTACATTGCATTGATCATATTTTTTGTTCTCAATCTTAATATGCAGGTATTGTCACTTTATCCGTTGCATTAAGCCGGACATTCGGAACTTCTTCTCGACTTTACTTACCATGCCTAAACATGCTGACTAGTGCGGATCCTCAGATTTTAATCTTTTTGTGAAGAAGTATGAAAATGTACAAAGCTGTGGTTAATAATATATTTGCATGCCATTCTTTGGTAACAACCTTAGAGCATGTCTGCTTCTGCAGGGTTAACAAACTCTTCAAAGTGTAGCTTCTGTCCAATTGCACAGAAGCACCTTGATTTTGTATTTTTCTTAACACATTTCATAGTGAAAGAATCATATTTTTTATTTAGCAAGATAATTTGGCCTTATTTTAAGCTGGTGAATACTGGTTTTGGTCTGAAATTGTTGGTGAATACTGGTTTTGGTCTGAAATTGTTGATGTTAAAGTGCACTTTATTTGCAGCATTTTCATTACTTTGACATTTGTGTTGCTTTTGGGTTCCTTATTTATATCAAGTTGCTACTAGGTTACTTGTATGTTAAGAAATAAGTTTCTACATTTACTGGCATGAATCGAGTGTAGCAACTTATGACAAATTAGTTCTCTTCAACTTTTTATAAAGCCAAAATGGCTAAATAAAACCTTAGATAAATAAATTATATGAATGTGTTAATTGAATTTGGACTTAATTTAGAGTCTCCTTAAAAAAGAGTATAGACTGAGTCATGAAAATGGTTTATAATATAGTTCTCGTTCTATATTTTAAACGTCTTGTGAATAAAAACTATAGTGACATTGATATGCCGTATTATTTTGCTATTTTACAATTAAAATTAAAAGCATGTGAAATTATATTAATACTTTGTTGGAAAATAATGCAAATTAATTAAATTTAATTATTAAGAGACACTATTCTGATGCCTCAAAACCTAATTTTTTAACCATCATCTTCTTTGTTTTCGACCCTGCAACTCAAAACAATCTTCTTTGAATCTTCATCGTCCGAGTATTTCGAACAAGGTTGAAGGCTACTTCTTCGTTAACTTCCCTCAATTGTGCATGATAAATCATCTTTTATAAGGAGAATGAAACAATGGTAAAAAGCTAATATCCTGGTAGATGGAGTTATTTTAAGGCAGTTAGCTTAGTTAGAGATTGATTTTACGAGGAATTAGACGGTGGAGAAAAATTTCAAGACTTGATGAAGCGTATTTCCACTTTATTGATGTCTTACAAGCGGGAGAAATTGCTGAACACAATCTTCATAATAATTTTGATGGTCATTGATGATTTCTTGACAAATGTATTGATAATGTCATAGTAATAAAAAAGATCAAATCCATAGGGAATACTATTTAACAAGATAATATTGTGTAATGCACAGAAAATACTAAATTATGTGGAGTTTCGAGTTTTGAATGCGAAAATAAAATAAAGTGTTCTAACAAATTCACTAAAGCGGTCATGTTGTTTATAGAATCTCATATTTCTCTATTGTTGATGTTCGATGCACCACATGAATGGTATTGTCACTATAATCCCACGACGAATTAATAAAATCGCTATAATCAATCCCTTGCAATATAGCTCACTAATCACTACTCGAAGTTTTTTAATCCCTAGTCCACCAGCGTAAGCATAATTAGACAATACAACATAATGTTAATTCCTAAGCCACTACTCAGGATCTCCTATCCCTATTCAACCAGCGTAAGCGCAACCATTGTCCTAGGTCCAACACATAGACTAATGGTCAATATTAACTATATCCAGTATCAGATTAAAATAGTATCTCACATAAAAAACGTTAAGAACAAGGTGCAATTGAATAGAATTATAGATTAAATTACTCGTGCAATATCAAATAAAACATATGTACCAACAACATCAAAATAGGTTCATCAAACATAATCTAACCTAGAGAGAATTAGATACTCTTAATTGAAATTACAATGCCAAATATTAATAAGAGGTTTGCATTAGAATTTTCTTGAAAAATTGACATCCAATGACTTCAAATGCTCTTCAAATATGCCTTTTGGTGTTGTAAATTGTCACTTTTTATGTAAAGTTGCATAACCCTTGAAAAAGTATCAAATTTCCCTTTTAAAGTAGTCAAAATGCGTCAGAAAAGCCCGGAAAACAACCCATCGCGCGTGTGATACTTTTCCATCGCGCACACGATTTGAACACGCAACCTAACATGCGCGATCCTTTCTATACTGGATGTGATTATCGGAAAATTTAGATATTTCTTTTAGTTTCATTTTGAAAAAATCCCCGCATCAAAATGAGTTACGAAACTCCATATATAATCAATTTACTAGACAAACGTCAAGATGTAAATTATGCTGAAAATTGCTCGTTTCTTCACAATTTCTTCCCGATTTCTTAGCTTTGCTCTGTTTCTTTGAATTCTTCATACCTTTTCATATTTATCTCATATTTAACTTGATATTTCATCGAATTCATTGAAAATACTCATAAAAATTATGTAATGACAAACTACCATCAATCATATATGCGTTGAACATGATGTTGAAGTCATGTTAAGCAAGGTTTTGTGAGGATGGTAGTAGTGATAATGGTGGTAAAGGAATTATGTTCGGTAACAGTAAAGAAGAAAGACAAATTGCAAACTTCTTCATATTTTGATCATCTTTAACTTGAGGTTTCATTGAATTCATCGTAAATACTCATAAAAATCATGTAATGACAAACTGTCATCACAATCCCAAACTTAGTTTGTTGCTTGTCCTCAAGTAACTCGCCTGCAACTGCACATTTCAATCAGAAAAACAAATTGCAATAATAACGAATGAACATCACAAATTGTGTTGCCTGATCATCATTCCAGTTCCCGACTTCAATCGAGCAAATTTGAAAAAGTTCTTTCAACACAACAAATACTCAACCGGTCTCTCAACTCACTAATTTTTCACTCGAATTGACAGGGTAATCACACAATCAATGTACAACAGTATTTTAGCATAAGTTTGTAAAATTTCTAGTAAAATCAATCAAACTCATCTAAACACACACTTTTGAGGTCTTTCAAAGTTGTAATGGGACTTATGTCAGGGTAGGTTAATTTGAGATAATAGGCTTAAACCTTTGGAGTTAGGTACCTAGTTTTCCTTATTTATCATATTCCTTTTCATATCAACTCTTGTTTAATTACTTTGGAGTGAGGTCATTTTTTTTAAGAAGTTGATTTGACTTCTTGATTTTTTTATTTTTTTATTTTTGACCAAAATCTCTAATGCACCAACCCCAAACTTAAACTTTGCTCACTTCCAAGAGCAACCACAAACTTACTCTTTTGCATATGACCAAGGAACTAGAATTTCTATCTAACTCCAAAGAGAGGGTGAAATGATTTAATCTTTTAAGTCAATTGGCTAATTATTGTGGTTATGTCACCGAAAGAAAGAGTTTAAGCTCAAAGTGGTTAGCAAGACATAAATATGATATAAGGGTTAATTTGAAAAGGCTCGGAGTTTACCACAAACAAGTGCCTCAGTGAGTATTTATCAAACCAATAGATTAAATAATAAATACAAGTTCTAGAAAATAGAAATTGTACGAATACTCTAATAAGAAGGAAAAGTAAACAATGGAATATTTGGCTCAAACCTTATTATTTGAGGTATCTGGAGATTGAGTACAAGGTAGTTGGTTGTTCCTTCCTTCCTTCCTCAACTCTCAATCCTCAAGGATCATTCCTAACGATCACATTGTTTTTGGTGATGCTTATGGTTCATTTTGTTCACTACTAACATTTAAATTTTGTAAATCTGAAAGAAACAACATCAACAAACTTGTTTATTAAAGACAAACATAAATTTATTGGTACAAGAGGGAACCAAGTATTGTAGCTAATACTCTAGATTTACTTCTTGGACGTAAAAGGGAATCTCATAAATGAATACAAATTAAGAAAACTCCAAATTAACATGTCATTGGAGCGGAAAAAGTCTTGCACGTCTTGCATAATGTTGTTGAAGTCTTGGTTCTGTTTGGTCCACTATGCCCTCGTCTGATTGATGATGATGCTCGAGAGGAGAGACTTCGCTTTGAACCCATTCCCTGAAACAACAACAACAACACTAGAAAATGAAAAGAGATTAGAAAAATAATAGGATTAAAGAGAGTTGTTAGTATCTCTTTCTTCTTTCAATCCCTTTCTTAAGTCTTTGTCCTACTGCTCCTAAATGTGACATGCTACAAATAAAAACAATTAATTGAAATAAACTAAAAAATAATTTTTTCTAATGAAATAAAAATTTATTTGATAGGTTGTCTCCCATTAAGCACTTCTTTAAGGTATTAAGCTTGACCTTTCTATTTTTGTGTTATGGCGACATATATGACACGAAAAACACATCATCCTTCTTCTTCCTTTTGTTTGGTAGGAATTCCATCACTTTCAGAAATTGATGATTTTTCTTCCATATTCTCTTCAGCTTGATAGTATTGAACAAGACATAAATCTCATCCAATACTTCATATATTTCTCCTCTTTTTCAGCCTTGTTGGTAAGTGTAAGACTATTGAAGATCTTGTAGTTGGACATCTATTTCTAAACGAATTATTGAAAGTGAAGCTTCATCCAAAACGAGACAATCTTCATCTTGCATTCTGACTCTTTTCCCACATATCTTTTTCAATTCTGTTGCTTCTACCCTTGCTTTTATTTCTTTATCAGATGTTGTGCATTTTTCTTCTTCTTTCTCTTTTTCAACCCCTCCTTCATCGACTACCTCGCCCTCCTGTTTGAATTCTCGTTCAATTTCCTGATCTCCAGGGCTATCTAAATCATTTCCATTGAAATCTCCACTAGATCTCAGTTTTAATGCTAATTGGCTCGATACTTGACCAAGTTGCATCTCTAAGTTCTCGAAGGAAGCTTCTAAGCCCCTTCACAAGGTTTCTTGATACCTATTGATTTTCTAGAAATTGAGTTGAGTAATTTTATGAACTAGGTCAAGGTTTCTTCCAATTTAGATGATGAATCCTCCTCCTATAATAACCCAGTGTTGACGTAAGGTTCTGGTTAAGAATAATTCCCCACAAGCCGTTGAATTAGAGTTTCTGCTCCACGTTCCTTTGTATAAGATATGGACTTTTCTAAAGGAACAACTAGTTTCTCTTGTATGATTGTCTTGACCTTGCATCCAAACGAAAAGAAAAACATCTTAGTAGCACTGTGCTAAATAATTTTTTTTGACAAAAATAAAACTAAAAATAAATAAATAGAAAATAAAAATTAAGAAGAAATAAATATAAAATATTTACAAATGAAAATATTTACAATTGAAAACAAAAATAAAAATAAAAAAACTAAACGTTGCACAAGCGTCGACTTGTTGAAATTATCAACAATTACCAAAAATGGCGCCAAAAAATTGATGACTTCTGGCAAGTGTACCAATAATGCCGCATTAATAAAAAAGATCGAATTCACATGGGCTGCTATTTAAAAATACAATATTGTGCAATGTGTAGAAAATACTAAATTAGGGGGTTTCGAGTTTTAAATGCGAAAATAAAATAAAGTGTTCTAACAGATTCACTAAAGCGTCCAATTTGTGTATATAATCCGCTATTTCTTGATTGTTGATGTTCGATGCATTACATGAATGGTATTGTCACTATAATCCCACGACGAATTAACAAAACCGCTACAACCAATCCCATGTGATATAGCTCATTAATCATTACTCGGAGTTTTTTATGCCTAGTCCATCAACGTAAACAAGATTAGGCAATGCAATAAAGTGTTAATTCCTAAGTCACTACTCGGGGTCTTCTATTCCTATTCAACCAGCATAAGCACAATAATTTCCCGAGTTCCGGCACATAGACTAATTGTCAGTATTCCTTATGTGCCCAAAATCAGATTAAAAGAGTATCTCACATAAAGAGCATTAAGAATAAGGTGCAATTGAATAGAATTATAAATTCAATTACTCGTGCAATATCAAATCAAATATATGTCCCAACAATATCAAAATAGGTTTATCAAAAACAACATAACCTAGGAAGATTTAGCTACTCATAATTGAAATCACAATACCAAATATTAATAAGAGGTTTGCATTATAATTTCCTTGAAGAATTGACTTCCAATGACTTCAAATGCTCTCCAATATGCCTTGTGGTGTTGTAAATCGTCACTTTTCGTGTAAAGTTGCAGAACCCTTGAAAAAGTACCAAATTTATCCTTTTAAAGCAGTTAAAATGCGCCAGAAAAACCTAGAAAACAGCCCATGGCATGCGTGATACTTTTCCATCGCGCACACTATTTGTACACGCAGCATCACGCACGTGATTTTCGAAGAATGTATATATTTCTTTTAGCTTCATTTTGCGAATAACTATGTGTCAAAACTGAAGGTGTGAAAAACACAAGAAAGAGGGGGGGGGGGGTGAATTGGGTTTTAAAAACAAAATCTTTTTACCAACTCAAGAACACTACTCAAATGTTAATAACCAAGAGATAAAAACTCAAGTATTTTTATTCTAGTTCGCTTGAAACTCAAAGTTACTCCAATCCACCTACCAAGGTGATTTCGCCTTATACACAAGGACTTAATCCACTCCAATGAGTTTATTACAATAATCACAAAGAATAACCTTCTTTGTCTTCTCAAGGACCCGACTATACCCTAGTCTCCATAAAGAATCACGAAGAACAAATTTCTTTGTCTTTTCAAGGATCTGACTATACCCTAGTCTCCTTAAGGAATTACAAACACTAAGTTTGAACCAAAGGTTTTGTATTTACAAGATGCTTCTACACAAGCAGATTTTACACAAATGATAAACAAACACTTAAAGAAAAACTGTGTACAAAAATGACATCTTTTCACAAAGAAACAAACTTGTCACATTTGTTGTAGCACTTCTTCTACTTTCTTCAAGTCTCCAAGTATCACTTATATAGAATAAAAAAAGATACCATTGGAGGGAAAATTTGGGATACCAAATAGAGCGGTTGTCCACTATTGGAATGGTGAAAGGAGTTACACATAATACCGTCTTTCGCCCATTATTTCAGTGACAAGTGTGATTATAATACATCCTTTTCCCAAGATATTAGTTAGTGAAGGGAATATTTGATTTGTACCATGTACTATTTGATCACATATCCATTTTAATATTATCTTCAAATTCATTGGCTTCTCTGAAAGTTGATGAAGCATGAAATGAAGAAACATACAACTGGATTCAAAAACTTCAAAATTTTCAGTCAGAAACTTGACAGTGTCGTTAGTATGACTTGAGATCTTCAGTATCTTCAGAATCTTCAGACTCTTTAGTCAGAACCTTGATAACCTCAACGTCTGGCTTGAGATCTTCAGAATCTTCAGCTAAGTGACACAACTTAAAAATCTTGCCATTCTTCAGAAGCTTAATGATCAGAGTCACGTCCAGAAGCACAGACCGAGAGAACGTTGCAGTAGCAACATAACGTCTCCTCAGAAGCTTCTTAGGAGTGAATCAATACATAAGCAAAAAGGTCATTGTAACAACAACTTGAACATCTTTCAGAACTTCTCATGATTAGCGCAAAAGCGGAATTGGAATACAATGTTCATAAATTGATGACGTTACACATCATAAACTCAGAATTAGAATTGGCTGTTAAAGCTACACAATAACAAACCATTAGGGTACCAAAATTATCCTCTCACAAATACAACATTGTTATCATCAAAACTCAAGGTATAAATGCAAAACCAAATCTTGTTCTAACAATCTCCCCCTTTTTGATGATGACAAAATTATGTATTTTGATGAACAGTTTTGTACACGGTAATCACAAAAAGATACAGCTTAGAGAATCACAAAGCTCCCCATGAGATGTATAATCCTAAAAAGATAAAATCAGAATGAAAGATCACTTTCCTTATTAGCCTTTTTGAAGTTCCAGAATAATCTTCCATCAAAGTTTGGTTTGTCTTCAGAAGTTGTTTGATGTTGTCCAGAGCTTGGTTGTTAACATAAACATTTTGATGAACTTCACTTTAGAAGCTTGGTTGAACTCTTTTGAAGAAGCTTCAAGGTGTAGCGGTAAATTCATGATCATCAAGCTATGGATAAGCTAGACATCAAATAACAAGAGTCGCCACCGCACTTTTATTGTTTCCAAGGGAAAAGAGAAAAAGTACGAACAAAACCCAAAAGTAAGAAGTTTTCAAATCAAAACTAATAAAATGTCAGAGATTACAGGTAAGGGGGTTGGTTACACAGAGGGAAGGTGTTAGCACCCAAAGTGTCCTAGGTACTCCTAGGGAGCCCTTTTTTGTGTGCATATGTGTTTTGTACAAAAATGATGTTTACGAACAAATAGAGTGAGGGGATGAGAAAATAATTCATTAATTATATTTTTGTGTTTGACAAGACCTTCGGACTTGTGCCTACGTACCAACATAAAAATGAGGGATCAAAACCTCGTATTTCGTGATATAAATTTAAAAGTGGATGCATTGTTTTTAACAAAATTTAAGTTTGAAAGACACCAAGGCCTAAAAATGGTTTGAATGAGTTAGTTCTTTTTGGATTTTGAAAGTTTAGGTCAAGTATAATTAAGTTCATTTACAAGTTTGATTAATAAAAGAAGTTTGAAAATGCAATGGCATAAGGCCAAAGTTTCTAGTTTGCAAAGTGGTCAAAATTTAGAAAAATAACAAGTTCAAACAAAGAAGTTTTTTTTAAAAGGAGGGAGAGATTTTGAAATTAAAGAGATGAGAAGGAGATGAAAAGACTAATCCTATGCACAAAATTAAAAGTTAAGAGTTGAAAAGATCTGACCGATGGGTAGCAATCCAATAGGCAATAATGCCATATAGAAACCCCAAATTCTCTTGAATATTAGAATCAAGCAACAAACAATGCATACAATATTAACTTGAAGAGCAAGTCATCAAATAAAGATAGCCACATCCATGCTTAGCCACTTCATGATCTTCTTCAAATTAGCCCATGTAGCAGATGAATTCCACAAGTCACAGGTTCAAAATAACGGCTTCACAATGATCATGTTGCAGATGAACTCAAAGGGATCTTGAATGATGTATCAGATGGAGTTTCAAATTGCAATCACTTGGTTTCACAAAAGTTGGCATTCACCAAGTCCTTTAGCATAGGGAGGTTGCCTAAATTCTAAGTCCAATTTTTCCAAGATCAAGTCAACAGTCTACACAAAAGTCTTTTAGGGTTTTTGTTCTTATTATGTACATTAATGGTCAAAGACCACACAAACAAACAAAATATACACAAACAAGATATATCACACAATATGGTCCAAATGGACAAAAGGGAAAATGACATTAACATAAACAATTAGAATGGTATGAATAATGACAAATGAATAAAACTTAAAAATTAAAGTGCATTAAAAATAAAGGACTTGAAATTAAATGTTAGTTGTTAATGAGTTAGAAGTTAGTATTGTTTTGCTTTTGCTTTTCATTTTAAGTCATTCTTTGGAGAACACTCAACCCACTTATCACAAACATGAATCCTTGAGCCAATACATCTTCCAAAGGAAGTAAAAAAGGCCAAGTTTCCACACAATACCATGAAAGAGGGGAGACTTACAATCTCACTAACTAGAATGCTATGCCTTTTTGTGTCACAAATTTAGCGCTATGTTAAGCAATCGTAATTGGACTTATGTAGAAGTCACAACTATTTGAGGCCGGGCAATATAATTTTGATGTTAATGCATGTTAGAGACATAGTATAATGGACTATGCTCATGAAACATACCACACACAAAAAGAATATGCAAAAGAGGTGGCCTAATCTCATCCATACTTATGTTGATTTTTCAATCAACTAGCCTTAGGACTTTGAGATATCATAGGCCAAATGAAATGGATGCATAAATAAGGGGAATTAGATGAAGAGGGAGAGGAATATATCAAAACTCAAATTGGTCAAAGGAGGACTTTTACCAAATTAATATCATCCATTCATTTTGGAAGATGGAATGTACATTCCATCAATTCCCTAAATCCAATGATATTAACTTGACAAAGTCAAATCAACCTTGACCAAGATCCAACAACAAGAGTCAAACTCATACAAGTCATCACAATAGGTCAACACAATTAATTGACATTTATTCAAATTAAAAGTACTAAAATAATACATTTAAATTAAATATGGTTTATCAAATTCCTAAAACCTCATCAAAACACCCAAGAAATGGCCATGAGATTTATCATAGGTCAAACAAGGTCAAAGGACCTTGGAGAAAAAATTTCAGAATTTTTAAAGACTTAAAATTATTTTTAAACAATTAAAAATAATCACAAAATCAATTAAATCATGAAAAATATTAATAATGATCCAAAAAATAATTTTAATTCAAAATATGAAAGAGGAAATTATTTGAATTTATTTTGGTGAAACTTTCATATTTTTTGGATCAATATTAAAATTAATATGAATTAATGAAAATAAAAGGAATAAAAGAAAAATCAGAAAATATCAAAAAACATGGACCACTTGATCTCCCTCATTAATTGAGGTGGCAGATCAAGTGGATCAGCGCGCGCGTTCCATGGTGCACTGCAGTCAAGGCGGCATAGACTTGGTATTTAAAAGCAACGCACGAGATTAAAACATTTCAAACTCATCTAATGGCTCTGAACACTTCCAGCTCATCGCCGGAGCCAAAGGCCTGTCATTTTCTCCGATGACCCTGGCCGGACTGGTTCAGTCATCACCATATCATAAATGACAAAAGAGGACATGATCTGAAAGATAAAATGGTGTAGATCACGAATATCACCTCAATTTTAACTAACTCCACATATATGCAAAGATATGAGGAGTTGAATTTTGAGGTGTGTCAATTGAGTTGCTTCGATTTAACCTCTAAGCAACTCAATCTTCTTGCCTACATTGGTAGGACTTCAGACAACCAAAGATCCAAGAGAATTGATGAGAATTGAGTGAGAATCGAAGAGATGAAGTTTTCTGAAAATTACCTTCAATGCTGTGCAAGACTTGATGTTGCTTGCTTCAAACACGATCTAATCACACTTGAGAAGCTTGCAGGTAGTGATTAGCAACGGTACAAGGCTTTGGATCCTAGAGTTTTTGAATTTCCAACAGTTGAAATTCAAACTCAATTTTCAAATTGAAAATTCTCAGGTTTTCCTTTAGAATGAGAGGGTTTGAATTGAGGGGCAAAGCTGGCGCGCAAGGTGTGTTTGAATTGAGCACAGAGGTCATGTATTTATAGCATGAGGGAGTGATATTTGCACACTTGAAATTTTATCCAAATTTAGCAATGTGAATGGTACGAGTGCATGGGCATGTACATGCCCATGAGACAATGCGTTAAGGTCCAAAATCAACCATGTTGAAGTCTGAATGAAGCTCGATTGGCAAGGAAATGTAAAATGAAGTTTGTACATTTGATTTCCTCCAATGATACAGCTCTGTTAAAGCCATGCGCAGCCCTAGCAAATCTCATCCAAAATGCATGAACTTGGGTTCTTTGGAAAGCTTGGATCAAGGGAACAAGTTTGATGTTGAAATTTTTTCATTTGGAGCTTGGATCATGGTGAACTTTGAGGTGGAAGTTTGGAAATTTCAACATGTTGAACATTTTTCTAAGTGTCAAACCATATATCTCAATATTCCACCTTACTTAACTTTTCATGTGAGCTTCAAATGAGACAAGTGTCTTCATCAAATTTGTATCTATTTCAAAGAACTTCAAAATTGTCACCAATTTCATGTCATTTGGATTTGGAATGATAGAGTTATGCATTTTTGAAGTTTGGAAAAATCACTTGCTCAATGGTATAGGTCAAAAATGACCTATAATGTATCCTCATATCACATGCTCATAAAAGTTGAGTTTGCTTCCACTCCAAACATCAAAGTTGAAGTATACATCTTGAATTTGATTGTGTAACTTTGAAATCTTTCATCTCATAAAAATTGAGCAAGTTATGGCCTTGGGAAGTTGACTTTCAAATTAGGGTTTAGACAAAATGACCTATAATGTTTCAACATAGAAAAGGATTTTCCAAGCAAAACTAGCTCTAGGTCTCAACATGAAAGTTGTTTGGAATGTCATTTAAAGTAACGTTTCTCTTGGAATACTTTTCATATGATGAAAATTGTAGGAGATAGGGTCTAGGGAGACCCAGTTTTGATAAAATGAGTTCATCTGGCCAACCACCATCAACCAACTTGCTAACCTTCAATTCTCTTGAATTTCTAGGCTCGTGGTAGATCATATATGTATAAGATGATGAATTTTGAAGTGTCCCTTGATCAATTTGATCAATTGGTGAGATAGCTTGTTGGAGAAGTTACTCAAGATACCTAGTCAAACTAGGGTTTCCAAGGCAAATCACCCTCAAACTCTTGAAGAAAACTTGATCAATATTACATGTAGAGATCAATGGGACTCATATATGATGATCATAACCTTTATTGGATCAATTCTTGGTAAAACAGGGATACTTTTGCCGTGTATTGGGCAAGAAGTAACAAACTGCAAACTGAGATGAATATTACTAGTTACTGGGTAATAAACTCTTAGGAGACTCAAAGCATCTATCTAGGCAAGATCTAGAAAGAAACGGTCAATCAAGACTCAACCCAATGAGGATATAACTCAAGGGGAGCAATTCCATCCAGATAATCAATTGGGGAGGAAGCTGAAGTAATAATCATCCACGAGGAAATAACTCCGTGGGGAAAAGGAGAAAGGTTAAAGTCTTTCTGACTAAGGGGCTGACATTCTAAAATTGAGGGATGACAGACTCCGAACTTGTATGGGGATAAAGTACCGTCATAACAGAGAATAAGAATCTCAAATAAATCAATCAAATATGATGATGTAATTACGAAATTATGAAATTATATGAGTGTATATGTATATATGATGATTATGCTGACAAAATGATCACAAAGGATACAAAGGTGTCGCAAAGAATTTGAATCATCGATACGATCCTCGGTCAATCCACAAAAAGAGGGGGATAACCGCTGGAAAACAGAGAGAGGGATCAACCACCCAAAGGCTCAACTCTAACTGAGGAAGGAGGAGATCCGCCAAGGAGAGGAAATTTTATCAAATCTGCAGGAAATTTTAGGTCAACACCATATCAAAATGGGAGACAACCATACAGAGGATAAACACAAGTAGCTGCTCAGAAACCAGGAGGAAACTCTGACTGGGAGCAAGTCGGATGGCGACTGGTGGAGAAACCAACGCGATCTACTGGGGAGTCCAATTACTCTGCTAAGGATCTGAGCTGCTGAGGAAAACACAAATTCAGTTGGGGGAAGCAGAAACTCTGTCGGGAAAATAACACGCCGCAGGGCACTAAATCAACCAACTCAGCTAGAAAAGAAACGAAGCTCCACTGGGGATCAAACACAACTCCGCAGGGGAACCGAGTCAACAAACTCGGCTAAGGATACCCGAAGGGTTAACTGCTTTGGGAACCCTTAATGCTTCACACTTAAGACTTGCTACTCTTTGAAATGCTGTTGATACTTCTGCTTTGAAAAATACTTGCTTTTATATGTTTAAGAAAATGATTTTGATTAAAGATTTTAATTTCAAAAATGATCATAATAAAATTTAAAACTATTGGCTGAAGTAAATAAGAGTATAATTAATTGGATAAAAGCTCAACTTTATTTAATAGAATGGTAGTCTGTAAATGACAAGACTCCATAGATCTTTACAAAGTTGAAAATGGTAATTTACATGGAAAAGGGTTACACTGAATACAAATGATCCTTAATCCTTCTACCAACTTTTGATGTCTGCTATGCTCTTGACCGCTGCCGGGATGATGACCCAACGTCAACCCTTGTGCTCAACAAAGTTTCTCAAAAATCTGAAGATCAACAGAATGCAGTTACTTGCCATAATCCCTAATTTTTGCATAAGTTGCCCAAAGGTGGGGTACTCAACTTATCGGGAAATTCTTTCTGTTTTATGTCTCTAATTTTTTCCTGGATCGCCCTTTCGGGTTTTGAATCCACCAAGACACTCATTTTTGCCTAAGCCGTCCTTTCGGGTTTTCAACTTAGCGAGTTGTTCTTTTCTTTTTAGGCGAGGTATTTCTTGACTGCATCTGCGTTCACAGGACGAGTGAACTCTTCACCATCCATAGTTGTAAGAATCAAAGCACCGCCTGAAAAGGCTCTCTTAACAACATATGGGCCTTCATAATTAGGAGTCCATTTGCCCCTAGAATCTGGTTTGAACTATAGAATCTTCTTGAGCACAAGGTCACCTTCTCTGAACACACGAGGTCTGACCTTCTTATCAAAAGCTGTCTTCATCCTTTGCTGATATAACTGACTGTAAGACCCCAATTTTGTCCCTAAGATCCCTCATGGCATCATATCATAACATTGCATTGCCTCAAGGATCATTGGACACCTTGCTTCCTTCCCTATGGGCGGGATCTTTCTTGAGAGTGATTCTTGATCACCAAGCATGGCTTGCATTTGTACATCATTGCTTTTCTTTTAATCACTAACTGATCAGTGCATTTTGATGCACGTTCTTCCATGTTTGTACTTAAGCATTTCTTCGGTTTGCTTTACTTATTTTTATGTTTTAATGTGTTTTTATAATTTATTTTATTTTTGCACTTATTTGTTTTTCGCATTATATTTTCAGCATTAGCAACTTTCACGAGAAAAATCATATCTTGAGCTACGAGTATCAGATTGAGACTTGTGAGTATGCGTTGGAAAGCTAAGGAAAAGATCTACAACTTTTATTCAGAAGTCGAGAGCTGAATCGGACTGTAGCAGGGACAGAAAGTCTGTTGAA
The DNA here is from genome assembly GCF_024323335.1 of Lathyrus oleraceus. Classification (NCBI taxonomy): domain Eukaryota; kingdom Viridiplantae; phylum Streptophyta; class Magnoliopsida; order Fabales; family Fabaceae; genus Lathyrus; species Lathyrus oleraceus. The sequence continues at coordinate 186,197,864 of NC_066581.1, forward strand.
GTTGCAAAATTTTATTTGTATTTTTGTTGGGTCATTTGTAGTGGGCTGGGTCGACCCAGTTGAGTTGTAAAACGGGTCTTTGTTTTCCCATAGGTCTAGCAGCCGTACACGATTGGGAATGAAAGGGGAAAATCACGGTTCATGTACGAATTTGAGAGCTTGCAAAGAATGACTATGGAGAACTAATTTCCCAAGAATCAATTCACTGTAATCGGATGCCACTTTGAGGTTCTTTTATAATTTTCCATTAATCTGTTCCTTTGAATTATATCTATAATCACAATTACTTGCTTAATTTAATTGTTTTTATATGATAGAATTCTTTAATTTGATTGTTGTCTGCTTTTGAATCAATTTCGTGATTAGTGTAGCTTTTGCATTATCGCGTTCGATCATATTGCGTTTGCTTAATTCGCAATAGTTTTAATCCGTTTGCTTTACTCGGAATTCAGGGACAGACTTCGTATAATTGTTATTGCGCTTGTCAGTAGCTTTTGTAATCGAATAGGATCAGACTCGTTTAGGGAATTGGAAATTTATAGGGATCAATGATAAGTCGGAAGATGATATATTGGGTTGATTCGTTTCAGCTTATTCAAATAATCACTTTTCATAATCATTTATTTTCTGCATTTTTGTAATTGAACACCAAATCAACCCCCCCATTCGATTACGTTTAATTATTACAAACAAGAATCCTTGAGACGATATCCGAGTTTAATTGTCGCTGTATTACGTTTTTACAAAATTACTCGTTTTGACCCGCGTGCGACAGCGGATCAAATTGGCGCCGTTGCCGGGGATTCTTGATTATATTACTCGTCTTTATAGTCATAGGTGTTGTTTTTTTTAGCATTTTTTGCCTTAACTTCCTTGCGTTCGGGTCTTTTTGCGGTTTAGGAAAAAAATCTGTTTTTAAACAAATTGTCTCAGATTATTCCGAATTTTTGTCTATTCATTAGGAAAAAATCAGTAATCAAAAGCCTCTATTTATGGAATAAATAGTGGATGCCGCCCTAAAAAACCGAAATTCCTTATTTTTCTATTTTTTATGATTTATTTTCGGTTTTGATAGTTTTAAAAAAATCTGAAAAAATTCTCAAAATTCTTAATTGACGTCATTAGATTAATTTCGGTGTTAGTTTATTTTTCTAAATTTATTTTAATCGTTTTCCTTCATTGTGTTTGTTTTTGACTATGGCTGACCAAAGAACTTTAAGGCAGTTAGCTGTCCCTGATGTGAATTATAATGACATGTGTATTGAATATCCTGAAGCTGACACTCCTTTTGAATTGAAATCTGGTTTAATACACTTGTTTCCAAGGTTTAGTGGTCTTGCAGGTGAGGATCCGCATGAGCATCTGAAGGAATTTGAGGTTGTGTGCTCTGCACCTTCTGGACCTTCACTATAAGATATTGTCAAACAAATGACTGCAAATAATCTCCAGTTTCAACAACAAGTAGATTCTACTTTAAAGACTTTGCAAACACAGATTGGGCAGCTTGCCACTTTGGTGAATGCCATGCAGCAAGCTCAAGGATCAAACCAACAACCCTTGGAAGAACATTCTGTTTTTCAAATAGATTTGATTTCTGAAATTGTTGATGATACTTGTAGTGATTTGTTTGCATCTGATTTTCCATCATTGTCTGATTTTGATGATGTTTATTCTTGTGATATTTGTACTGAAACTAAAATTTGCTCTGTTTGTGCTGAAATTGAGGTTGTCTTGCAAGTTGATATTCTTACTGCAGATGAGGTTGCAAATAAAGTTGTTCATGTAGATAAAGCTCTTGACATCCCAGCTGCCCCAAACACTCCTTCTATTGAGCAGCCACCTTCCCTCGAGCTGAAACAACTTCATGAAAATATGAAATATGCTTATTTAGAGATGAATGAAAAACTACCGGCTATAATTTCTTCTAACCTTGATTTCGATCAAGAAAATAAGCTTTTGCAGGTTTTAAGGAAGCATAAAAAGGCATTTGGTTGGACATTGGCTGACATTCCAGATCAGATCACCTTCACGTGTCCATTTGACACTTTTACTTTTAGAAGATTCTTTGATCCTGGAATAAAAGGCGAAGATACTAATAAAAATTTCAAGTTCAATGGACATTACCCAAAGCTATTCCATGACAGCCCCATTTTGGAAGAAGAAAATGTAGAATATATCTCTTTGGGAAAGGCTTCTTATGTGATCACCTATCCTCCTTGACTACTCGGGTGTGTTCTTTCCTCTCTCTTCTCTCTCTTATTTTATGTTTGTTTCTTTCATTGAGGACAATGCATATTGTAAGTGTGGGGGAGGGAATACTTTATTTTCTTTGTTTTTATTCTTTGTTTTGTTTTGTTTTTGTTTTCTTTAAAAAAAAATTGCATTTTTGTTGAAAGTTTTAGGCTATAGAATAATTTGAGGTCGAGTTTGCGGAGACTTGGGAAAAATTCACAAGATCGGTATCGTTTTAACACCGTAAGTCTCCTGCATATGGAAATTGAGTTGAATTTTTATTATGACATAGCCTTAAATTCTCATTCTCTGACAGCTCTTGAGTAGTTTATTTCAGCAGTCAGCACCATCTCACACACACTCTACGCAGGGAAGCCGATGAATATAAGTGAGTGTTCCGAAAAAGAAAAAAAAGAGAAAAAAATAAAGGAATGCACCTTCTAAGTTTGGTGACCCTCACCCGGTCACTTAACCCAACGGATGTAGAACCTTCAATTTTTTTTTTGAAAATAAGACTAGTTGTCAGTTGGTTCAGCGGTTTCTGGTACTGAACTTGGTAGGGCGGATTACGGTCCGATCCCCCGCAACTACAATTGAGTAAGCAAAGGGTTATGCCACTTAAGTGCCAGAACCCCATGCAGAAAAGGATCATAGTCACTAACCGGTCGCCTTGCTATGAGTGTGTGGAGATAACGGGCTTAATGTGATTGCGCCTGAATGAAAAAGAGCCAAAGAATGATGAGTAAGTTAGGCTTTAATATAATAACATGATTCGAGTTGATTTGTGTATTCAGGAGGTTTATGTCTGCATAACTGTGGATTAGTATTCTTACAATGTCCTTAGTGTGCAAGATTAGTACTTATCGAAGCAAACTTAACCGAAGATGACTTGTAGCCTAGAATGAGTAACCGTTGATGTGTCTATGTTTTGTTTTGTTTTTCATTTTGCTCGGAGTGCAAAAGTTCAAGTGTGGGGGAATTTGATCAGTGCATTTTGATGCACGTTCTTTCATGTTTGTACTCAAGCATTTCTTCGGTTTGCTTTGATTATTTTTATGTTTTAATGTGTTTTTATAATTTATGTTATTTTTGCACTTATTTAATTTTCGTATTTAATTTTCAGCATTAGCAGCTTTCGCGAGAAAAATCATATCTTGAGTTAGAAGTATCGGATTGAGATGTGCTACCAGTCGATGGAAAGCTAAGAAAAAGATCTACAACTTTTGTTCAGAAGTCGAGAGCTGAATCAGAATGTAGCAGGGCCAGAAAATTCGTTGAAGTTGCAGCATTAGTTTTATTTAAGTTTTGGGTCATTAGTTTTGGGCTTGGGTTATGTTTTCGATCCAGTTGGGTTGTAAACCAAATTCCTTGTTTTCCATATACCTAGCAGCCGCATAAGATTAGGGGAGGATCACTATTCACGAAATACTTGAAAACTTTGGCAAGAATTCTCATGAAGAACTAATCGATCTAAACAATTTGCTGTATTCGGGTTCCGATACCTTGAGATTTTAGTAATTCTTATTCAGGTTTTTTATTCTTTTCAATATTAATATATGTATTTTGTTTGCTTAATCCGATTTACATATGCTATATTGATTTAATCCGATTGATTGTGTGTTCCTAACTATAGTCACGATTTCGTTTGCTTAATTCGTTATCGAGTCCGTTTAATTCATGTTTGCTTAATTCATGAAACTTAATCCCGTTTGCTTAATTCGGATAATAGGAACATACAACTTATACTATCAATTGCGCTTGTCAGTTGATATTATAATCGAATAGGAATAGTTAATCTGCGGTTGGAATTACGATAGTCGATGATAGGCAAAGACCGAATCAGTAAATTGTTGTTAAAGCTTATTTCAATAATCACTTATTTTAATATATTTTTTTAATTGAATCCTAAACCAACCAAAACCCCATTAATCGTTACTATCATTGGTTAATTCATTCAAGAATCTTTGTGAGAATGATAATCCGAGTCAATTTGTCGCTAACTACGTTTTGTCAAAAATACTCGTTTTTGATCCGCGCGCGACAGCGGATCACTAACCAAAATGTACAAAAATATGTCATTAACCCTTGTTACTTGCAGCTGAAGCATTTGCAGGTCAAGCAATGAAAGGCATTCATTAAGCAATAGATGGTGGTTATTCTTGAGATTTGGGCCCCATGATCATTATCAAGAGTTCATATGAGCTATGATGTCATTTTGAAGCAAAATTCCAGGTGGCAAAGGCCCCAAATTTCATCAGGACATTTTCAGGTCATCTGAAGACCCAAAAAGTCAACTGCAAAGTCAACTGTGGATTTGGAGGTGGGAAGTGATTAGAAATACTTCATTCATGTTCAAACAAGTCTCATTTGACATTTCAAACACTCACATTGAAGAATTTGAAGTCAAGTAAAAAATTTCCAAAAATGGAAAGTGACCCATAATTTCAAGTTTCCAAAAATGGAAAGTTTTGGACCAACTTCAACTCAATCTTACATCATCAAAAAAACTTCAAATGAAATTTTGTTGAACATGAAAGTTGTAGATCTTTCTCTCCCATTTCCAAAAAGTCCAAGATCATGAGCATCTGATGGATGGTTGAGGAGATATGATCCAATCATTGCCAAGTGTGTATGGAACTTCAAATGACCATATCTTTTGATCCATAACTCCAAATTTGGTGGTTCTTTTTGCAAAATTCTTCTCATGACATGTAGTTTCCAAATCATTCATTACATTGCATGAAAATTCATCATATGATCATATGCATATTCATGTCCATTTTGGAGGGAAAATCACGAATTCAAAAGTGGTGCATCATATGGACTTTTTAACCATTCCAACATGTTCATAACATGGTTTTAAGTGAAAATGCATGGCCATTTGCTACTGTTCACGTATGCTTGCATGCATGGGGTGAAAAAAACCAAATTTTGCATAACACCTCTTTTCTCATAAAAAAATAATTAGCCAAGCCTAGGCAGGATTAGAAAATGGATTAGCATGTCATATAAATACTCTAATCTAACAGATTTGAGGGGAGGTTAATAACAATTCACATTTCTAGATCAAAAAACTTTTTCCCTCCAAAATTTTCTCTCAATCAAAACTTGAAAATTCTCCACATAGCATAGCATTTTTCTTCCATATTCTGGTTTATTGAGTGCAGTGGATGAAGAATCAAGCATTGGATCATTGAATTCGAGCAGAAATCAAGCATACTCCAAGCAAATTCATGAAGATGGAAGTGGAAAATTAATCAAAATCTAAGTCACTACAAGCTCCAATTTCTTCATAAAGCTTCAAGTCATCAATATATGAGTGGATCTGGATGCTTTAGGAGCTTGAATCACTGGTTTTATTGTTCTGCTCTTCAAGAGGTAAAAATTCGAATCTCTCAATTCTTCAATCCATTGCCATGTTTAGGTAGAGCCTTTCGCGTTGATTAATCTGATATCAAATTCGTGTGAAATGGTTGAGAAATGACTGAGATATGCTTGATTGAAGTTTTATGCATCAAAATCTTTTTGCTCGAATCTCATTATCCATGGCTTGTTAGGCTTAGATGTTGATTGATCTGTAACCTACATTGCATAAGCTTTCATTTGGTATAGATTTTGCTGGATTCTGGAATAATTTTTCTGAACACATGCACTGTAGCACCACCGTCTTCGTGAAGAAGACGATGGAAACCTCCGCGCGCCATACGCGTATGACCTACAATTTTTTTGCCCTTACGCGTACCATACGCGTACGGCCTGCTATAATTTTGCCTGTACGCGTATCATACGCGTATCAGCGCCAGGGTTGGCGCGCGCACACGCTTCGATTCCTGCATGTTGCATATTTTCAAACTTAAATTCATTTAATCTCTCCCTCCAATTTCCATATGCATTGTCCATTTTATTTCCACATTTTTTTTTCAAACTTCAAAAATTCATATTAAATTGAAAAATGATCCAAATAATTCCATTCTTTTTGCTAAATGTTCACATGTTTGTCCTTTATTTTTTTGTGTGGATTTATGGATTTTTACCATTGCTGGAATTTATTTGCTCTAGGTTTATTGAACACATGTGAATTTGTGACATTGCTTTACTCTTTCCATCATGAAATGCTTGATTTTAATCCAATGAACTTGAAATTTTGCATGCTGATTCTAGACACATTACTGGATATTTTAGGCTTGGTTTGGTATTTTTCTCATGTACCATTTCTGTTTTATGCTTGTGTTAACATGGTGTGACAATTTATGTCACACATTTGGTTATCTTACTTGTGAAATTTAATTTCCATGCTAAATGACCTCCAATGCCTCTGATTTTTTGTGTGATGATCATGTTAGATGTCTTGAATACTCATTATTTTTTCCAGAATTGTTTGAATCATTTCTGTTTTGTTTTGGAATTTTCATTCATGACGTCCATATGTGAGCTTTGAAATTGCCTTTGACTTCTTTTGATCATGAAATGCCTTTGATGATTGATTTTGATGAGAGCCTTTTTAGGACATGTTAATATGTGTTTGAAGTTGCATTGTGTTGAATTTCAGCTCCTGTTTTAAATTTTTTCTTCATCTTTGACCCTAGGCTTTGACCTAGTGGTTTGTTTCTTACATGTGAGCTTTGAATTTCAGGTTTAAGCATCCAAGTTCCATGGTTGATGATGCTTCATCATTTGAACATTGATATTTGCTTTTGATGGCTAACATTTGCTGTTTTGTAGGTTGATGATAACTCATTTGAGTTTGCCTTATGGCTTTTGTATTGTACATTGGGATTGTCTATTGGTTATTAACTGTTGTCTGTTTATCTGAAAGTTGTACTGATTGGTTTAGCTGTTTCCACAGGTACCTAAGTTGCTTTAAGTTCATTTGAACTTTGCTTTGCTATTGCTTGTGGTTGGCATACCACTTAGGTATAATCTCTAATCTTCATGTAGTCTGGAAGACCTACTGTTATTGGTAGGCACCTGTCTGAAGCCCTCCTTAAGAGGCCATGTCTTTGGTTGTTTATCTTTGTGCCAAGCAGGTAAAGTCCTCTCAAGAGGCAATTGGCAGATAAAAGGGATGTGTAATCCATCCCCTGCTATTCAGTTGTGTCATTCACTTTGCTCACACCATGTGTTGATGCATTGTGAATAAGAACCCAAGATCTTATAGAGTCAATCATATGTGGAGAAGAGTTCCCTCATTCTGAGCTCCCATATTTTCTATTGTTTAAAGCTCTCCCAGGCCAGGGATAAGAGCTATGAGGCATAACCCTCATCTCCATTTCATCTGCTTCACCCTAACTCTCAATGTTAGGGTTAAGAGCTCAAAACACCCATACAGTATTGGCTTGTTTAAAGCCCAACCTTGATTGAGCCTCTTGACTGTGTATAATGTGTGCTAACTGATTGCTTGATTGCTTAACTGTGCATCGTTCATGTTTGCTTTTGCATATCTACTTGCATCATTCCACGTGCTTGCTTTTGCTTTTCATAGCATGTTTGTTTATGGGAGGAGTCAGATGTAAAACCATTGATTGGTTATCTGTTTCCTATGATCATTTGTTGTGGAGTCAGGTGTAAGTCCATAGATTGGTTACCTGTTTCCTTGTTTGTTTTGTCCATTGAGGAGTCAATTGTAAGTCCATATATTGGCAGTTGTTTCCTATGATCTGGGAGGAGTTGGGACTAAGACCATTGATTGGCATCCCATTTCCTTGGAGTCAAGTGTAAGACCATTTATTGGCAACTTGTTTCCTCTTGCTTATTGCATTTGTTTTCTTTGCTTTGTGAGACTAGCGTAAGTCCATTGATTGGCATCTGGTATCCATGTTTCTTTTTGTTTTAGGAGATTGGTATAAGTCCATTGATTGGCATCTGATATCCATTTTGTTTTAGGAGATTGGTATAAGTCCATTGATTGGCATCTGGTATCCATGTTTTGTTTTGTGAGTTTGGTATAAGTCCATTGATTGGCATCTGGTTTCCAGTGATGTTGCTTATCTGCTTTGCTTATTGCCTTTTTCCAAAGGAATCACTTGGATCATCTACATATGATCTCAAAAGGTGAACACCTGAGAAGTTTTGCATCCCTTAACCTTCACCCTTTTGTTTCTTAAACCTCCATTTTCATGTTAACTCAAACAGAAAATATTGTGCAAACATTTTCATTTCTTTTAAACTAGAAACCTAGGCCTTAAGCCTTTGATTTTCAAACTTCATTTTCATAATACTTCTTTTGAATTGAATTCTAATCATACTTTGACCATTTTTGTGAATACTTTGATTGGTTAATTTCACTCATTCAATTGTTTTGTGGCTTTGTCCATTTTTGATAAGTTTTCATACATTAGCCATAGATCTCAATTATCTTAGTGGTTGATGTAAATCTAACCTTTTGTCCTTAGTGATTGAATTGTAAGACTTCATTGCTTATTATAGGGCATGGTCCCTCACTAGCAAGTTGAAGCTTTTCTCACATGGTGGACTTGTGGTTGTATAGGTTGAGTTTTCTCCCGTGGATAATGAAAGACCTTAGGGCTTTTGTTTAAAATCAATCCACTCATGTTTTGGAAATCTTTTAGCCGAACTACGAGGTTTTGATCCTGTAAAGGTACGTAGGCAATGGATCTTTCCATCCAAACACAAAAATAATAAAAATTGTATATTCTTTTCTCATCCTCCCAATCAATGTTTGCACAATAAATATTTCATAAACAATATCTTTTGCAACAATTCGTGAAAAGGGTTCCCTAGGAGTACCTAGGATGCTTTGGGTGCCTAACACCTTCCCTTTGCATAATTACCCCCTTACCCAGATCTCTGACCTTTCATTAGTTTTCTATGTGTAAAACTTCTTAGGCTTTTGTTCGCTTTTTAGCCATTCCTTTGGATAAATAAAAGTGCGGTGGTGACTCTATCTTTATATGCTTTGCTTTTGATTTAGTTGATAAATCATAAAGTGATGAATACACCGCTACACTGACCATGACACATGGCAGTTAATCTCTTCTCTTCTATAAAATTCAGCTGATCAAACCTTGTCTGACACCATTCCGCCTCAGTCAACTTAGCTTCCATGAGCACACGTAATAAAGGAATCTCAACTTCTACGGGGAGCACTGCTTTCATACCATATACAAGAGAAAAAGGAGTTGCCCCTGTTGAGGTGCGGATGGATGTACGATACCCGTGTAAAGCAAATAGGAGCATCTCATGCCAATCTTTATATGTGACAACCATCTTCTGAATAATCTTCTTGATGTTCTTATTCGCAGCTTCAACAACCCCATTCATCTTGGGTCTGTAGGGAGAAGAATTATGATGTGCAATCTTGAAGTCTTTGCAAAGAGCTTCCATCATATTGTTGTTCAAGTTTGATCCATTATCAGTAATGATCTTGCTTGGCACACCATAACGGCATATGATCTGATTCCTGATAAACCTCACAACCACTTGCTTGGTTACATTCGCATACGATGCCGCTTCAACCCATTTTGTGAAGTAATCAATTGCCACTAAAATGAAACGATGTCCATTCGAAGCTTTGGGCTAAATCATCCCAATCATATCAATTCCCCACATGGAGAAAGGCCATGGGGAAGAAATAACATTCAATAGTGTCGGAGGAACATGAATCTTATCAGCATATATTTGACACTTGTGGCATTTCTTCACAAACTTGCAACAGTCAGATTCCATTGTCAGCCAATAGTAACCTGCTCATAACATCTTATTTGCCATTGCATGTCCATTGGAATGAGTACCAAAGGAACCTTCATGCATGTAAGACCCCAATTTTGTCCCTAAGATCCCTCATGGCATCATATCATATCATATCATTGCCTCAAGGATCATTGTGCACCTTGCCTCCCTTCCTTGTGGGTGGGTTATCTTTTTGAGTGTGATTCTTGATCACCAAGCATGTTTTGCATTTGTATATCATTGCTTTTCATTTGTTTACTAACCAAAAGTACAAAAATATGTCATCTAACCTTGTTACTTGTAGATGAAGCAATCAATAGTCAGGACAGTCAAAGTCAGTCATTGAGCTATAGATGGTGGCCATTCTGAAGAATTTGGGCACCATGATCATTCATAAGAGTTCATATGAACCATGATATCATTTTGAATCAAGATCTCAAGTGGTAGAGGCTTGAATTTCACCTGAGCTTAGCCAGGTCAACTGAAACCCTAGAAAAGTCAACACAAGTCAACTGTGCATTCAATCAAGGATTTGAAGGTGGGAGATGGTTAGAAAGGCCTAATTCATGTCCATACAAGTCTCATTTGACATGTCAAACATCAACATTGAAGAATTTGAGGTCAGATGAAAAGTTTCCAAAAATAGTAAGTGACCTGTAATTTCAAACTGCCAAAAATGGAAAGGTCTTCTCCTCAAGTTTACATCATCAAACAAGCTTCAAATTGAATTTTGCCCAACATGAAAGTTGAAGATCTTGCTCTCACGTTTCCAAAAAGTCCAAGAACATCCATTTCTCATGTGTGGTTAAGAAATTATGATCAAATCATTGCCAAGCAAATTTGAACTTCAAGAAGGCATAACTTTTGAACCAAATGGCCAATTGAAGTGGTTCTTTTTGGAACATTTCTCTCTTGATCTCTACTATCCAATATGTGCATCATATTTCATCAATTCTCATCACAAAAATATTGGCATTTTCACTTGAATTTCATTTGAATTTTGGAGGGAAAGTGGGAATTTGAAAACTATGCATTGCATTCACTTCCAACCAATTTCATTTGCCTCCAAACAGATTTTAAAACTTGTTCCAAGCAAAAATCGTGCACTGTAGCATTGCCATGCACATGTAAGGGTGATTTTTCCATTTTGCATCAACACTTGAATTTCACTAATCCATTTGCATTTGGCTTAATTGTGATTAGCAGCTTCATTAACAGTTGATATATAAAGCTAATCCTAACAGAAAATCATAACAACAACTTCATAATTTCAGATCTGAAAATTCTCTCTCAACTTTCTCTCAACTTTTTCATCGATTTTCTTCATATCCTTTGCATTGTTCTTGTTCTGTTCATCATCTACAAGCATTATTGAAGATTGTTGAAGCAAGATCTTGAAGAATTCATCAAGAATTGTGGACTGTTGAAGCTTATGCATATCCATGGCAGTTGAGATTTCTGGACAAAGCAAGCACGATTGAGCTGTTCTTCATCATCCATTCATCTATCCAAGCATTGTAGAGCATCTGTTTCAGCTTATCAAGGCCTGAATTGCACGATTTCACTTCTGTTGCATCTTGAAGGTCAGTTTTCGATGCTCTTAATTCATAAAATTGATGTATGATTCTGGTAGATCTTTGAACACAGGTCACACTGAGCTTTAGATCTTGGAATTTCGTTGAGTAATGAATTAGTTGTGATGATTTGAAGTTTGATAGATGAAACTTGTTGTGCTCGATTTGTTTGATACAGTTAGAATTAGATTAAATTAATACTGGATTGATGATGTATGTTAGAAGACGATTCCAATGATATGCATTTGGTGATTTTCTGTGCATAAGTGTTCTTGAGGATGAAGAACACGATGAACTTGATGAATGTTCTAGGGTTTTGCATTTCCAGATTCAGTTTGATCTTCATCCGTGTGTTTTGCATGAGTTTCGCTGTTAATGATCATGCATTGGTACACTTGGCTTTCACGTGGCATAATGATTGGTTGAGGTTGATTTCCACTGCCACGTCGTTTAAATGAAACAGCACGTTTCATCTATTGAGCGCGCCTGGTTCAAATCCTTACTCGGTTCGATTCCGAGTTCAAGCATTTTCCAATTAGGCCATTTGCATATTATTTCATTTCACTTGTCCATGTTCATGCTACTTCATCATGCATTTTTAATTTTTCTGTTCACTAAAAAATCCATAACTCCATGAATAATCATGCAAATCACATGAGATTTTTTGCACATTGTTCCTCATGATGTCTACTATTTTTTGATGATTTTTCCAGAATTTGTGCTCGGTTGGATTTTTAATTTGCCTAGGGTTTGTTCATGCATATGCTATCTTGTACCTTGCTTGCCATTTTGGTTGTGAAATAATGATGGTTGATCCAATGCTCTTGAAAATTGACATGCTTGAACTAGACATCCTAATGGTCATTTTGGTATAGAGTTTGCATTTTTCTCATTCCTGGTTGTTGAGATATGATCTGATTAATGTAGGTGTGACAATGTGTGTCACACCTTTGCTTGCTTGATTTGCTGATTTTATTTACCATGCCAAATAAATGCCAAATGATGTGATGTTTTGCATGTTGCTTCTTCTGGATGTTAGGATTGATTATGAAGTTTTGTGGATTTTTTGGATCCATTTCTGATTTGTTTGAGATTTTCTTTGCTGGTTGGTCATGTTTGGACTTTTGATGAGTGTTGAACTTAGATGATTTGTGAAATGCTTGATGTTTATCATATGAACTTGAAATTTTACACATGTTTTCTAGACACATTAAAGTTTATTGTGGCTTTGGTTTGAGTCATTTATCATGTGTCATTTCTGTTTTAGGATTGCCTTAAGTTGATGCATTATTTTGTGCCTCCTTTGAGCTTGTTTATGCTTACCTTGACTTAGTGAATTTCTTTGACATGCTTATACTTGTCCAAATGCCTTGATTTTTGGTATGTTGATCATTTGATATGTTCTGTTTAGCTATGATTTTTCTTGAGATTTATTGAGCCATTCTGGAATTAATATGCCTTGGTTCATTCTGTTTGCTTCAATGAGCTTTCAACTTGTATGCCTTGACATGATTGCTTTATGAAATGACTTTGATGAATGCTATTGATATGAGACCACTTGGACATTGTTCTTGATTGATTAAGATTGATTCTTATCAATTTTCATGTTCTGTTTTGGATTATTCCTACTTCTTTGACCCTAGGCCTTGTCCTAGTGGTTTGCTTCTCATGTTTGAGCTTGTTTTCAGGTTAAGAAACACATGGCCTTAAGGAGATTAATTCACATTGCTTGAGTTGGTTTATTTGATTGATATTGACTAACCTTGACTTGTTTTGTAGGATGCTTTTAGCTCATTTGAGTAGAGCTTGTGCCTTGCACATTGTGGCCTTGCTTGTTTGATTGTGCATTGTCTGTTGACTGTTGGATTATCTGTTTGATTTTTTTGAATTGTATACTGATTTGTTGGATGTTTCCACAGGTACATTAGTTGCTTAAGTTCATTTTGAACTTGCTTTTGCTTGGTTGCTTAACCAATTAGGTATAATTTCTCTTCTTCATGTAGTCTGGAAGACCTGGCTTGTTATGTGGCCAGGCACCTGTCTGAAGTCCTCCTTAAGAGGCAATGTTTGTGATTGTTTATCTTTGTCCCCAAGCAGGAAAAGTCCTTTGATAAGGCAATTGGTAGATAAAAGAGATGTGTAGTCCATCTCCTACTATTCTGTGTGTCATCCCTTTGCTCACATTACATGTTGATGCATTGTGGATCTTAACCCAAGATCTATAGAGTCATTCACTTGTGGAGAGAGTTCCAACTTTCTGAACTCCCACACCTTCTATCATTTTGAAGCTCTCCCTGACCAGGGATAAGAGCTATGAGGCACACCCCTCATCTCCATTTCATCTGCTTCACCTTAACTCTCAATGTTAAGGTTAAGAGCACCACTTACCCCATTCCAGTTGACTGTAAAGTCTAACCCTTGCTTGAGCCAAATTGCTTGTATATAGTGTGTGCTAACTGAATCATTGATTGCTTTTTGGTTCATCTGTACATGTTTGTTTGTTTGCCTTTGTGCATTTATCATCATTAATTGTTCATTATTACATGATCATCATTTCATATCTTTGTGACACATCTTTGTTTGTCCATTGAGGAATCAACTGTAAGTCCATTCATTGGCCATTGTTCCTATGATTTGGAAGGGATTGAGTGTAAGACCATTTCATTGGCCACTTATGTCCTCTTTGCTTAGTGCTTCTGTTTGTTTGTTGTATGTGAGGATTCAATTGTAAGTCCATGTTGTTGGCATTTGTATTCCTATGATCATCTGTTGGAGATTAGAGTAAGCCCAGATAGATTGGCATCTAATATCCATGTTTTGTTTTGCCTTGTGAGATTGATATAAGTCCATTTATTGGCATCCGGTATCATTGTTTTGTTTTAGGAGATTGGTGTAAATCCACTGATTGGTATCCGGTATCCGCTTTTTGTTTGTGAGATTGGTATAAGTCCATTTATTGGCATCCGGTATCATTGTTTTGTTTTAGGAGATTGGTGTAAATCCATTGATTGGTATCCGGTATCCGCTTTTAGTTTGTGAGATTGGTGTAAGTCCATTGATTGGCATCCGGTATCACCTTGCTTTTTATTTGCTTACTTGCATTGTTGCCTCATTCCAAAGGACACACTTGAATCATCTTCCATATGATTTCAAGAGGTGAACTTCTAGGAAGTTTTACACTCCTTCATCCACATCCTTTTGGTTCCAAAACTCCCTTTTCACATTGTTAATTCAAAAACTTTGACATATATTGTGCAAACATTTTCATCTCTTTTCAAATTAGAAACCTGGACCTTAAGTCCTTGACTTTTCAAACTTCATTTTGATAACACTTCTTTGAATTGAATCCTAATCATACTTTGACCATATTTTGTGAATACTCATAATCAATTAACTTCACCCATTCAATTATTTTGTGGCTTTGTCCATTGTTGATATGTTTTCATACATTAGCCATAGGTTTCAATTCTTATAGTGGTTGATGTAAATCTCACCGCATCCTTAGTGAGTTGATTGTAAGTCTTCCATACTTATTATAGGGTTAACCCCTCACTAGTATGTTGAAGCTATCCTTGCATGGTGGATTGTTGGTCTTGGTTGAGTTTTCTCCCGTTGATAATGAAAAGCCTTAGTGCTCTTGTTTTAAAATGAACCCACTAATATTTTGGAAATCTTTTAGCCGAACTACGGCGTTTTGATCCTTACCTTCCATGGAGAGGTACGTAGGCAACGGGTTCATCCGTTCAAACACAAAAATAATAACTTGTATATTCTTTTCTCATCTTCCCAATCATGTTTGCACAATATGTCATAAACAAATAAACATTTTTATACAACAAGTGTGAAAAGGGCTCCCTAGGAGTACCTAGGACGTTTTGGGTGCCTAACACCTTCCAATTGCGTAATTTACCCCTTACCCAAATTCTCTGATCTTTTCATTAGTTTTCTATGTGTAAAACTTCTTAGGCTTTTGTTCGCTTTATAGCCATTCCTTTGGATAAATAAAAGTGCGGTGGCGACTCGATTCCTTGTATGCTTTGCTTATGGTTTAATCAATAAATCATATAGCGACGAATACACCGCTACAATGCACTTCAGTCATCAACAAGTCGGCTTCGTGTCTATCCACGCATCTGAGCAAAACCATGTCGAAGTTTCTCTTGTACAATATATCACCATTCAAGTAGAAATTACCGGCTAATCTTCTCAAAGTCTTCTTATCTTTCAATGATGCCCCAAACGGGTAAATCTGACTTTGGAGGAAACACTTGATGTCGTAATACCATGGCTTCTCGTCTTTGATTTCTTCCACAGTAAACACATGAGTTGGCCTATCAAGACACATTACAATCAAATTTGGAACCTCATTCCAATATTTCACTACGATAATTGAAGCCAACATTGCAAGAGCATCTGCCATCCGGTTTTCATCTCGAGGGATATGATGAAACTCAACTTTTGTAAAGAAAGTTGAAATCCTTATCACAGTCTCTATATGGTATCAAACCGGGTAGATTCGTCTCCCATTCACCTTTGATCTGATTCACAACCAAAGCTGTATCTCCAAAGACATCTAAATATTTGATTCTGAGATCAATGGCCTCTTCGAGCCTCATAATGCAAGCTTCATATTCTGCCATATTGTTTGTACACTTGAAAGTCAATCTAGTTGTAAATGGAAAATGTGTGCCTTGAGGAGTAATAATCACTACCCCAATACCATTACCATATTAATTAACAACTCCATCAAGTACCATGCCCCAACGGGAACCAGGTTCTGGCCATTCTTCAAGCAATGGTTCATCACAATATTTCATTTTCAAGTACAAGATCTCTTCATCAGGAAAATCATACTGCACTGACTGGTAATCTTCAATCGGTTGGTGAGCCAAATGGTTAGCCAAGATACTACCTTTGATCGCTTTCTAAGATCGGTATTCGATATCATACCCTAATAACAACATCTGCCAACGGGCAATTCTCCCAGTTAAAGTAGGCTTCTCAAATATATACTTGATCGGATCCATTTTGGATATCAACCAAGTGGTATGATTCAACATATACTGACGCAGATGCTTAGCAGCCCAAACCAATGCGCAACAAGTCTTCTCAAGCATAGAGTACCGAGTCTCGCAGTCGGTGAACTTCTTACTGAGGTAGTAAATTGCAAATTCTTTCTTTCCAGTCTCATCTTGCTGACCAAGAACACAAACCATACTATCTTCGAGCACAGTCAAATACATGATCAACGGTCTTCCTTTAACAGGTGGAGACAAAATCGGAGGTTCAAGCAGATATTCCTTGATACTGTCAAAAGCTTTCTGGAAATCTTCGGTCCAATCACAAGACTGATCTTTCCGAAGAAGCTTGAATATAGGCGCACATGTGGCAGTCATGTGTGAAATGAATCTGGAAATATAATTCAAGCGCCCGAGAAAACCTCTGACTTGCTTCTCAGTTTTGGGCGCAGGCATCTCTTGTATTGCTTTGATCTTGGCAAGATCAACTTCAATACCCTTTTCGCTGATAATAAAGCCCAACAACTTACCAGAACGAACACCAAAAGTACACTTATTGGGATTCAAGCGGAGTTTATACTTCCTCAAACGCTTGAATAGCTTCAGCAAATGCTCAACATGTTCCTCTTCATTAATTGATTTAGCAATCATGTCATCGACATATACTTCAATCTCTTTGTGCATCATATCATGAAAAAGAGTAGTCATTGCTATTTGGTAAATTGCACTAGCATTCTTTAAACCGAAAGGCATCACTCTATAACAAAATGTTCCCCAAGGCATAATGAATGTGGTCTTCTCCATATCTTCGGGTGCCATCTTGATCTGATTATATCCGGAAAATCCATCCATAAACGAAAATACTTTGAATTTAGCAGTATTGTCCACCAACATATCAATGTGTGACAGAGGGAAATCATCTTTCAGTCTGGCTTTATTCAAATCTCTATAATCGACACACATGCGTACTTTTCCATCTTTCTTCGATACAGGCACAATATTGGCCACCCATTACGGATATTCAGCGGTCACAAGGAAACCGGTGTCAATCTGCTTCTGCACTTCTTCTTTGATCTTCACTGCCATATCAGGATGCATTCTTCTCAATTTTTGCTTGGCTGACGGGAACTATGGCTTCAATGGCAATCTATGCTCCACAATCTCATAATCCAAACCAGGTATATCTTGATAGGACCAAGCAAACACATCTGAATACTCTCGAAGAAGATCAATCAACCCTATTTTTTGCATCTGGACACAATCGAGACCCAATCTTGACTTCCTTCACGTCATCCTCAGAACCCAAGTTTACTAGCTCAATATGCTATTCGAACGGCTGAATGATTCTTTCATCATGCTTAAGAAGACGAGACAGTTCATCATTCACTTCTTCATCACTTTCCTCCTCGGCCTCAAACACAGGGAATTCAACATTTGGAGAAGGAGAAAGATCATTGTATTCAATGGGGTTAGAAACCAATCTGCATAATGATTTAATATTTTGATTTTAGAGAAGTGCATTTGTGACCAAATATTATGCAGATGGACAATTATATTGTTTATTTATGTTTTTTGTGATTACCATTTTTAGAATAAAGCAAAAAGTAAAAACAAAACATCATAGATGTGGATGAATAGAATTAATTTTATTAATGATCAATTTGAAAATGCCCAAACAATGTTCACTTATCCCTTAGGCACATGAGAAGGATTTTAAAAACATATAAAAGCAATTACTTAGATCGATGCAAAATAACAGGAATATCAACATCAGTCCAATTGTTGCAAGCCTTTCCATGCGTCACAAAATTGGTGCAATCTTCCTCTTCGTCATCCTCTAGCACAACAACTAAGTGTTGTTCATTGTCATGAATGAACCCTCCGCTACAAAAGCTAAGTTGCACATCTTCAGACCTTGTAGTTGATGAACCTCGTTGAAAACCCAGACCGGTTCTGCCTTTGTTGTCGGAGACTTCTACCATGCGCACCCATTGATCAATGTTGCCTTCTTCAACAATCTTCTTTGCATCTTTGAATAAGGACATAGGTGCCCCAACTCTCTTTTCAGCAGCAATAGATAAGGCTTAGAACAGAGTTCCAACCTCATCCTCAACTTTAACATAAGAGAAAGATGACAAGTGGCTAACCAACAACGCCTTCTACCCGCCAACGATTACAAGCTTTCCGCTCTTCATAAATTTGAGCTTCTGATGCATAGTGGAGGTAACAACTCCCGCACTATGGATCCATGGCCTTCCCAACAAACAACTGTAGGCCAGGTGGATATCCATTACTTGAAAAGTAATTTGAAAATCACTCTGACCTATCTTAACTGGAAGGTCCACTTCACCAATAACTGTTTTGCGCGAACCGTCAAAAGCTTTGACGATTACACCGCTATACCTCATAGGCGCTCCTTGGTACGATAGATTTGACAAAGTTGACTTTGGTAGAACATTCAATGAAGACCCGGTGTCAACTAGCATATTATACAAAGCATCCTCTTTGCAGTTCATAGATATATGCAAAGCCAAGCTATGATTTCTGCCCTCCTTAGGGAGTTCTTCATCACAAAAGCTGAGATTGTTGCAGGAAGTGATGTTAGCCATAATATGATCAAACTGATCCACTGCAACATCATGTTCCACAAAAGCTTGCTCGAGAACTTTCTGCAGTGCTTCTTTGTGCGCTTCAGAATTCATGAGCAGAGACAACACTGAGATCTTTGAGGGGGTTTGGAGCAACTGCTCCACCATATTAAACTCTCTTATCTTGATTAATAGAAGTACCTCATCATCATCATTAGCCTTCAAATCGCTGGATTCACCAGACTTACCCTTTGAAGAACTAATCAGATCCACAACAGGCACTTCTACCTTCTTACTAACAACTGATTCCTCTTTATCCTTTGGGAACACCGACCCAATCACATGACCACTACGGGTCACCTTGATAACATCAACAATGCTCACTACAGAACTAGTCGTAGGAAACAGGACCTCTTGACCATCCTTCATCATTGTAGCATTATACTAATATGGAACAACTTTATCAGATGAATACGGGATTGGGCCCGCTAACCGTATAACTAACGACGATACTGATCTATTGCTGACATTGTTACTGTTGCTATTGTCGTATTGAATCACCAATCTTTCTGGTTGCTTGAAAATGGTCACTATGACATTCACATCGTCATCTACATGACGGGATTGAACAATCTGAATCATGCCTTCATCCATCAGTCGTTGGATGACCCTTTTCACAACCTCGCAACCCCTTGAATTAACACTGCAAACAGCACAACCATCATGGTCATGCTCACAATCACTCACCAAACAAATGTCCTTATGCATCTGCACTAAGGACCTCCGGATAAAGCGAACATCAAAAACCTTAAATTCTCTAGGACAACCATCCACCATATTCACAGAAGAATTTCCATGGGCGGGCAATGGATTTGCTTTCACGTTCGGCGCTCTGTCTTCAAAGGACACCATTCCACTCTTCATCAGCTTCTGAACCTCATACTTGAGCGGATAACACTTCTCTATATCATGTCTGGGTGCCCCTTGATGAAAAGCACAACGGAGTTCAGGTTTGTACCACCAAGGAAGTGGTTCTGGAATCTGCGACGGGTTTCTTGGTTGAATTAGCTTCTTGAGAACCAAAGATGGGTACAGTTTTGCATAAGACATAGGAATCGGGTTGAAAGAGACCTTTTTCCTCTCAAAGTTTTGTTGATGATGATTGTTGTTGGTATTGCTGTTGTTATAGGTGTTTGTTCGTTGTTGCGGTTGTTGTTATTAACGTTGTTGTTGTTGAACTGGTGTTGATTGGTTATTAGAGAATACTGGAATGACTAAAGATACTTGGTGATGATGTTGACAGGATGGTTGACTCCTCCTGATCTGAGGCCTCCTCTGCCTCCCACTGATTACTGCATTAGCTTCGTTGTCCTTTTTCTTCCCAAAATTACTGCCATACCTCTTACTTGACGATGCTTCATCTTTTGACAATCGTCCTTCTAGGACTCCTTCCTCAAGCCTCATCCCCATGTTTACCTTTTCAGTAAAGTCACCGGGGGCACTAGAAATCATACATTCATAATAAAATGAACTCAGGGTCTTCAGAAAGATCTTTGTCATCTCTTTTTCCTCCAAGGGAGGAGTGGTATGAGCAGCCAATTCCCTCCATCTTTGCGCGTACTCTTTAAATGTCTCCTTATCCTTCTGAAACATAAACCTCAGCTGGTCTCTATCAGGCGTCATATCCACGTTGTACTTATACTGCTTGACAAAAGCCTCTCCCAAATCGTTGAAAGTGCGAATGCTTGCACTGTCCAACCCCATATACCACCTGAGCGCAGCACCGGTCAGACTGTCTTGGAAGTAGTGAATCAACAGTTGATCGTTATCAATTTGGGTAGACATCTTGCGAGCATACATCACTAGATGACCGAGCGAACATGTGTTCCTTTTATACTTTTCAAAGTCAGACACTTTGAACTTCACCAGAATCTTCACATTTGGCACTAAACATAACTCAACAACACTTTTCCCAAACAAATCCTTACCCCTTAGTGTCTTCAATTCCTTGCGCAACTCAAGAAAATGATCCTTCATTTCATCCATTTTCTTGTAAACATCCGGACCCTCAGACGACTCGGAATGATAAATGGTGTCCTCTACACGAGGTAAGGTATACATAATGGGAGGTGGCACAGACATGACCGGGCTAGATGCCAGTATGGAAGCAAAAGTAGGCGCAAAGCCTTCAGGCATGAAGTTCGACGGCATTCCCCACGGGAATCCGGTAGACATAGCAGGCGCGAAGTGAGCGGCAACAACAAGCATGGTAGAGGTAGCCACCTCTGAAATACCTGTCCTTTGAGGAGGAGTTGCGGGTGTCAGAGAAGAATGGCTCTGAGCAGCTAGTGCCGACTCCATCATGGAAGTCAGTCGGGAGATCTCGTCCTTCAGTTCTCTATTCTCTTGCTCCAAATGTTCCATGATTCTGATACGATTGGCGCGAGTATTGTATCGATGAGTCAGCTTGGCTAAAGCACAGAAGAAACACCAATGAGACATCTGGCGAAAGAGAAACCTGCTTATACGCATGATGCATGAAATGCAATGCTTGTTTATTTATTTTTATTTTCAAGGAACTTACTATATCATTTGCAAATATATATCTCAACAATTGCAATAATTTTTATATGACCAAAAATCTCTTTTCATTTATATAATCGGAAGGATTACACTAAGTACAATTTCAAAAATCAAATGAAAAATACAAGAGAAAAGGAGACTAGTCATTCTAAGGATCCCTAAGAACAATGTCAGAAGACCTGGTTGAAGGCGCGTACTTCCTCCGAATGCGTCGAATCTCGGTCTCAAAAGAAGCCTTCATCTGAGTCTTCTCAAGGACAAGCTGATCAACAATCTTCTTCCAAGCAACGGAAGGCTGAGGCATGCTAGAAGATGAAACCTCCGACTCTCTTTGTCTCTTTGTTAATCGGTTTTCAAGTAGCTCAATAAGTGCATATTTGTCCTTAGACTCCAATTGCAACTCTTCACGCTTCTTACTCAAAGCACGGAAACACTCTTCCCACATATCTTTCTCTTGCTTCATCTTGGCGAGCGCATCTTCCAACTCCTCTACATCTTGGTTAGGGAGAGTTAATGGCTCAACCACAACCATAGACATAGGTCTTTCACAAGGATAAGGCATCTTCAACTCCAAAGCTCTCTTCTTCACCCAAAGAGTATAAGCTTCCAAAGCTACACAATTGCGTGGACCAAGCTCGGATCTTCCTTTCCTATGCACATTATGCCAAGCATGCACAATCTTCTGCTTCAAATGTTGGGGATATTTACCCTCTTGATAGAAAAGACCTTCTAATAAAGTGTTATTAGGCTTGTCTTTCAAGGGGAACCCAAGTTGACGACGAGCCAAAGCAGGGTTGTAGTTAATTCCTCTTTGTGTACCAATGAGAGGCACATTAGAGAATTCACCACAACTATCAATAATGGCCAAACTGCCCAATGCAGAGTCATACCAAACTATATCATCATTAGTGAGAGACATAAGTCTCTGAGACCACCGTGGGCATTGTTTGTTCTCCACAAAAGCAGGTGTCTGAGGCAAGTGCGAAATAAGCCACTTGTACAGAAGAGGAATGTAACAAACAATAGTTCCTCCACCCTTAGAATTCCTTAGATGCAAATAGAAATACATATCACCCAACAAAGTAGGCACAAGATTCCCAATCAAGAAAAGTCTAATGGCGTTAACATCAATAAAACCGTCAATGTTAGGGAACAAAGCTAATCCATAAATGAGTAACACAAAGATAACTTCAAAAGCATTCACACTACCGGCTTGAGCAAAAGCAGTAGCTTCCTTGATAAGGAAATCAGATGGCAACCCAAACAATCCTCCTTTCTTCACCCAATGAGCCTCTATCTCAGACTTCTTCAAGTGAAGAGCTTCAACAATAAGATGAGATCTGGGAATCTCTTCCAATACACAAGCTGATAATTAGGAAAAGTGAAGCAACGGTAAAGAGGGTCATAGAACTGTACCAACACACTCAAGAGTCCTTCAACCACATCAGCAAACAAGACAGACAAAAGCTTCCCATGGCGTTGTTTGAAGTCCAAGGGATCTAATACAAAAGATGCTAGCTTCCTTAACTCTTTCAAGTTGGGACATATGAAACTGTACTTCTTAGTGTTCCTTCGTCCATAATCCATGGTCTGAAAATATTTGCAAATAATACCTCAGTTCCTTGAAATTTTCGTGTGATGAATGTTATGATGCGCATGAATGCATAAATGCAACAATCATAAATAAGAGATCACACACAAGGAAAGCAATCAAAGGTAAAGGGATGAATCAGGTCATTGTCAAGATCAATCATCCATTTTTGTGGATTATGGTTTACACCTTATCAACACCCAAGTTCCATTGATATTGACAAGACTTGATTGGATCAACCAAGAATCAAGGGTTTGTTGTGAGTCACGAGCATGGAGTCTGGGTAAGAACCATCCCAAAGGAGTGAACTAAGGATAAAACCTATAGATCATGTTCTAAAAAGTTCCCATAGTCTTAATTCCATCTATCGGATATTACAGGTTAAGATGACTGACTCATCGACCCATAATATTCTCAAGAGAAACTCCTCTGAGTGTAGTATCGCGTAACAACTATTATCAAGTCTACACTTGAACAGTCTCCTCACTACGTCCTAAATAGGCCAAGAGGGGGTAAGTGTTCTACGATCCTCAGCTTCTCGGACCCAAATTAGAGATAGTAATGCCTAACCACAAATACTTGTGTGACATTTCCAAATCCAAAAGAGTCTCCACTGAGCAGATGGATCTTAAGCCAACTTGTTAAGGACTACTCCACACAAGTAGAACATGACTATACCATCCTCCTATCTTAATTGCACTCAAGTTCGGGTTAGAACTCATCTCACCACTCAGAGATCACCAAGCACAACAAGCATATTATATCATATAAACAAATATACAAATATCACATATATATAGTTATATACACACAAAAAAGTAGGCTAAACCCACTAGAGACTACTCCCCAGTAGAGTCGCCACTTAATTTCTGTAGAGGTAAATTCATGATCATCAAACTATGGATAAGCTAGACATCAAATAACAAGATTCGCCACCGTGCTTTTATTGTTTCCAAGGGAAAAGGGAAAAAGTACGAACAAAACCCAAAAGTAAGAAGTTTTCAAATCAAAACTAATAAAATGTCAGAGATTACAGGTAAGGGGGTTGGTTACAATGAGGGATCAAAACCTCGTAGTTCGTGATACAAATTTCAAAGTGGTTGTATTACTTTTAACAAAAACTAAGTTTGAAAGGCACAAAGGCCTGAAATGGTTTGAATGAGTTAGTTATTTTTGGCTTTTTTAAAGTTTAGATCAAGTATAGTTAAGTTTATTTACAAGTTTGATTTAAGAAAAGAAGTTTGAAATTGCAATGGCATAAGGCCAAAGTTTCTATCTTTTTGCAAAAGTGGTCAAAGTTTAGAACAAAAGTAGTTCACGCAAAGAAGATTTTGAAAAATGGAGGGAGAGATTTTGAAATTAAAGAAATAGGGAGAAGATGAAGAGACTATCCTATGTACAAAATTAAAAGTTTAGAGTTGAAAAGATCTGACCAAGTGGGTAGCAATCCAATAGACAAGAATGTCAATAGAAACCCAGAATTCTCTTGGACTTTTAGAATCAAGCAACACACAAATGCACAATCATATTATCTTGAAGAGCAAGGCATCAAATAAAGATAGCCACATCCAAGCTTATCCATTCCATGATCTTCTTCAAAATAGCCCATGCATCAGATGAATTCCATCAGCCACAAGTTCAAAATAACAGCTTCACAATGATCATTTTGCAGATGAACTTAGAGTGGTCTTCAAAGATGTATCAGATGAAGTTTAAATTGCAAGCACTTGATTTCTCAACAAGTTGGCATTGGCCAAGTCCTTTAGCATATGAAGGTTGCCTAAATTCTAAGTCCATTTGTCCAAGATCAAGCCAACAGTCCACTCAAAAGTTTTTTAGGGTTTTTGTTATTATTATGAACATTAATGGTCAAAGACCACACAAACAAGCAAAGTACACATAAACAAAATATATCACACAATATGGTCCAAATGGACAAAGTAAAAATTGCATTAACATAAACAATTAGAATGATATGAACAATGGCAAATGAAATTGAGTGCAAGAAATAAATTGCATTAAAGTAAAGGCTTGAAATTAAAAGTTAGTAGTTAGTAGGTTAGAAGTTAGTATTGTTTTGCTTTTGCTTTTCATTTCAAGACATTCTTTGGAGAATACTCAACCCACTTATCACAAGCATGAATCCTTGAGCCAAAACATCTTCTAAAGGAAGTAAAGAAGGCCAAGTTTCCATACAATACCATGAAAGAGGGGAGACTTACAATCTCACTAAATAGAATGCTTATGGCTTTTATGTCACAAATTTACCGCTATGTTAAGCAATCATAATTGGACTTATGTAGAAGTCATAACTATTTGAGATCGGGCAATAGAATTTTGGTGTTAATGCATGTTAGAGACATAGTATAATGGACTATGCTCATGAAACATACCACACACAAAAAGAATATGCAAAAGGTGTGGCCTAATCTCATCCATACTCATGTCAATTTTTCCATCAACTAGCATTAGGACTTTGAGATGTCATAGGCCAAATGGAATGAATGAATGACGAAAGGGAATAAGATGAAGTGGGAGGGAATGGATGAAATCAAAAATTGGTCAAAGGAGGACTTTTACCAAATTAATATCATTCATTCATTTTGGGAGATGGAATGTACATTCCGTCAATCCCCTAAATCCAATGATATTAATTTGACAAAGTCAAATCAACCTTGACTAAGGCCCCAAAACAAGAGTTAAACATAAACAAGTCATCACAATTGGTCAACAAATTTATTTGGCATTTATTCAAATTAAAAATACTTAAATAGTGCATTTAAATTAAATATGGTTTGTCCAATTCCTAAAATCTCATCAAGACACCAAAGAAATGGCCATGAGATTTATCATAGGTCAAACAAGGTCAAAGGACCTTGGAGAAAAATTTTCATAATTTTTGGACATTTAAAAATATTTTTAAACAATTAAAAACAAATGCAAAATCAATTAATTCATGAAAATATTAATAATGATCCAAAAAATAATTTTAGTTCAGAATATGAAAGAGAAAAATATTTGAATTTTTTTGGTGAAAGTCCCATATTTTTTGGATCAATATTGAATTTAATATGAATTATTGAAAATAAAGCAAATAAAATGAAAATTAAA
Organism: Lathyrus oleraceus; assembly: GCF_024323335.1. Classification (NCBI taxonomy): domain Eukaryota; kingdom Viridiplantae; phylum Streptophyta; class Magnoliopsida; order Fabales; family Fabaceae; genus Lathyrus; species Lathyrus oleraceus. Next base: position 186,224,250 of record NC_066581.1, read on the forward strand.
ATATCAGAAAAAACGTGGGTCACTTGATCTCCCTCATTAATTGAGGTGGCAGATCAAGTGGCTGGAAACACGCGTTCCACCATGGTCTCAAGTCAGCGCGCCACAACATTGGTATTTAAAACGCACGCTCCAAATTAAAACAAATCAAGAGGACCCTATGGCTGGGAGACATGCCAGCGCATGGCCGGAGCTGTAGCTCCGGTTTTCTTCTCCGGTGGACCTCACCGGACTGGTCCACCATCAACCATCACCAAAACTAAAAACAGGGACATGATTTTAAAGTAAAAATGGCACTGAGCTCGAATCTGACCCCAATTCACTCTAACTCCAAGTATATTGAGAGATACATGGAGTTGAAATTTGAGGTACATGAGCTGAGTTGCTTCGATTTAGCCTCAAAGCAACTCAATCTTCTTGCCTACATTGGTAGGACTTCAGACAACCAAAGAATCAATAGAATTGAGCAAGAATTTGAGAGAATCGAAGAGTTCAAAATTTCTGGAAAATACCTTCAATGGAGGTCTGGATTCAACTGATCTTGATCTTGCTTGTGCTTGGTCTCACTCCACTTGCTTGCAGAAGAAGGATTGGATGCTTACAAGGCTGTGGATTTCTGGAGATTTGAATTTCAAAACAGTGGAAATTCAACCTCAAATTCAAAAGAATTTCTTAGGTTTATCCTTTGCAAAGTGAGGGTTTGAGATGGGGGATCAAAGCTGGCGCGAATGTGTGTGAAATTCTGAGCAATTGGAGCTCTATTTATAGCTGAAATCATTGATATTTTCACACTTGAAATCACTTTCTAATTTTGGCAAAATGGTGATACATGGGTGCATGGGCGTGTACAGACCCATGAGATCATTGCAACAAGTCCCCAAATGAATGTTAGATAGTCTGAATTGAGCTTGGATTGCAAGGCAAGTGTGCATTTGAATTTGAAGTTTGATCCTTGCCAAGTGATGTCACCATGTTCATGCCATGTGCAACCTACACATTCCTTGTCCAAAATGAATGAATTTGAGCTCTTTGGAAAGGTGAGATCAATAGGAACAACTTTCATGTTTAACACTTTTTCATTTGGATCTTATAACTTGGATAAATTTGAGGTGGAAGTTTGGAAAATTTTGACATATCAAAATTTTTCTAAGTGTCAAGCCATATGTCTCAATATTCCACCTTGCTTAACTTTTTATATGAGCTTCAAATGAGAAATATGTCTTCATAAAAGTTGTAGCTATCTCAAAGACCTTCAAAATGGTAACTAATTTCATGTCATTTGGATTTGAAATGATAGAGTTATGCATTTTTGAAGTTTGGAAAAATCACTTGATCAATGGTATAGGTCAAAAGTGACCTATAATGTAACCTCATATCACATGCTCAAAAACGTTGAATTAGATCCCACTCCAAACATAAAAGTTGAATTAGACACATTGAATTTGATTATTAAATTTATAAATCTTTCATCTCATAAAAATTGAGCAAGTTATGGCCTTAGGAAGTTGACTTTCAAATTAGGGTTTATACAAAATGACCTATAATGTTTCAACATAGAAAATGATTTTCCAATAAAAAATAGCTCTAGGTATCAACATGAAAGTTGTTTGTAATGTCATTTAGAGTAAGTTTTCTCTTGGAATCATTTTCATATGGTGGAAATTGTAGGAGATAGGGTCTAGGGAGACCCAGTTTTGATCACATGAATTCATCTGGTCAACCACCATCAACCAACTTGCTAACTTCCAATTCTCTTGACTTTATTGGCTCATGGTAAATCATATATGCTTAAGATGATGAAATTTGAAGTTTACCTTGAGAAATTTGATCAATTGGTGAGATAGCTTATTGAAGAAGTTACTCAAGATACCTTGTCAAACTAGGGTTTCCAAGGCAAATCACCCTCAAACTCTTGAAGAAAACTTGATCAGTATAATATGTAGAGAATATTGGGACTCATATATGATATTCATACCCATTCTTGAATCAATTCTTGGTTGTGCTCTTTGTTCATGAGGGTCTCAAACCCTAGATGTGAACTTGATAGATCAATGGAGATCATGTCCTTCCTATAAAAGAGTTAGGCAAATGCAAAGACATATTTTTGTATTTTGGTTAGTGAAATGATAAAATACGAGTATGATACAATCATATAGTGCTTGGTGATCTCTCCCAAAACAAACCCAATGAAAGAGGGGTGAGGATGATGCCAATATATGATCCCAATGCTAATGCTTTTGATGGAATTGCATGAGGGATCTTAGGGTCAAAATTGGAGTCTTACAGCTGCCCCTATTTAAGGACATTCTAACTGAGGAGGTGAAGGTTAAAATCTTTGGCTCGACTCAGTAGAATGGGCTTAAATAACAACATAGAGAAACAAATTTTGGTCCCTAAGAGACCTCATGATGCATATGATATGAATGTAAAAGTTAATGCTCTGTGGGGAAATATTGCCACAAAGGAAAAAGAAATCAGAGAGACCGAAAATTCGCAGGAGCACAATGCATTCCGTAAGGAAAACTCACTGGGGAGACAGAGACTCTGAGGGGATAAAAAGGAGTTATGCGTAGGCCAGACTACGACTCAAAACTACTGGGGAACTAGAGGGATTCCACACAAATATGGAAAAGACTAAGCCATGGAAACAACAACATTTGTAGGGGATACGAGTAAGTCAGGATAAAACTGAAGTACTTGAATCATGTAGGAAAAGCGATTTCACTAAGGAAACGCGCACTCAACTCTACCGGGGAAGAAATAAACTTCAACACAGGAGGAGCAGAAATTTATTATCTACTATCTGTTACTAGGTAAGGAAATAATAAAGATCTGACAGAGAGGACATACGTCATCGATTAAGATGAAAACATCAAGGATGACTCGCTGAGGAAATGCCAGGACGGAGTATTCATTACCGGTTATTGGGTAAGAATAGCCTTGCTGGGAAAAATGCAGAAAAATAGGATTTACAACTACCAGTTACTGGGCAGAAGACCAAGGGTGAGAGCATCCGTCATCGGTTAGGATGAACATACCAAGGATAAACTCGATAGGGAAGAAAATCCATCACTGGTTAAGATGAACATATCAAGGATATACCAACTGAATAAAAAGGGTAGGAATTACATCTATCGAAAGCTAGATAGAAAACCGTCGAAGAGAAAATCCGTCACCGGTTAGGATGAACATATCAAGGATAAACTCTGCGAGGGGACAAAGTAGGATTTAGGACTACCGGTTACTGGGTAGAAGACCAATCAAAGAGAAAATTCGTCACCGGTTAAGATGAACATATCAAGGATAGACTCTAAAAAGGGGATAAAAATAGGATTTACAACTACTGGTTACTGGGTAGAAAACCATAAAGAGAATACCCGTCATCGGTTAGGATGAACATATCAAGGATCGACTCTGATGAGGAGCAAAAAAATAGGGATTATATCTATCAGTTACTGGATAGAATACCATAGAAGAGAAAATCCGTCGCCGGTTAGGATGAACATATCAAGGATAGACTCCGCACAAGGGAAAAAATAGGATTTACAACTACCAGTTACTGGGTAGAAAACCATAGAGGAGAAAATCCGTCACCGATTAGGATGAACATATCAAGGATTAACTCTCTGGGGAACAAAATAGGGATTACAACCACCTTTTTACTGGGTAGAATACCAAAAACGTGAATATCCGTCACTGGTTAAAGTGAACATATCAAGGATAAACTCAGGCAGGAAAAAGAAAGATATCCGTCACCGGTTAGGATGAACATATCAAGGATATACTTCCTGTGGACTCTACTGAGGAGAAAAATAAGGGTACTCCTGCCGGGTATTGGGTAAGAAGTAACGGACTGAAAACTAAGAAGAATATTACCAGTTACTGGGTAATAGACTCTTAGGGGACCAAAGCATCTGTCTAGGTAAGAGCTAGAAAGAAAACGGTCAATCAAGACTCAACCCAATGAGGACATAACTCAAGGGGAGTAATTCCATACAGAAAATCTACTGGAAAGGAAACTGAACTAACAAACATCCACGAGGAAATAAACTCAGTGGGGAAACAGAGAAAGGTTAAAGTCTTTCTACTTAAGGGGCTGATACTCTACGATTGAAGGAGGACAAACACTTGATTTGATATGGGGATAAAGTACCGCCATAACAGAGAATAAGAATCTAAAACAAATCAAATATAAAGATGCAAGATATGCAAATTATGAAATTATATGAATGTATATGTATATATGATGGTTATGCTGACAAAACGATCACAAAGGATACAAAGGTGTCACAAAGAATTTGAACCACCGGTACAATCCTCGGTCAATCCACAAAATATGGAGATAAAAGCTGGAGAAAAGAGAGATCGACATCCCAAAGGTTCAAACCTAACTGGGGAAGGAGGAGATCTGCTGAGGATAAAACAACCAATCTATGGGAAATTTTAGGTCAACACCATAAAAATGAGAGACAACCCTACAGAGAAATAATCATAACAAAAACTGCTCAGAAACCAGGAGGAAACTCTGACTGGGAGCAAGTTGGATAGCGATTGGTGGGGACACCAAAGCAATCCACCAGGGAAGATCAACCATCTCTGAATATCAACCCTGCTGAGGAAATACGAACTTCGCTGGGGAAGGCAGAAACTCTGTCGGGGAGAACAACACGCCGCAGGGTATCTGAATCAACCAAATCAGCTGGGGACAAGGAAAGAAATTCGATTGAGGATCAAACATTCCGCCGAGGAACTGAATCAACACTAATGTCTAGGGATACCCAAAGGGTTGTCTGCTTGGGGAACCTCTGATGCTTCACACTTAGGGACTTGCTATTTATTGAAATGCTGTTGATATTCCTTTTACTTGCTTTGGAAAAATTCTTGCTTTTATATATTAAAGAAAACTTGATTTTGATTTAAAAATTTAATTTTAAAATGATCATAATAAAATTTAAAACTATTGGCTGAAGTAAATAAGAGTAGAAACAATTTGGATAAAAGCTCAACTTTATTTAATAAAATGGTAGTCGATAAATGACAGGACTCCATAGATTTTACAAAGTTGAGAATGGTAATTTACATGGAAAAGGGTTACATTGAATACAAATGATCCTTAATTCTTCTACCAACTCTTGATATTCACTGTGCTCTTGACCGCTACTGGGGTGATGAATCGATGTCAACCCTTGTGCTCAAACAAGCCTTCAAAACACTGAATATTAGCAGAATGCAGTTACTTGCCATAATCCCTAATTTTTGCATAAGTTGCCCCAAGGTGGGGTACTCAACTTATCGGGAAATTCTTTCTATTTTATGTCTCTAATTTTTGCCTGGATCGCCCTTTCGGGTTTTCAATCCACTGAGATGCTCAATTTTGCCTAAGCCGCCCTTTCGGGTTTTCAACTTAGCGAGCTGTTCTTTTTCTTTTTAGGCGAAGTATTTCTTGACTGCATATGCATTCACAGGACGAGTGGACTCTTCACCATCCATAGTTGTAAGTATCAATGCACTGCCTGAAAAGGCTCTTTTAACAACATATGAGCCTTCATAATTAGGAGTCCATTTTCCTTTGGAATCTGGCTTGAACGTCAAAATCTTCTTGAGCACAAGGTCACCTTCTCTGAACACCCGAGGTTTGACCTTCTTATCAAAAGCCTTCTTCATTCTATGCTGATATAATTGACCATGACACATGGAAGTTAATCTCTTCTCTTCAATTAAATTCAACTGGTCAAACCTGGTCTGACACCATTCAGCTTCAGTCAACTTGGCTTCCATAATCACACGCAATGAAGGAATCTCAACCTCTACGGAGATCACTGCTTCTATTCCATATACAAGAGAGAAAGGGGTTGCCCCTGTTGAAGTGCGGATGGATGTACGATACCCATGCAAAGAAAACGGGAGCATCTCATGCCAATCCTTATACGTGACAACCATCTTCTGGATAATCTTCTTGATGTTCTTATTTGCAGCTTCAACAACCCCATTCATCTTGGGTCTGTAGGGAGAAGATTTATGATGTGCAATATTGAAGTCTTTGCAAAGAGCTTCCACCATATTGTTATTCAAGTTCGATCCATTATCAGTAATGATCTTAGTTGGCACACCATACCAGCATATGATCTGATTCTTCATAAACCTGTAGCAGGAAATTCATGATCATCAAGCTATTGACAAGCTAGAGATCAAATAACAAGAGTCGCCACCGCGCTTTTATTGTTTCCAAGGGAAGAGGGAAAAAGTACGAACAAAACCCAAAAAGTAAGAAGTTTTCAAATCAAAACTAATAAAAAGTCAGAGATCACAGGTAAGGGGGTTGGTTACATAGAGGGAAGGTGTTAGCATCCAAAGTGTCCTAGGTACTCCTAGGGAGCCCTTTTTGTGTGCATATGTATTTTGTACAAAGTGATGTTTACAAACAAATAGAATGGGGGGATGAGAAAAGAATTCATTAATTATATTTTTGTGTTTGACAAGACCTTCGGTCTTGTGCCTACGCACGAACATAAAAATGAGGGATCAAAACCTCGTAGTTCGTGATACTAATTTCAAAGTGGTTGTATTACTTTTAACAAAAATTAAGTTTGAAAGGCACAAAGGCCTGAAATGGTTTGAATGAGTTAGTTATTTTTGACTTTTTTAAAGTTTAGGTCATGTATAGTTAAGTTTATTTACAAGTTTGATTTAAGAAAAGAAGTTTGAAATTGCAATGGCATAAGGCCAAAGTTTCTATCTTTTTGTAAAAGTGGTCAAAGTTTAGAACAAAAGTAGTTCACACAAAGAAGATTTTGAAATGGAGGGAGAGATTTTGAAATTAAAGAAATGGGGAGAAGATGAAGAGACTATCCTATGTACAAAAATTAAAAGTTTAGAGTTGAAAAGATCTGATCAAGTGGGTAGCAATCCAATAGACAAGAATGTCAATAGAAACCCAGAATTCCCTTGGACTTTTAGAATCAAGCAACACACAAATGCACAATCATATTATCTTGAAGAGCAAGGCATCAAATAAAGATAGCCATATCCAAGCTTATCCATTCCATGATCTTCTTCAAAATAGCCCATGCATCAGATGAATTCCATCAGCCACAGGTTCAAAATAACAGCTTCACAATGATCATTTTGCAGATGAACTTAGAGAGGTCTTCAAAGATGTATCAGATGAAGTTTAAATTGCAAGCACTTGATTTCTCAACAAGTTGGCATTGGCCAAGTCCTTTAGCATATGAAGGTTGCCTAGATTCTAAGTCCATTTGTCCAAGATCAAGCCAACAGTCCACTCAAAGGTTTTTTAGGGTTTTTGTTATTATTATGTACATTAATGGTCAAAGACCACACAAACAAGCAAAGTACACACAAACAAAATATATCACACAATATGGTCCAAATGGACAAAGTAAAAATTGCATTAACATAAACAATTAAAATGATATGAACAATGGCAAATGAAATAGAGTGCTAGAAATAAATTGCATTAAAGTAAATGCTTGAAATTAAAAGTTAGTAGTTAGTATTGTTTTGCTTTTGCTTTTCATTTCAAGACATTCTTTGGAGAACACTCAACCCACTTATCACAAGCATGAATCCTTGAGCCAAAACATCTTCCAAAGGAAGTAAAGAAGGCCAAGTTTCCATACAATACCATGAAAGAGGGGAGACTTACAATCTCACTAACTAGAATGCTTATGGCTTTTATGTCACAAATTTACCGCTATGTTAAGCAATCGTAATTGGACTTATGTAGAAGTCATAACTATTTGAGGTCAGGCAATAGAATTTTGGTGTTAATGCATGTTAGAGACATAGTATAATGGACTATGCTCATGAAACATACCACACACAAAAAGAATATGTAAAAGGTGTGGCCTAATCTCATCCATACTCATGTCAATTTTTCAATCAACTAGCATTAGGACTTTGAGATGTCATAGGCCAAATGGAATGAATGAATGAAGAAAGGGAATAAGATGAAGTGGGAGGGAATGGATGAAATCACAAATTGGTCAAAGGAGGACTTTTACCAAATTAATATCATTCATTCATTTTGGGAGATGGAATGTACATTCCATCAATCCCCTAAATCCAATGATATTAACTTGACAAAGTCAAATCAACCTTGACTAAGGCCTAAAAACAAGAGTTAAACATAAACAAGTCATCACAATTGGTCAACAAATTTATTTGGCATTTATTCAAATTAAAAATACTTAAATAGTGCATTTAAATTAAATATGGTTTGTCCAATTCCTAAAATCTCATCAAGACACCAAAGAAATGGCCATGAGATTTATCATAGGTCAAACAAGGTCAAAGGACCTTGGAGAAAAATTTTCATAATTTTTGGACATTTAAAAATATTTTTAAACAATTAAAAACAAATGCAAAATCAATTAATAATGAAAAATATTAATAATGATCCAAAAAATAATTTTAATTCAGAATATGAAAGAGAAAAATATTTGAATTTTTTTTGGTGAAAGTCCCATATTTTTTTGGATCAATATTGAATTTAATATGAATTATTGAAAATAAAGCAAATAAAATGAAAATTAAAATATCAGAAAAAACGTGGGTCACTTGATCTCCCTCATTAATTGAGGTGGCAGATCAAGTGGCTGGAAACGCGCGTTCCACCATGGTCTCAAGTCAGCGCGCCACAACATTGGTATTTAAAACGCACGCTCCAAATTAAAACAAATCAAGAGGACCCTATGGCTGGGAGACATGCCAGCGCATGGCCGGAGCTGTAGCTTCGGTCTTCTTCTCCGGTGGACCTCACCGGACTGGTCCACCATCAACCATCACCAAAACTAAAAACAGGGACATGATTTTAAAGTAAAAATGGCACTGAGCTCGAATCTGACCCCAATTCACTCTAACTCCAAGTATATTGAGAGATACATGGAGTTGAAATTTGAGGTACATGAACTGAGTTGCTTCGATTTGGCCTCAAAGCAACTCAATCTTCTTGCCTACATTGGTAGGACTTCAGACAACCAAAGAATCAATAGAATTGATCAAGCATTTGAGAGAATCGAAGAGTTCAAATTTTTTGGAAAATACCTTCAATGAAGGTCTGGATTCAATTGATCTTGATCTTGCTTGTGCTTGGTCTCACTCCACTTGCTTGCAGAAGAAGGATTGGATGCTTACAAGGCTGTGGATTCCTGGAGATTTGAATGTCAAAACAGTGGAAATTCAACCTCAAATTCAAAAGAATTTCTCAGGTTTATCCTTTGCAAAGTGAGGGTTTGAGATGGGGGGTCAAAGCTGGCGCGAATGTGTGTGAAATTCTGAGCAATTGGAGCTCTATTTATAGCTGAAATCATTGATATTTGCACACTTGAAATCACTTTCTAATTTTGGCAAAATGGTGATACATGGGTGCATAGGCGTGTATAGGCCCATGAGATCATTGCAACAAGTCCCCAAATGAATGTTAGATAGTCTGAATTGAGCTTGGATTGCAAGGCAAGTGTGCATTTGAATTTGAAGTTTGATCCTTGCCAAGTGATGTCACCATGTTCATGCCATGCGCAACCTACACATTCCTTGTCCAAAATGAACGAAATTGAGCTCTTTGGGAAGGTGAGATCAATAGGAACAACTTTCATGTTCAACACTTTTTCATTTGGATCTTAGAACTTGGAGAAATTTGAGGTGGAAATTTGGAAAATTTTGACATATCAAATTTTTTCCTAAGTGTCAAGCCATATGTCTCAATATTCCACCTTGCTTAACTTTTTATATGAGCTTCAAATGAGAAATATGTCTTCATAAAAGTTGTAGCTATCTCAAGGAACTTCAAAATGGTCACTAATTTCATGTCATTTGGATTTGAAATGATAGAGTTATGCATTTTTGAAGTTTGGAAAAATCACGTGATCAATGGTATAGGTCAAAAGTGACCTATAATGTAACCTCATATCACATGCTCAAAAACGTTGAATTAGCTCCCACTCCAAACATAAAAGTTCAATTAGACACATTTAATTTGATTATTAAATTTATAAATCTTTCATCTCATAAAAATTGAGCAAGTTATGGCCTTAGGAAGTTGACTTTCAAATTAGGGTTTAGACAAAATGACCTATAATGTTTCAACATAGAAAATGATTTTCCAAGAAAAAATAGCTCTAGGTATCAACATGAAAGTTTTTTGTAATGTCATTTAGAGTAAGTTTGCTCTTGAAATCATTTTCATATGGTGAAAATTGTAGGAGATAGGGTCTAGGGAGACCCAATTCTGATCAGATGAATTCATCTGGTCAACCACCATCAACCAACTTGCTAACTTCCAATTCTCTTGACTTTATTGGCTCATGGTAGATCATATATGCTTAAGATGATGAAATTTTAAGTTTACCTTGAGAAATTTGATCAATTGGTGAGATAGCTTATTGGAGAAGTTACTCAAGATACCCAGTCAAACTAGGGTTTCCAAGGTAAATCACCCTCAAACTCTTGAAGAAAACTTGATCAATATAATATGTAGAGAACATTGGGACTCATATATGATATTCATAACCATTTTTGAATCAATTCTTGGTTGTGCTCTTTGTTCATGAGGGTCTCAAACCCTAGATGTGAACTTGATAGATCAATGGAGATCATGTCCTTCCTATAAAAGAGTTAGGCAAATGCAAAGACATATTTTTGTATTTTGGTTAGTGAAATGATAAAATACGAGTATGATACAATCATATAGTGCTTGGTGATCTCTCCCAAAACAAACCCAATGAAAGAGGGGTGAGGATGATGCCAATATATGATCCCAATGCTAATGCTTATGATGGAATTGCATGAGGGATCTTAGGGTCAAAATTGGGGTCTTACAGTTGCCCCTATTTAAGGACATTCTAACTTAGGAGGTGAAGGTTAAAATCTTTGGCTCGACTCAGTAGAATGGGCTTAAATAACAACATAGAGAAACAAATTTTGGTCCCTAAGAGACCTCATGATGCATATGATATGAATGTAAAAGTTAATGTTCTTTGGGGAAATATTACCACAAAGGAAAAAGAAATCAGAGAGACCGAAAATTCGCAGGAGCACAATGCATTCCGTAAGGAAAACTCACTGGGGAGACAGAGACTCTGAGGGGATAAAAAGGAGTTATGCGTAGGCCAGACTATGACTTAAAACTACTGGGGGACTAGAGGGATTCCACATAAATATGGAAAAGACTCAACCATGGAAACAGCAACTTTTGCAGGGGATACGAGTAAGTCAGGATAAAACTGAAGTACTTGAATCATGCAGGAAAAATGATTTCACTAAGGAAACGCGCACTTAACTCTACTGGGGAAGAAATAAACTTCAACATAGGAGGAGCATAAATTTATTATCTACTACCTATTACTGGGTAAGGAAATAATAAAGATCTGACAGAGAGGACATCCATCATCTATTAAGATGAAAACATCAAGGATGACTCGCTGAGGAAATGCCAGGAGGGAGTATTCATTACCGGTTACTGGGTAAGAATAGCCTTGCTGGGAAAAATGCAGAAAAATAGGATTTACAACTACCAGTTACTGGGCAGAAGACCAAGGGTGAGAGTATCCGTCATCGGTTAGGATGAACATACCAAGGATAAACTCGACAGAGAAGAAAATTCGTCACCGGTTAAGATGAACATATCAAGGATAGACTTGCTTGGAAATGCCAAGGAGGATACCCGTCATCGGTTAGGATGAACATATCAAGGATATACCAACTGAACAAAAAGGGTAGGAATTACATCTATCGAAAGCTAGATAGAAAACCGTCGGAGAGAAAATCCGTCACCGGTTAGGATGAACATATAAAGGATAAACTCTGCGAGGAGACAAAGTAGGATTTAGGACTACCGGTTACTGGGTAGAAGACCAATCAAAGAGAAAATTCATCACCGATTAAGATGAACATATCAAGGATAGACTCTAAAAAGGGGATAAAAATAGGATTTACAACTACTGGTTACTTGGTAGAAAACCATAAAGAGAATACCCGTCATCGGTTAGGATGAACATATCAAGGATCGACTCTGAAGAAGAGCAAAAAAATAGGGATTATATCTATCAGTTACTGGATAGAATACCATAGAAGAGAAAATCCGTCACCGGTTAGGATGAACATATCAAGGATAGACTCCACACAGGGGAAAAAATAGGATTTACAACTACCGGTTACTGGGTAGAAAACCATAGAGGAGAAAATCCGTCACCGATTAGGATGAACATATCAAGGATTAACTCTCCGGGGAACAAAATAAGGATTACAACCACCTTTTTACTGGGTAGAATACCAAAAACATGAATATCCGCCACTGGTTAAAGTGAACATATCAAGGATAAACTCAGGCAGGGAAAAGAAAGATATCTGTCACCGGTTAGGATGAACATATCAAGGATATACTTCCTGTGGACTCTACTAAGGAGAAAAATAAGGGTACTCCTGCCGGGTATTGGGTAAGAAGTAACGGACTGCAAACTTAGAAGAATATTACCAGTTACTGGGTAATAGACTCTTAGGGGACCAAAGCATCTGTCTAGGTAAGAGCTAGAAAGAAAACGGTCAATCAAGACTCAACCCAATGAGGACATAACTCAAAGGGAGTAATTCCATCCAGAAAATCTACTGGAAAGGAAACTGAACTAACAAACATCCACGAGGAAATAAACTCAGTGGGGAAACAGAGAAAGGTTAAAGTCTTTCTGCTTAAGGGGCTGACACTCTACAATTGAAGGAGGACAGACACCAGATTTGATATGGGGATAAAGTACCACCATAACAGAGAATAAGAATCTAAAACAAATCCAATATGAAGATGCAAGATATGCAAATTATGAAATTATATGAATGTATATGTATCTATGACGGTTATGCTGACAAAACGATCACAAAGGATACAGAGGTGTCACAAAGAATTTGAACCACCGGTACAATCCTCGGTCAGTCCACAAAATATGGAGACAAAAGCTGGAGAACAGAGAGATCAACATCCAAAAGGTTCAAACCTAACTGGGGAAGGAGGAGATATGCTGAGGATAAAAAAACCAATCTATGGGGAATTTTAGGTCAACACCATAAAAATTAGAGACAACCCTACAGAGAAATAATCATAACAAAAACTGCTCAGAAACCAGGAGGAAACTCTGACTGGGAGCAAGTTGGATAGCGATTGGTGGGGACACCAAAGCAATCCACCGGGGAAGATCAACCATCTCTGAAGATCAACCCTGCTGAGGAAATACGAACTTCGCTGGGGAAGGCAGAAACTCTGTCGGGGAGAACAACACGCCATAGGGTATCTGAATCAACCAAATCAGCTGGGGACAAGGAAAGAAATTCGACTGAGGATCAAACATTCCGCCGAGGAACTGAATCAACACTAATAATCTCTAGGGATACCCAAAGGGTTGACTACTTGAGGAACCTCTGATGCTTCACACTTAGGGACTTGCTATTTATTGAAATGCTGTTGATATTCCTTTTACTTGCTTTGAAAAAATTCTTGCTTTTATATATTAAAGAAAACTTGATTTTGATTTAAAAATTTAATTTTAAAATGATCATAATAAAATTTAAAACTATTGGCTGAAGTAAATAAGAGTAGAAACAATTTGGATAAAAGCTCAACTTTATTTAATAAAATGGTAGTCGATAAATAACAGGACTCCATAGATTTTACAAAGTTGAGAATGGTAATTTACATGGAAAAGGGTTACATTGAATACAAATGATCCTTAATTCTTCTACCAACTCTTGATATTCACTATGCTCTTGACCGCTACTGGGATGATGAATCGATGTCAACCCTTGTGCTCAAACAAGCCTTCAAAACACTGAATATCAGCAGAATGCAGTTACTTGCCATAATCCCTAAATTTTGCATAAGTTACCCCAAGGTGGGGTACTCAACTTATCGGGAAATTCTTTCTGTTTTATGTCTCTAATTTTTGCCTGGATCGCTCTTTCGGGTTTTCAATCCACCGAGATGCTCATTTTTGCCTAAGCCACCCTTTCGGGTTTTCAACTTAGCGAGCTGTTCTTTTTCTTTTTAGGCGAAGTATTTCTTGACTGCATATGCGTTCACAGGACGAGTGGACTCTTCACCATCCATAGTTGTAAGTATCAATGCACTGCCTGAAAAGGCTCTTTTAACAACATATGAGCCTTCATAATTAGGTGTCCATTTTCCTCTGAAATCTGGCTTGAACGTCAAAATCTTCTTGAGCACAAGGTCACCTTCTCTGAACACCCGAGGTTTGACCTTCTTATCAAAAGCCTTCTTCATTCTATGCTGATATAATTGACCATGACACATGGAAGTTAATCTCTTCTCTTCAATTAAATTCAACTGGTCAAACCTGGTCTGACACCATTCAACTTCAGTCAACTTGGCTTCCATAATCACACGCAATGAAGGAATCTCAACCTCTACGGGGATCACTGCTTCTACTCCATATACAAGAGAGAAAGGGGTTGCCCCTGTTGAAGTGCGGATGGATGTACGATACCCATGCAAAGAAAATGGGAGCATCTCATGCCAATCCTTATACGTGACAACCATCTTCTGGATAATCTTCTTGATGTTCTTATTCGCAGCTTCAACAACCCCATTCATCTTGGGTCTGTAGGGAGAAGAATTATGATGTGCAATATTGAAGTCTTTGCAAAGAGCTTCCACCATATTGTTATTCAAGTTCGATCCATTATCAGTAATGATCTTAGTTGGCATACCATACCAGCATATGATCTGATTCTTGATAAACCTTACAATAACTTGCTTGGTTACATTTGCGTACGATACCATTTCAACCCATTTTGTGAAGTAGTCAATTGCCACCAAAATGAAACGATGTCCATTCGAAGCTTTGGGCTCAATCATCCCAATCATGTCAATTCCCCACATGGAGAAAGGCCATGGGGAAGAGATAACATTCAATAGTGTCGGAGGAACATGAATCTTATCAGCATATATTTGACATTTGTGGCATTTCTTCACAAATTTGCAACAATCAGATTCCATTGTCAGCCAATAGTAACCTGCTCGCAACATCTTCTTCGCCATTGCATGTCCATTGGAATGATTTCCAAAGAAACCTTCGTGCCCTTCGGTCATCAACAAGTCTGCTTCGTGTCTATCCACGCATCTGAGCAACAACATGTCGAAGTTTCTCTTGTATAATATATCACCGTTCAAGTAGAAATTACCGGCTAATCTTCTCAAAGTCTTCTTATCTTTCAAAGATGCCCCAGGCGGGTAAATCTGACTTTGGAGGAAACATTTGATGTTGTAATACCACAGTTTCTCGTCTTTAATCTCTTCAACAACAAACACATGAGCTGGCCTATCAAGACCCATCACAGACAATTTGGGAACTTCATTCCAATACTTCACTACAATGATTGACGCCAACGTTGTAAGAGCATCTGCCATCCGGTTTTCATCTCGAGGGATATGATGAAACTCAACCTTTGTAAAGAAGGTTGAAATCCTCCTTGCATAATCTCTATATGGTACTAAATCGGGTTGATTTGTCTCTCATTCTCCTTTGATTTGATTCACAACCAAAGCCGAATCACCGAAGACATCCAAATACTTGATTCTGAGATTCATGGCCTCTTCAAGCCCCATAATGCAAGACTAAGGAGAATAACGATCCAAAATGCAGTGGAATTTAAAATTTTCTCCTTTAGTGATCCTTACGAATGGGCATGATCAGTGATAGAATCGTTACCTCTTGTGACGATTGAAACCTTTGATGCAGATCTACGGAGCGATCACGAACGTTGAACGATGACAACGCCTCTACTCAGTCCACACGAACAGATTCCTTTAATCTCAGTGCTAGCTGCTATGAATGAAGGCTTTGAGTGAGAGAGAGAGAGAGAAACGAAATTGCAACTCCTCTAAATGCTTCTGCACAAGGGTTCTATTTATAGAACCACTTATGTGGGCTACAAGCTAAAAAGCCCACTTAAGTGTATGTGGCCCATATTTTATAATATGCCAAAATCACTTAAGCGCGTGGTACCTTACCATATTTTGTATTCTACTTAAGTACATCGTACCTTACGATGTTCTATAATTCACTTAAGTGCACCGTACCTTATGGTGTTCCTTAGTTACTCTATCTCTCATCAATCCGTCCTTTGTGTGTGACCCTATAGGTTTTCGCGGCATTGGCAAATATATTAAATCAGTATTTAACATAATAAATAATGAGCGGTATCTAGCAACACATCACTGCTACCCAAGACACGAAAATGTCATGTGATCTGACAAATCCTTCTGTGATAATACTTATGTGTGTTATTACCCTTTTGCCCTTATGTCTATATTGAACACAAGGCATAGACCGCGTCATCCTTGTCCAGTTCAATATTGGGCCCATAGACATTTATCCTGTTATGCAGGATGGGCAAATTCCATCTAGGTCACTCATGTCCCTTAGCATGCTTCGTGGAGTACCCATCAACTGTCTTTTTGGTCATCCAGTTACGGACAACATTTGATCAGCAACAAGGCACTCGTCTCTACATCTAGGGTCCATAGTGGTTTCAGGTCGAAGGGTGGTATACATCATTATCACCATGAGAATAACTTATGACACTTTGCATAACATTCTATATAGTATTCTCATAGCGGGTCAATCCAGTATAAATATTACTCTTAATATTCATACCTATGTTTAAGACTTGATAACTCCTTATCCATGATCCATGAGATGTGATCATCAGTCTATGTACATAATAGTCTTATGCTTTAATGTTATCCCACTTCACAATAAAGCTCGACTACGGATACTTTAAGAATAGTGTCCTTATGTTTAATGTGATCTCATGATTAAGTCACACTTGATACATTAAACGGACTAACTATTCTAGGGACTTTATTAAACAAACATAATAAAGAAAAAGCCTTTTATAATAAATAAATAATTCGATACAAGTACCAAAAGTATTGGCCTCTAGGGCTTACACCAACAATCTCCCACTATCACTAGAGTCAATCAGGCATACTCCTAATGCCCATAGATCTAGTATGGCCATCATGCTTCTACTGCGCAAGAGGCTTTGTCTGTGGGTCGACAATATTGTCAAGTGTAGGTACTCTGCATATTTTCACATCTCCTCTATCTGTTATCTCTCGAATGAGGTGATAACGCCCAAGTATGTGTTTGGATCGTTGGTGAGATTTAGGTTCCTTAGCTTGTGCGATAGCACCATTGTTATCACAATAGAGACCAATGGGATCCACAATGCTAGGAACCATACCAAGTTCACTAATGAACTTTTTGATCCAAACAACTTCCTTTGCTGCACTTGAGGCAGCAATATACTCGGCCTCAGTTGTAGAATCAGCAATTGTATCTTGCTTTAAACTTTTCCAGCTCACAGCGCCATCGTTTAAGCAAAACACACAACCAGATTGCGATCTAAAGTCATCCTTATCTATCTGGAAGCTAGAATCGGTGTATCCAATTACAACCAACTCTTCCTGACCTCCATATATCAAGAATGAGTCCTTAGTCATTCTCAAATACTTAAGGATATTCTTGACAGCTACCCAATGAGCATCACCAGGATCAGATTGGTACCTACTCGTTGCACTTAAAGCATACGAGATATCTGGTCGAGTACATAACATGGCATACATGATAGATCCTATTGCAGATGCATATGGAATCTTATTCATGCGATCCCTTTCTTCCTTAATTGAAGGGGATTGTGTTTTTGATAGACACAGACCATGTTGCATAGGTATGAACCCTTTCTTGGAATCATGCATATTAAAGCGTCTCAGCACTTTGTCTATGTATGTACTCTGACTTAGGCCAAACAGTTTTTGTGATCTATCTCTATAGATTCTGATTCCTAATATATAGGCTACTTCGCCTAGGTCCTTCATAGAAAATCATTTCCCCAACCAAGACTTTACTTGTTGTAGGGTAGGGATATCGTTTCCAATGAGTAATATGTCATCTACATATAATACCAGGAAAACGATCATGCTCCCACTAACCTTCTTGTAGACACAAGGCTCATCTTCGTTCTTGATGAATCCATATTGTTTTACTGTTTCATCAAAACGAAGATTCCAGCTTCTGGAAGCTTGCTTCAATCCATAGATTGATCTTTGTAACTTACATATCTTTTGGGCTTCTTCAGGTATGTCAAATCCTTCAGGTTGTGGCATGTACACATCCTCAAGAAGATTCCCATTAAGGAAAGCAGTTTTGACATCCATCTGCCATATTTAATAATCATGATATGCAGCGATAGCAAGTAAAATCCTAACAGATTTAAGCATTGCAACTGGTGAAAAGGTTTCATCATAGTCAACCCCATGAATTTGTTTATATCCTTTTGCAACCAATCTTGCCTTATAGGTATGTACCTTACCATCCATGTCAGTCTTCCTTTTGAAGACCCACTTGCATCCTATAGGGTTAACTCCTACAGGAGGCTCTACCAAGGTCCAAACCTGGTTTGTGTACATGGAATCCATTTCAGATTTCATGGCTTCTAGCCACTTCTCAGACTCGGGACCAGTCATGGCCTCTTGGTAGGTCATAGGCTCATCTTGATCCATGAGTAATACATCACCTTGATGAGTTATGAGATATCCATATCTCTCAGGTAGGTGACGTATCCTGCCTGACCTACGCTGGTCTTGTTCTACTTGAGCAGGTTATTCTTCCACAACTACTTGTGTTTCCTGCTCTAATTCCTCCATAGGTGTATCAATGCTTTGTAATTCTTGAAATTATTCAAGCTCTACTTTCCTCCCACTAATTCCTTTGGAAATAAAATCCTTTTATAGGAAAACTCCAATTCGAGCGACAAACACTTTTCTCTCAGAAGGATTGTAGAAGTAATACCCTCTTGTTTCTTTAGGATATCCCACAAATAAGCATTTGTCAGATTTGGGCTCAAGCTTAGTTAAAATTTGTAGTTTCACATAAACTTCGCAACCCCAAATCTTCATGTAAGACATATGTGGTTTCTTACCACTCCATATCTCATATGGTGTCTTCTCAACCTTTTTGGATGGAACGCGGTTAAGTGTGTAAGCTGCTGTCAGTAGTGCATGTCCCCAAAAGGAGTTTGGAAGATCGGCGTGACTCATCATGGATCGGATCATGTCTAACAGGGTTCGATTTCTTCTCTCAGATACACCATTTCATTGGAGTGTTCCAGGAGGAGTAAGTTGGGATAGGATCCCACACTCTTTCAGATGGTCATCAAACTCTAGGCTTAAATACTCACCACCTCGATCTGATTGAAGAGTTTTAATATTCTTACCTAGTTGGTTTTGTACTTCATTCTTGAATTCCTTGAACTTTTCAAAGGACTCTGATTTGTGTTTCATTAAATACACATAACCATATCTACTGAAATCATCAGTAAATGTGATGAAGTACTGAAAACCTCCTCTGGCTGGTATGTTCAGTGGTCCACATACATCAGTATGTATGAGGGCCAAAAGATCATTAGCTCTTTCACCTTTTCCTGTGAATGGAGACTTTGTCATCTTTCCAATTAAATAGGATCTGCATGTCTCATATGATTCATAATCAAAAGAGTCCAAGAGTCCATCTTTATGGAGTTTGGAAATGCGTTTCTCATTTATGTGGCCTAATCGACAATGCCAAAGGTAAGTTGGATTTAACTCATTAGGTTTCATTCTTTTAGTATTAATGTTATAGATAGGAATTTCAAGATCAAGGACATATAGTCAATTGTTCATTTATGCAGTAGCATAGAATATATCATTTAAATAAATTGAGCAACAATTATTCTTTATTATAAATGAAAAACCAAACTTGTCCAAACAAGAAATGGAAATAATATTCCTGCTAATTACAGGTACATAATAATAGTTCTCTAACTGAATTATTAAACCACTAGGTAAAGTCAATACATAAGTTCCTACGGCTAAATCAACAACCTTTGCTCCATTGCCAACTCATAGGTCAACTTCACCTTTTGCCAAATCTCTACTCCTTTTTAGCCCCTGCATATTTGTACAAATGTGAGAACCGCATCCAGTATCTAATACCCATGATGCAGAAGTAGATAAATTAATTTCAATAACAAAAATACATGAAGTTGAAGTCTCTACTCCATTCTTCATATCTTCCAGATACTTTGGGCAGTTTCTCTTCCAGTGTCGGGTCTTACCGCAATGGAAGCAGGTGCCTGCCTTTGCTATGCCTCCACTAGGCTTCAAAGCAGCAATAGTGGGTCTGGGTTTGGTAACTTCCTTGCCTTTCCCTTTATCACCCTGCTTGGTGGGTCTTTTGTTCTGTCTCTTTCCATTTCCGATCATCAGAATGGACTTCCCTTATGACTTCAGATTCTGCTCAACAGTTCTTAACATGGCTAGCAGTTCAAGAAGAGATTTGTCCATATCATTCATATTGAAATTTAGGACAAATTGAATGAATCTATCTGGCAACGATTGCAAGATCAAATTAGTCGCAAGTTCCTTTCCGAGGGGAAAACCCAACCTTTCAAGGTTTTCCACATACCCAACCATCTTGAGCACATGGGGACCTACAGGGGCTCCCTCAGCTAACTTGCCTTGAAAAAGGGCTTTTGAAACTTCAAACCTTTCATGCCTTGCTTGCTCTTGATAGAGCATCTTTAGGTGTTCGATCATATCGAACGCTGCCATGTTCTCATGTTGCTTTTGCAACTCTGAGTTCATGGTAGCTAGCATGAGACAAGCAGTTTCATTGGCATCATCGACATGCTTCTTATAAGCATATCTTTCTGCCTTAGGTGCAGAATTAGGAGGTTCCTCTTCAGGAACAGGTTTCTCCAAGACATACAACTTTCTATCATGTTTGAGGACAATCCTCAAATTTCGGTGCCAATCCAGAAAATTTGTCCCAGAAAATTTTTCCTTGTCAAGGATTGATCGCAAAATGTTGTTAGAGGTGTTTGTTGTCATGGTAATCTACATGAAATTAATGAAAATATAAGTATCAGTAACATATTTAATTAGGTCTTTAATTAAATATGCTCCCACTATTTTACTCAAAACAAATGACCCTCACCATTTGATTCGGAAAATCCCGTTGGAAGATTTTCTAGTGGTCAAGATCCACATTTCACTTTGTTTTAAGTCCGCGTAGGCGGATTACACAAAACTAGGTTATTTAGGTAGGAACTCCTTCCAATTGTATCTAATACAACTCTTGAATATTTTAGTTGGGTGAATAACTCCTTATTCCAATCCATCACATGGATCATTTCCAACTCTTGCTTCTAAACACATATAATCTTATTATAATTTGTTTAGTTAAGTTTGACCCATTTTTTTAGCAATTGGATATTACAATTATCCCATCGCACCTTACTAATATAGAACATGCACCTCGCGTAGGCGAAACCTACATTATCCGATACTAGTCTTGATGAGTGCTAAAACTTGGAAAGCATAAACTTAATATTTAATTTGAGGGAATTACAATTGTTCTGATCTCACTGGCTTATTTATCATATAAATCGTCTCTCACATGCATCAATATGCATTCACATGCATCAACATACATTCACATGCATCAACATATATAATGAAACACTTATGGCCCCTAGCGCAATTGTTCTCCCAAGCCAATGAGAGAACCTAAGCTAACCTAATAACGATCTAAGCTTCTCCAAGCAAGATCTTCAAGGATGTCCTCCTTTGATGTTGAATTCTTCTCTTTCTTCATAACATTACATTACATAAAAGAAACTCATTTTACATACGAGGGAGTGAGATGAGAAAAGAAGTTACATTAAGAGAAAAAGAGAGGCACGACACGCAGGTCGTATTTTAAAATCCCAAAACAAAATGAAGGAAAACTAAGGCCATAACCGATCACCACAAGACAATAATAATAATAAACACATTATTATTATTAATTTTAATTCTTTTAATTAATTAAAACCAAATTAAATTTCGGCGACCGATCACACCATGCAGAGTTAGCCGGGGTCCGCTGCTCGGTCACAAAACAGAAACGCCGAGAATTCTGACTCTGTGAATGTGACGACCGTCACAAAGCATGTTACGACCGTCACGTCCAGCTTGTTACGACCGTCACAGGCCCATGACGAACGTCAGGCGGCCAAAATCAGCACTTTGAAACAGTTAACAGACGTGATCCAACAAACGCTCAAATCACAACTCTTTGACAGCATAACCTTTGTGCCGTCACTAACCCTAATGCACCAATTTCAGACCGTCAAACACATGTCGATTGTTGATTCAGTATGATTGATCAACATGTCATTGCTTCACCATACTAATGTCGGATTCCGAAGCAAATGACCATTGATCGCTCAAAGGAAAACAACCATTAAGTGTTTGAATGAACGAAACAGAAACGATATATCATATATACCGTATTTTGCATTAGGATTACTTATATCATATATATAACTTGATCGATCTCAATTGCGTAACCTATGGATGATCGATGTATCGCTGCTTCACCATACTAATGTCGGTTCCGAAGCATAGTCAACATTAATCATCCAAATCGTACACACATGATGCCAAATTTAATTACTCGTTTATTCTTTGATTCATTCTGTCTTTTAATCATATTAATACAAAAAATAAACAGCTATCAGATGCATGGTTTCGTAAGTGGCTCTGATACCACTTAAGGAGAATAGCGATCCAAAACGCAGCGGAATTTAAAATTTTCTCCTTTAGTGATCCTTACAAATGGGCATGATCAGTGATAGAATCGTTACCTCTTATGACGATTGAAACCTTTGATGCAGATCTACGGAGCGATCATGAACGTTGAACGATGACAACGCCTCTACTCAGTCCATACGAACGGATTCCTTCAATCTCAGTGCTAGCTGCTACGAGTGAAGGCTTTGAGAGAGAGAGAGAGAGAGAGAGAGAGAGAGAGAGAGAGAGAGAGAGAGAGAGAGAGAGAGAGAGAGAGAGAGAGAAATGAAATTGCAACTCCTCTAAATGCTTCTGCACAAGGGTTCTATTTATAGAACCACTTATGTGGGCTACAAGCTAAAAAGCCAACTTAAGTGTATGTGGCCCATATTTTATAATATGCCAAAATCACTTAAGCGTGTGGTACCTTACCATATTTCGTATTCTACTTAAGTACACCGTACCTTACGATGTTCTACAATCCACTTAAGTGCATCGTACCTTACGGTGTTCCTTAGTTACTCTATCTCTCATCAATCCGTCCTTTGTGTGTGACCCTGTAGGTTTTTGCGGCATTGGCAATTATATTAAATCAGTATTTAACATAATAAACAGTGAGTGGTATCTAGCAACACATCACTGCTACCCAAGACACGAAAATGTCATGTGATCTGACAAATCCTTCTGTGATAATACTTATGTGTATAATTACCCTTTTGCCCTTATGTCTATATTGAACACAAGGCATAGACCGTGTCATCCTTGTCCAGTTCAATATTGGGCCCATAGACATTTATCCTGTTATGCAGGATGGGCAAATTCCATCTAGGTCACTCATGTCCCTTAGCATGCTTCGTGGAGTACCCATCAACTGTCTTTATGGTCATCCAGTTACGAACAACATTTAATCAACAACAAGGCACTCGTCTCTACATCTAGGGTCCATAGTGGTTTCAGGTCGAATGGTGGTATACACCATTATCACCATGAGAATAACTTATGACACTTTGCATAACATTCTATATAGTATTCTCATAGCGGGTCAATCTAGTATAAATATTACTCTTAATATTCATACCTATGTTTAAGACTTGATAACTCCTTATCCATGATCCATGAGATGTGATCATCAGTCTATATACATAATAGTCTTATGCTTTAATGTTATCCCACTTCACAATAAAGCTCGACTACGAATACTTTAAGAATAGTGTCCTTATGTTTAATGTGATCTCATGATTAAGTCACACTTGATACATTAAATGGACTAGCTATTCTAGGGACTTTATTAAACAAACATAATAAAGAAAAAGCCTTTTATAATTAATAAATAATTTTCGATACAAGTACCAAAAGTATTGGCCTCTATGGATTACACCAACGCAAGATTCATACTCTGCCATGTTGTTTGTACACTTGAAAGTCAACCTAGCTGTAAATGGTAGATGCGTGCCTTGAGGAGTAATAATCCTTGCCCGAATGCCATTTCCATATTGATTAACAGCTCCATCAAATACCATGCCCCAACGGGAACCAGGTTCTGGCCCTTCTTCAAGCAATGGTTCATCACAATCTTTCCTTTGCAAGTACAAAATCTCTTAATCAGGAAAATCATACCGCACTGACTAATAATCTTCAATTGGTTGGTGAGCCAAATGGTCAGCCAAGATACTACCTTTGATCGCTTTTTGATATTGGTATTCGATATCATACTCTGATAACAACATCTGCCAACAGGCAATCCTCCCAGTTAAAGCAGACTTCTCAAATATATACTTGATTGGATCCATTTTGGATATCAACCAAGTGGTATGATTCAACATGTATTGACGCAGACGCTTAGTAGCCCAAGCCAATGCGCAACAAGTTTTCTCAAGCATAGAATACAGAGTATCGCAATCGGTGAACTTCTTACTGTGTTAGTAAATTGCAAATTCTTTCTTTCCAGTCTCATCTTTATGACCAAGAACACAACCCATACTATCTTCGAGCACAGTCAAATACATGATCAACATTCTTCCTTCAACAAGTGGAGACAAAATCGAAGGCTCAAGAAAATATTCCTTGATACTGTCAAAAGCTTTATGGCAGTCTTCGGTCCAATCACAAGACTGATCTTTCCGAAGAAGCTTGAATATAGGCGCACATGGGGCAGTCATGTGGGAAATGAATCTGGAAATATAATTCAAGCGGCCAGGAAAACCTCTGACTTGCTTCTTAGTTTTGGTCGCAGGCATCTCTTGTATTACTTTGACCTTGGTAGGATCAACTTCAATACCCTTCTCGTTGACAATGAAACCCAACAACTTACCAGAACGAACACCAAAAGTACACTTATTGGGATTCAAGCGGAGTTTATACTTCCTCAAACGCTGGAATAGCTACAAAAAATGTTCGACATGTTCCTCTTCATCAATTGATTTAGCAATCATGTCATCTACATATACTTCAATCTCTTTATGCATCATATCATGAAAAAGAGTAGTCATTGCTCTTTGGTAAGCTGCACCAGCATTCTTCAAACTGAAAGGCATCACTCTATAATAGAATGTTCCCCAAGGTGTAATGAATATGGTCTTCTCCATATCTTCGGGTGCCATTTTGATCTGATTATATCCGGAAAATCCATCCATAAACGAAAAGACTTTGAATTTAGCAGTATTGTCTACCAACATATCAATGTGTGGCAGAGGGAAATCATCTTTCGGACGGGCTTTATTCAAATCTCGATAGTCGAGACACATGCAGACTTTTCCATCTTTCTTCGGCACAAGCATACTATTGGCCACCCATTGCGGATACTCATATGTCACAAGGAAACCATCATCAATCTACTTCTGCACTTCCTCTTTGATTTTCATAGCCATATCAGGATGCGTTCTTCTCAACTTCTGCTTGACTGACGGGCATTTTGGCTTCAACGGCAATTTATGCTCCACAATCTCAGAATCTAACCCAGGCATGTCTTGATAGGACCAAGCAAACACATCTGAATACTCTCAAAGAATATCAATCAACCCCTTCTTAGCATCTGGACACAGTCGAGACCCAATCTTGACTTCCTTTACATCTACAGAACCCAAGTTGACTAGCTCAATCTGCTCTTCAAACGGCTGAATAATCTTTTCATCTTGCTCAAGAAGACGAGACAATTCATCACTCATTTCTACATCACTTTCCTTCTCGGCCTCAAACACAGGGAATTCAAAATTTGGAGAAGGATCATTGTGTTCAATGGGGTTAGGAACCAACCTGCATAATGATTTGATATTTTGATTTTAGAGAAGTGAATTTGTGACCAAATATTATGCATATGGACAGTTATATTGTTTATTTATGTTTTTTGTGATTACCATTTTTAGAATAAAGCAAAAAGTAAAAATAAACATCAAAGATGTGGATGAATAGAATTAATTTTATTGATGATCAATTTAAAATGCCCAAACAATGTTCACTTCTCCCTTAGGCATAGGAGAAGGATTTTAAAACATATAAAAGCAATTACTTAGATCGATGCAAAATAACAGGAATATCAACGGCAGTCCAATTGTTGCATGTCTTTCCATGCGTTACAAAGTTGGTGCAGTCTTCCTCTTTGCTATCCTCTAGCACATCAGCTAAGTGTTATTCATTTCCATGAATGAACCCTCCGCTACGGAAGCTAAGTTGCATATCTCCAGATCTAACAGTTGATGAGCCTTTCTGGAACCCCAAACCGGTTCTACCTTTGTTGTCGGAGACCTCTACCATGCGCCCCCACTGATCAACGGTTCCTTCTTCAACAATCTTCTTGGCATCTTTCAACAAGGACATAGGTGCCCCAATTCTCTTCTCAGCAACAATAGATAAGGCTTGGAACGAAGTTCCAACCTCATCCTCAGCTTTAACATACGAGAAAGATGACAAATGGCTAACCAACAACGCTTTCTCTCCTCCAACAATCACCAGCTTGCCAGTCTTGACAAATTTCAATTTCTAATGCAGAGTGGAGGTAACAACTCCTGCCTCATGAATCCATGGCCTTCCCAATAAACAGCTGTAGGCCGGGTGGATATCCATTACTTGAAAAGTAATATGAAAATCACTTGGACCTATCTTGACTGGAAGGTCCACTTTACCAATTAGTGTCTTGCGCGAACCATCAAATGCTTTGACGATTACACCACTATACCTTAGGCGCTCCTTGGTAAGATAGCTTTGACAAAGTTGACTTCGGAAGCACATTCAGTGACGAACCGGTGTCAACAAGCACATTTGACAAAGCATCTTCCTTACAGTTCATTTAAATATGCAAAGCCAGGTTATGATTTCTTCCCTCCTCAGGGAGTTCTACATCGCAAAAGCTCAAATTATTGCATGAAGTGATGTTAGCCACAATATGATCGAACTGATCCACAATAACATCATGCTCTATGTATGCTTGTTCAAGAACTCTCTGTAGTGCTTCTCTGTGCGCTTCAGAATTCAAAAGCAGAGACGACACATAAATTTTTGAGGGGGTTTGGAGCAGCTGCTCAACCATATTAAATTCGCTCCTCTTTATTAACCGGAGTACCTCATCATCATCATTGGCTTTCAAGTTGCTGGATTCACCAGACTTATCTTTTGAACAACCAACCGGATCTATATTAGGCACCTCCTGCTTCTTACCAACAATCGTTTCCTCTTTACTTTCTGGGACCACCGACCCAAACACTCGACCACTGCGGGTCACCTTCGTTACATCGGCAATTCTCACTATTGAACTAGTCGTAGGTAACAAGACTTCTTGACCATTCTTTATCATTGTAGCATTGTACTGGTACGGTACAACCTTATCAGATGAATACGGGACTGGGCCCGCTAACCGTATTACCAACGACGATACTGATCTTTGACTGACATTATTATTGTTGCTGCTATCATATTGGATTACCAACCGCTCTTGCTGCTTGAAAACGAGCACTATGACATTGACGTCGTCATCTATATGACGAGATTAAACAATCTGGATCACGCCTTCATTCATCATACATTGGATGTCCCTTTTCACTACATCACACCCCCTTGGGTTCACACTACACACAACACAACCATCATGGTCATGTTCACAGTCACTCACCAAAAAGATATCCTTATGCATCTGCACCAAAGATCTTCGGATAAACCAGATGTCAAAAACTTTGAATTCTCCAGGACAACCGTCCATCATATTCACTAAAGAGTTCCCATGAGCGGGCAAAGGGTTTGCTTTCACATTTGGCGCGCGGTCCTCAAAGGATACCATACCACTCTTCATAAGCTTTTGGACCTCATACTTTAATGGATAACAGTTTTCAATATTGTGTCCGGGTGCTCCTTGATGAAATGCACAACGAAGCTCAGGTTGATACCACCAGGGAAGTGGTTTTGGGATCTGCGGTGGGTTCCTTAGTTGAATTAAGTTCTTGAGAACTAACAAGGGATACAGCTCTGCATACGACATAGGAATCAGGTCAAAAGAGACCCTCTTCCTCTCAAAGTTTTGCAGATGATGATTATTGTTGGTATTGTTACTGTTGTTGTTGTAGGTGTTTGTTCTTTGTTGCGGTTGTTGTTATTGACGTTGATGTTGTTGTTGTTGAATTGGTGTTGCTTGTTGATTAGAAAATACCAGAATTACTGATGACACTTGATGATGATGATGTTGACGGGGTGGTGGATTTCTTCTGATCTGAGGTCTCCTCTGCCTCCCACTGATTACTGCGTTGGTTTCACTATCCTTCTTCTTACGAAAGTTGCTACCATATCTCTTACTTGTTGACGCCTCATCTCTTGACAACCGTCCTTCACGGACTCCTTCCTCAAGCCTCATCCCCATATTTACCATTTCGGTGAAATCACTGGGGGCACTAGCAATCATGCGTTCATAATAAAATGAACTCAGGGTTTTCAAGAAGATTTTTGTCATCTCTTTCTCCTCCAAAGGAGGAGTGATCTGGGCAGCCAACTCCCTCCATCTTTGCGCGTACTCTTTAAATGTCTCTCTGTCCTTCTGAGACATAGACCTCAACTGGTCTCTATACGGCGCCATGTCCATATTATACTTGTATTGCTTCACAAAAGCCTCTCCCAAGTCGTTGAAAGTGCGAATGCTTGCACTATCCAACCCCATGTACCAACGGAGTGCAACACCAGTCAGGCTATCTTGGAAGTAGTGAATAAGCAACTGATCATTATCTGTCTGAGTTGACATCTTGCGAGCATACATCACAAGATGACTGAGCGGACAAGAGTTCCTCTTATATTTTTCAAAGTCAGGCACTTTGAATTTCACCGGGATTTTGACATTGGGCACCAAACACAACTCGACAACACTCTTCCCAAACAAATCTTTACCTCTCAGTGTCTTCAATTCCTTGCGCAGCTCAAGAAACTGATCTTTCATTTCGTCCATCTTCTCATACATATCCGGACCCTCAGACGACTCAGAATAATAGATGGTATCCTCTACGCGAGGCAAAGTGTGCACAACAGGCGGTGGCACGGACATGACCAGGCTAGATACCGACATGGAAGCAAATGTAGGCGCAAAGCCTTCGGGCATAAAGTTGGACGGCATTCCCCACGGGAATCCAGCAGGCATATTCTGTGCGAAGTGGGCGGTATCAGCATGTATGGTAGAGGTAGTCACCTCTGAAGTAACAGTCTTCGCGGGAGGAGTTGCAGGCGTTGGAGAAGCTTGGTTCTGAGCAGCAAGAACTGACTCTATCATGGCAGTTAGGCGGGCGATCTAGTCCTTCAGCTCTCTGTTCTCTTGCTCCAAATGTTCCATGATTTTCTAATGATTGGCTCGGGTATTGTACCGGTGAGTCAGCTTGGCTAAAGCACAGAAGAAATACCAATCAGACATCTGGCGAAAACCTGCTTATGCAAATGATGTATGAAATGCAATGCTTGATTATTTTTATTTTCAAGGAAGTTACTATATCATTTGCTAATATATATATTTAAATGTCAATTGCAACAATTTGGTATGACCAAAAATCTCTTTTTATTTATATAAATTGGAAGGATTACACTGAGTACAATTTCAGAAACAAAAATAAAAAGATACAAAAGAAAAGGAGACTAGTCATCCTAAGGATCCCTAACAACAATGTCAGGAGATCTGGCTGAAGGTGCGTACTTCCTTCGAATGCGACGGATCTCGGTCTCAAAAGAAGCCTTCATCTTAAGTCTTCTCGAGGACAAGCTGGTCAACAATCTTCTTTCAAGAAACGGAAGGCTGAGGCATGCTAGAAGATGAAACCTCTGGCTCTCCCTGTCTCTTCGTCACTCGGTCTTCAAGTAGCTCGATAAGTGCATCTTTGTCCTTAGACTCCAACTGCAATTCTTCATGCTTCTTGCTCAAAGCATGGAAACGCTCTTCCCACATATCCTTCTCTTGCTTCATCTTGGCGAGCGCGTCTTCCAACTCCTCTACATCTTGGTTAGGGAGAGTTAATGGTTCAACCACAACCATAGACATAGGTCTTTCACAAGGATAAGGCATCTTCAACTCCATAGCTCTCTTCTTCACCCAAAGAGTGTAAGCTTCCAAAGCTACACAATTATGCGGACCAAGCTCGGATCTTCCTTTCCTATGCACATTATGCCAAGCATGCACAATCTTCTGCTTCAAATATTGGGAATCTTTACCCTCTTGATAGAAAATACCTTCTAACTACATGTTATTAGGTTTGTCTCAAGGGGAACCCAAGTTGACGACGAGCCAAAGCAGGGTTGTAGTTAATTCCTCCTTGTGTACCAATGAGAGGCACATTAGATAATTCACCACAACTATTAATAATCTCTAAACTGCTTAAAGATGGATCATGCTGTCGCATTAAGCGAAAAACCGGCGGGAAAATGAAACAACAAAGCCGCCACCGTGCGTTATTTATCCCAAAAGAGGGAAAGGAAACGCTCGAAGTAAACCTGGAAAGGAATGGTCTCGCGACCAGAGAGAGATGGGATCGGGAGTCGGTTATGCGAAGGGAAGGTATTAGCACCCCTACGCATCCGTCGTACTCGACGGGATCCACGCACAAAAGAATAGAAGAAAGGTTGCTAAAGACTGCTCACAAACTGCACAGGGCTGGAAGGAAACATAGAAAGACAAAAGAAACGGGACTCGGCAGGATATCGCATCCTGGGCCTACGTAGTCTGTCAAGCACAAACAGCAGAGTCGACGTAGTTTGGGGGGAAACGGAACGTGCTCGCTAGGATGCCGCATCCTATGCATACGTATCTTCTCTGACCAGAGAGAGAATCAGAGCACTCGTAGCTCGGCTAACGCACGCCAAACAAAACCAACACAGGAAACCGACTACCAATCGCTGGACTTACGTCAGACTCCATACAAACAAGCAAACATGGAAACCGAATGCCAATCGCTGGACTTACATCAGACTCCAAACCAACAAACACACACACACAGGAAACCGACTGCCAATCGCTGGACTTACGTCAGACTCCAACAAGCAAACAAGACACAGGAAACCAACTGCCAATCGCTGGACTTATGTCAGACTCCAACACACACAAAGGGTTGAAAAAGAAAAAGGGCGCCCGGAGAGATCAACTCATCTCCTGCCTACGTACCTCATCTGGTATGAGGATCAGGGCGACGTAGTTCCCCTAAACAAGGAAAGAACTTCTAACCTAACCAGAGACTGGGAAATGACAAACTAGAAGGGAGCCTGACTCGAGCCTAATAGTTATCATGTAATCCACAATGGTCTTAGGTTGAGGTTTCTATCCTAACTTGCACAGGAAGAAAGCTATCCTAAACAGCACAATCAAACAAGCACAATAAAGCAAGCACACACACTATATGCACACAATTGGGCTCATACAAGGCTAGGCTGCAGAAACAAGCCAACTGGAATGAGGTGTTTTTAGCTCTTAACCCTAACATTGAGAGTTAGGGTGAAGCAGATGAAATGGGAAGTGATGGTAAGACCTCACAGCTCTTATCCCTGGCCTGGGAGAGCTTGACTCAAATAGAAAGTGTGGGAGTTCAGAATGTAGGAACTCTTCTCCACAAGACATGACTCTTTGTACAAGATTTTTGGTTTTTATTCAAATTGCATCAACACATTGTGTGAGCAAGATGAATGACACACTGAGTAGCAGGAGATGGATTACACATCTCTTTTATCTGCCAATTGCCTCTTAAGAGGATTTAACCTGCTTGGCACAAAATTAAACAACCACAAGCATTGCCTCTTAAGGAGGGCTTCAGACAGGTCCCTACCAATAACAGTAGGTCTTCCAGACTACATGAAGATCAAGGAATTATATCTCAGTGGTATGCAAACCACAAGCAATGCCAAGCAAGTTCAAATGAACTTAAAGCAACTTAGGTACCTGTGGAAACAGCTAAACCAATCAGTACACAGTTCAGACCAATAATCAACAGTCAGACATACAGACAAAACCAATCAAACAACAATGAGCAAGCCATAAACACAAGTAAATTGTCCTCAAAGCCTACAAAACAAACCAATGTTAGCTAATAACAACATATGATCAAGCTCAAATGAAGGAGCAACCTCAACCATGGAAGTGTATACTTGAACCTGAAATCACAACTCAAATGGTAAGTAACAAACCACTAGGTCAAAGCCTAGGGTCAAAAGAGGATCAAAAATCCAAGACAGAACCTCAAACTCAACACAAAGCATGTTTATCCACTCAAGAACAAGTCCTAAAGAGGACCAAATCATAATCAATAAGAAAGTCCATTTCATGTGCAAGATAAGTCAAAGACCAATTCAAGGCATCCAAATGATCATCATGAATGAAAATTCTCAATCAAAACAGAAATGATTCAAATAATTCTGGAAACATTCATGAGCAATCAAGACATCCACAACATCCATCACACAAAAAATCAGAAACATTGGAGATCATTTGGCATGGAAATCACATTGTACAAGTTAGACAACCAAATGTGTGACACAAATTGTCACACCATGTTAACACAAGCATAAAACAGAAATGGAGCATGGGAAAAATGTCAAACCAAAGCCAAAATATCCATCAATGTGTCTAGAATCAGCATGCAAAATTTTAAGTTCATTGGATTAAAAACAAGCATTTCACAACAAGATAAGCAAGGCAAGGTCACAAATGGATACATGATCACATAACCTAGCACCAAATAAAATCCAGTCATGCACAGTTTTGGAAATCATGATCATTAAAAACTAGACAGAAGAAGGAGCATTTTGCAAAAAATTGGGATTGATTTGGATGATTTTTCAATTTGTTATGATTTTATGAAGTTTGGAAAAAAAATTGAAGTCAAAACATGACCAAGGCATGGAATAAGGAGGGAAAATGTGAAAATGATAAGGCAATTTTGAAAAGTTCGCTCGGTGGGACTCGAACCTGGTCCACATTCAAATTTGCGCGCTTCACCAAAACGACAGCGTATTGGTTTAAAACCCTAAGCCTGGCGCAATTTCCAGAATTTCGTAGCTAATCATGGACATTCGTAGCAAATCATGCAGAATTCGTAGCAAATCTGGAAACGCTCATGATCTTCATCTTCTTCCTCTTGAGGACGATGAACACATTTCTAGATTTTCCAACACCATTCCAGAAATCAAAAATAATTACATCAATCGAATCCTTGTTCCATGTACATTAAAGATCAAGCAACAAATCATGCTAAAACATCACGCATCGTTCCAATTGAAGAAAATAAAAATTGACATCAAACTTTCAAACACACATAACTTCATGAATAATGCACCATTTCACTCAATTTTTATATCAGAATCATCACCAAGCAAAGATCTACACAAATATCGTAATGTATTCAAGAATAATTGAGATCGAAACTTGACCTCTTGAAGAACAGCAAGTGGAAACTTGTGCTACAAGGCTCAGCAATGGTCCAAAACTCTTCTACAATGATTGTTAAGATGATTGATGGAGAGATTGATGCTTAAACAAGCACGAATCCAGTAGAATTTGAAATTTCCATTAATGCTTCAAGCTTCATGTATGGTCAAAACTGGCACAAATTCTTCCAAATTCACGTTCAAATCTCCTCAAAAACACTTCATGATCATGATTCCAACAAGAGAAATGGCTTTGTGTGAGAAAATTGAAAGTTCTTGTTGAGAGAAATTTTTGATCAATTTCAAGATCTAGATCTGAAAACTGTTGTTAATGCCAAATGCAGTTGTGATTATCCTTATATATGCTTGGTTAATGAATCTGAAATCATGCTTAAGCCAAAACAAATTGGGATTAACAAGTTGCAAGGTGTGTGCAAAAAATTGGATTTTCACCTCATGCATGAGATGCATGCGTGAACAGTGCTCAAAGCTGGCCCAAATCCACTTAAAAAAGGCCCATGCACACTTTGGAATTGGTATTTCATGCATATGATCAACCAAATTGATTTTAGAAATTTTCCTTCAAAAAACTTCATGAATGAGCATATGATCATGCAAAGGAATTTCATGCCATGTAATGAGATATTTGGAAAGTGCATGTCATGAGGAACAAAATGCAAAAAGAACCACCAAAATTGGAGCCTTGGTTCAAAAGATATGGCCATTTGAATTTTTAAGCATACTTTGCCAAGATTTGATCATAACTCCTTAACCATTCCTTAGAAATTCATGATCTTTGACTTTTTGGAAATGGGAGAGAAAGATCTTCAACTTTCATGTTGGACAAAAATTCATTTGAAGCTTCTTTGATGTTTGAAGTTGGTCCAAAACCTTGCCATTTTTGGAAACTTGAAATTACATGTCACTTTCCATTTTTGGAAACTTTTGATCTGGCTTCAAAATCTTCAAGGTAGATGTTTGACATGAATAATAAACCTCTTTTAGACATGAATGAAGTGTCTCAAACCAATTCTCCATCTCCTAGCCCTCAGTTGACTTACAATTGACTTTTATGGGCCTCAGAGGACTTGATCATGCACTGTGGACTTTGAGCCTCTAGCCTTTGGTCAAGTTGCTTCAAAATGAACCTTGGGTTATGTAAGCTCATTGGAACAACCATAGGGCTTTCATCTCATGGAAAATGCTCTTGCTCTCTTGCACAGTTGAATCTCCTGACCAGTCTTGACTGATGAGATGTAATGGACTATGCAATGTGAATGCAATGTTAATGACCTAAAAATGAAATGTATATACAAATGGGAGGTGCAAATTTGAGGTGCTACAGCTGCCCCTATTCAATCAACTGGGAACCTGAACGGATGAGAGCAACGGCTGTCAGACCTTCAAGGTAAACAGGGATTGAATACCAAAGAACCGTAGAAATTTGCACTCTGCGGGGATCCAAGAAAAGAAAGTTCACCAATAGCCACTTCCACTGGGATCTGATGTTTATCAATGGACCAGACAAGACGTTTACTAACGACTCCACTGGGGATTTTAATTTTTATCAATGAAAAGACACAGCCAGACATCAACGGACGGATGGGAAAAACTCAACGTTTATCGATACCAACGGAGAGGTGACCAGACATTAACGAATGACTTGGAGAAAGGATACAACTAGACGTCAACGGACGAATAGGAAAAACTCAACGTTTATCGATACCAACGGAGAGGTGACCAGACATTAACGAATGACTGGGAGACTCGACCAGACGTCAACGGAAGAACGGGAGAAGCTCGACGTTTATCGGCACCAACGGAGAGGTGACCAGACATCAACAGATGATCTGGGAAAGAAACTCGACGTTTATCGACACCAACGGAGAGTTGACCAGACATCAACTGATGAACTGGGAAGACTCGACCAGACGTCAACGGACGAACGGGAGAAGCTCGACGTTTATCGACACCAACGGAGAGGTGACCATACATCAAAGGATGACCTGGGGAAGAAACTCGACGTTTATCGACACCAACGGAGAGGTGACCAGACATCAATGGATGAACTGGGAAGGGATACAATGTTTACCGACATCAAAAGATGATGCGTACAAAAGTGAAGCAAGACCAGACATTTACCGATGATTGGAGTGAGACTCGATGTTTACCGACATCGAAAGATGATGTTTACCGACACCAAAAAAAGGACGATCGGACATTTACCGATGACTGGAGTGAGACTCGATGTTTACCGACACCGAAACAATAGTGTTTACCGATATCAAAGAAAGAACACACACGGGTGCTGACATGACACTTACCGGTATCACAGGGATGACGTCTACATATGTCAAGGCAAGGCTAAAAACTTGCTGGGGATCTTATTGGGGAGCTCACTGGGGAGAATCAACCTTGAATGCTGTCTGTCAAGAGCAACTGTAGCAAATGTGCCGTACAGATGTTGAACAATGGTCTGCTTCTGCTGGGGATATGATCCAATTGGGTTTAACACATGAATGCATATGTTTGAATTTTTTATGGCGTAATGCTCTATATTGAATGGAAATGCTACGCGGTTTGAGGATGCAATGTTTACTATATGCAAGATACAAAATGATGAGAACTCCTGCTGGGAAGCAAATGGTCGCTCCTCTGAGTGCACAAATCTGATGAGATTCTCCGACTCGGTGGGGAGATGCACTGCTGGGGGTGCTTTGCTGATCTGATGCTCTGGGGATGGCAGAGGAAACCAAGTCAACTCTAGGGAGACTCTGCCTGGAGAACACACCAACCTCTTAACCGTGCTGGCGAATAGCATTGCTGCTGGAGAAAGGACAAATTCCACCAAGGACAACTTCACTGAATCCAATCCGCTTGGGGACTCCGCTGGGGGAAACAACCAATGCTCACCTCTACTGGGGATAACTGCTAATCCTTGAGCAGGATAAACTCTACTGGGGATAATCTTCACCAAGCATGATCCGCTTGGGGACTCACTGGGGAAAACCATCAATGCAAACCTCCGCTGGGAAAACTACCCACTTCAAAAATTGCTGGGGAAGACAATCACAACCCTGCTGGGGAAATGCATTCACGACCATGCTGAGGATTACAATACTTCATATCCAACTGCTGAGGAACAGACTACTCACTGATACCTCCGTTGGGGATACAACCTTCAGACTCAGTGGGGACCGACAATCTTCAGACTAGCTGGGGATAGAATAGCCTTCAAACTTGCTGCTGAGGGACACACTACCCACAAACGCTTCCACTGGGGATATGGCAACCTTCAGGCTCGTTGGGGAGACACCGATCTCGAATTTGCTATGGAGATAACACTCCCAAACCCACTGGGGAAATACGGCTTATTTGACACGGAACACCCTTCGATTCGACGAACACAGGCCTTCATCATCCAACCACCGTGTCAACTTTCCTCTCTTGAGGACTCCCAGATTAATCGGGTCTTTTCTGATTCATCACTTAGTAATCTCGTCTTTTATTTTTTTTTCTGCTTTGAGACGAATGATCTTCTCAGATCCGGGCTAACTCTCTAATCTTCAGACTTTGAAGAGTCTTCTTGATTGCCTTCTAGGATCGTCGTTGCAATTCTTTCACCGTCTTTTAACCGTTCTTCTATCCCTTGCCCCTGATTGGACTCTGCAGGGATCTTCTGTCAAAATGTCACCCATCATAAACTGCAAGTGAATGAAGATATCTAACAGCACCTGCACAAGAGATCGTTAGATAAAAGCGTGCCCCAGGCGTGCCAACATTTCAACACCTAGGTCACTCAAACTTCCGAATAAGATTTCCAGATTTCAATCTTATAAGCATGCATCGGAAGGGACCTCTATGTTTCAAAATGCAAATATTCTTACCAAAAATAAACGGATGTTTTTGCAATCAAAGCGGTCATGAAAACAAAAAACAAAATTATTTGACTGAACATGCATTTTATTGACTAAAAGAGGTGTGGCTCGTAACAGAGCCGCACACCGGAAGCAATCCCTGAAAAGAGGTGATCGAGCACAAAAGGAAAAATCTATCCTAATGGCAATGTGAAACCGTGATCTCATCGGGTTCCAACTCGGTTACACCCCCTATGTCCTCAAGATTTACCGCACTTTCTGTCTTCTGAACAAGACGCTTCTGCTCGATCTCTGTCGGGGATTATCCATGATGTCTTATCCAAAGCACAAATGACCATGCTAGACACAGTTGTTCGTTTCATTCCCTCTTTTGCCTGGACCGCCCTTTCGGGTTTTCAGTCCACCGGGATACCCTTTTTTGCCCAAGCCGCCCTTGTGGGGTTTTTGACTTGCCGGGTGTACAAATTCTTTTCATTCTTTATCCCTAACTTTTGCCCGAACCTTTTCCTTTTTTTTCTTTGGTTCGCCGGGATGCCCATTTTTGCCTGGACTCTTTTATTCTTTTCGTCCAGCGGGTCTCTCTTACGAAGTATCTTTTAACTGCGTCCGCATTCACAAGGGATGGAGAATCCTCGTCATCCATGGTCGTCAACAACAAGGCTCCACCAGAGAAAACCTTCTTGACCACGAATGGACCTTCATAATTGTGTGTCCACTTGCCCCTACGATCGTTGAGGAGGAAGGATCCTTTTCAATACCAGCTCTCCCACGTGGTACGCACGAGGTCGCACTTTTCGATCAACAACACGCTTCATTCACTGGGTACAACTGCCCCATGACAAATAACTGCCAGCCCCTTTTTTCAATCGGGCTCCCTTCATACCGAGTCCTTATCCACTCGGCCTTTTCTAATTTTACGCCCACCAGGACTCTCTATGATGGGATCTAGACCTCAGCAGGTAATACCGCTTCTATCCCATACACGAGCGAGAATGGCGTTGCCCCAGTAGATGTACGCACCGAAGATCGATACCCAGGATACAAGCTTCGTACTCAGCCACCATTGTTGGTGCATTCAAATGTTATCCGGGCAACAAAAGGAATGTGGGACGTTTTCGGCGTAACCAAAACGACACTAACTCATCCATATTAACCTCCCCCCATCAGACATCAGAATCCGTTCGGATTCAGGGTCAGGCCCCTCCTCCGGGATTGGTTTCTCACAATCTTTCGATTTGAGCACCTCGAGATGTCCTCATCAGGGAACTCAAACTTCCTTGGTTGATAATCCTCAATGGGTTGCGGGGCGATGTAATCGGACAATACACTCCCCTGGATTGCTTTCTGAGAGGTATACTGAATATCGTATTCAGTCAACATCATTTGCCCTCTCGCAACCCGTCCGGTCAATGCTGACTTCTCAAACGCATACTTGATCGGATCCATCTTGAAATCCACAAAGTGGTATGAACCAGCATATACTGTCTCAGTCGGCGAGCAGCCTATGCCAAAGTACAGCAAGTTTTCTCGAGCAGTGAATGTATTGTTTCACAGTCGGTAAACTCTTTACTAAGGTAAATTGCATGCTCTTTTCGACCAAACTCGTTATGCCGACACAATACGCACCTCATAGACACCTTGAGGGTTGTCAAGTACCAGATTAACAGTTGTTCCTTCCACAGGAGGCATCAGAATCAGAGGGTCCTGCAACTTATTCTTTTATCTTTCAATGCCCCTTGGCAATCATTATCCACCTGACCGTTTGATCTCTTTTTGTTTTCGGTTCAGGCATTTCTTGCATTGCTTTTTCCTTTTCTATATCTCTTTTTTTTTTTTTTTTTTTTAGCAGGATCGACCTCGATTCCTCTTATCCGCTCACAATAAACCTCAGCAGTTTACCGGACAGCACTCCACAAATGCACTGATTCAGACTCAACCTCAGTCTGAGTTGTCTCGATCCGGTGAAACAACTTGGCCAGATCCACCAGATGCCTCTCTCCTGTTTGGGACTTTGCTATCATGTCATCAACATAGCATTCGATTTCATGATGAATCATATCATGAAACAAAGTCACTCTGATACGTGGCACCGACGTTCTGCTTCACTAGAGGACAGTCTTCTCTCCATGGCAGCTTGTGCACAACGACATCGGTATCCGACCCTGGCATATCCTGACACGACCAGGCGAAGGTATCCACATGCTCTTTTAACAGTGCTACCATTCTCCTCTTGACATTTGCCTCTGAAGCGGCCCCAACTTTCACTTCCTTTCTGACCTCGACGGTGCCTGGAATAACAATCTTGAATCGCTCCTCGTGCGGTTAAATCACCTTTTCTTCTTATTTTAACAACCTGGCTAATTCCAGCAGATCACAATCTTCTTCGCCTTCTTCTTCGGCATGATAGATCGGATTGTCGAAGTCATACAGAGGTGTAACCGAATTGTTATCAATGAGATCAGGAGGATAGTCACTTTTGAAATCGGAACAAGATGAATCAAAAGGAAAGAAAATGAAAACAAACATTGCCATTTTTATTTTTTTATTTTTAAACTGCAAAAATAAATGAAGAACAGGGGACACCGCTTTTAATCACAAAAACATCCATTTATTACTGATGCAAAATGTTTCAAAATGAAACACATGAGATGGCCCTTACAATGGACCATTACGTTTCGGGCAAAACGTATGGCTTTCATGCAAACAGAATTGAAAAACAGAAATACTACTCTTCATGATGAGTGACAATGATGATCTTTGAGGCCTTCCAGTTCCCTGGTACGCACGACTTTATCCACGACTCAAGCTCATGGTCACAGTCAATCTCTTCACCCACTATACAGGCGTGACCTGGATCCAGCATTCTGGCACTGACGAATGTGAACGGTTGACAACGTCCTCTGTTTTACCCAGACGAGCCTTGGTCTGGCTGATAGCCGATCCCGAACATATCCACTTTCACCACAATGTCTATGATCTTTCCCCAGCCTAGGGCTTCTCCGTTCTTCACCACTTCCATGGCCTGTTTGTAAGAAGAGATGGACAACTTCTTCTCTCTCTCAGCAAGAATGGCGTTCCCTACCTTGACGGTTTCAACTGCCTGACTTGGTGTTTCACATTTTTCACCGTCCATTTCTACTTCCATCATTCTCTGGATCGTTTTCCCCATCACTACACACCCGTTTGTGGCGACAGCCGCACAACAGTTATCAACGCTAGGGAATGCTCCACTCTTCATCAGATGTTTTGGGACCATAGACATGGGAGTTTTTAACTGATCCCCATCAGTCACCTCTATTCCTCTCTTGTCCTTCGACATCACCTTCACCCCCACAGGACCCTGCATCGGTACGGGGTTAGCATTAACATTCAGTATTGGTGCCAAACTGATAGCCTTAGAATCCACCATATCTTGGACGACATGCTTAAAAGCTCTACACCCCTCAATGTTATGTCCTGGTGCCCCAGAATGGAACTCGCACCTGACATTCTCATCGTAGTTTGCAGCCCTCCGATGCAGTTCTACAGGAACCAGTATCCTTGGCCGAACTAACCCAAGATCCCTCAACCTCCTGAACAGAAGGGTATAAGTCACGGGTGGCTTATCAAACTGACGATCCGTCACCCCCTTCTTCACTTGGCCCTTAGCTTTCTGTGCTTTCTGTTGAGGTGGCGATTGTGGCTGTTGTACAGGTGGATTACCAACAGGAGTGGTTACAGTGGCAGCATAAGGGTGGTAACGATCCTTACCGCGTTCTTTCTTGGCCTGCACACCACCTGATTCAACCTCCTTCTTGGGCTGACCATTGCCAGAGGGCTTCTTTACTACGGATGACAGAGCCTTTCCCTGAACTTTCTCCGTTATCAACCATTTCTCAATCCTTTCCACCCTCTCAGCCATTTCTTTCTGCCCCAAGGCGAGCCCTTGCACGACTTTGAACAGCTCCCCCATCATCTCTTTCAATTCGAGAATGTCGGCGTTGGGTGGATCCATTAGCTTGGACTTGTCGGGTCTGGCAGGACGTCTGAGCGGGAGATCTATGTGCACCAGTTAGATACTGACACCTACAAAACAGAAAACAGGTTAATATGACTCACGCATGCAATGTCTATCCGTATGAGGAGTATTTTGTCCTTTAATTCACATATATACAATCACATCATAATCATAAATGCAATAAATAAAGCAGTAAAAGCAACCAACACTATCCTAAAGAGCGCTAGGATTGACTCGCTTAGGGAAGATGGACCAGCAGGAGGTCAACTTCTCTCTTTCCCCAACAGAGTCGCCAGCTGTCGTATTACGCGAAAAACCGGCGGGAAAACGAAACAACAGAGCCGCCACCGTGCGTTATTTATCCCAAAAGAGGGAAAGGAAACGCTCGAAGTAAACCTGGAAAGGAATGGTCTCGCGACCAGAGAGAGATGGGATCGGGAGTCGGTTATGCGAAGGGAAGGTATTAGCACCCCTACGCATCCGTCGTACTCGACGGGATCCACGCACAAAAGAATAGAAGAAAGGTTGCTAAAGACTGCTCACAAACTGCACGAGGCTGGAAGGAAACACAGAAAGACAAAAGAAACGGGACTCGGCAGGATATCGCATCCTGGGCCTACGTAGTCTGTCAAGCACAGACAGCAGAGTCGACGTAGTTCGGGGGGAAGCGGAACATGCTCGCTAGGATGCCGCATCCTATGCATACGTATCTTCTTTGACCAGAGAGAGAATCAGAGCACTCGTAGCTCGGCTAACGCACGCCAAACAAAACCAACACAGGAAACCGACTGCCAATCGCTGGACTTACATCAGACTCCGAACCAACAAACACACACACAGGAAACCGACTGCCAATAGCTGGACTTACGTCAGACTCCAACAAGCAAACAAGACAAAGGAAACCAACTGCCAATCGCTGGACTTATGTCAGACTCCAACACACACAAAGGGTTGAAAAAGAAAAAGGGCGCCCGAAGAGATCAGCTCATCTCCTGCCTACGTACCTCATCTGGTATGAGGATCAGGGCGACGTAGTTCCCCTAAACAGGGAAAGAACTTCTAACCTAACCAGAGACTGGGAAATGACAAACTAGAAGGGAGCCTGACTCGAGCCTAATAGTTATCATGTAATCCACAATGGTCTTAGGTTGAGGTTTCTATCCTAACTTGCACAGGAAGCAAGCTATCCTAAACAGCACAATCAAACAAGCATAATAAAGCAAGCACACACACTATATGCACATAATTGGGCTCATACAAGGCTAGGCTGCAGAAACAAGCCAACTGGAATGGGGTGTTTTTAGCTCTTAACCCTAACATTGAGAGTTAGGGTGAAGCAGATGAAATGGGAAGTGAGGGTAAGACCTCACAGCTCTTATCCCTGGCCTGAGAGAGCTTGACTCAAATAGAAAGTGTGGGAGTTCAGAATGTAGGAACTCTTCTCCATAAGACATGACTCTATGTACAAGATTTTTGGGTTTTATTCAAATTGCATCAACACATTGTGTGAGCAAGATGAATGACACACTGAGTAGCAGGAGATGGATTACACATCTCTTTTATCTGCCAATTGCCTCTTAAGAGGACTTAACCTGCTTGGCACAAAATTAAACAACCACAAGCATTGCCTCTTAAGGAGGGCTTCAGACAGGTGCCTACCAATAACAGTAGGTCTTCCAGACTACATGAAGATCAAGGAATTATACCTCAGTGGTATGCAAACCACAAACAATTCCAAGCAAGTTCAAATGAACTTAAAGCAACTTAGGTACCTGTGGAAACAGCTAAACCAATCAGTACACAGTTCAGACCAATAATCAACAGTCAGACATACAGACAAAACCAATCAAACAACAATGAGCAAGCCATAAACACAAGTAAATTATCCTCAAAGCCTACAAAACAAACCAATGTTAGCTAATAACAACATATGATCAAGCTCAAATGAAGGAGCAACCTCAACCATGGAAGTGTATACTTGAACCTGAAATCACAACTCAAATGGTAAGTAACAAACCACTAGGTCAAAGCCTAGGGTCAAAAGAGGATCAAAAATCCAAGACAGAACCTCAAACTCAACACAAAGCATGTTTATCCACTCAAGAACAAGTCCTAAAGAGGACCAAATCATAATCAATAAGCAAGTCCATTTCATGTGCAAGATAAGTCAAAGACCAATTCAAGGCATCCAAATGATCATCATGAATGAAAATTCCCAATCAAAACAGAAATGATTCAAATAATTCTGGAAACATTCATGAGCAATCAAGACATCCACAACATCCGTCACACAAAAAATCAGAAACATTGGAGATCATTTGGCATGGAAATCACATTGTACAAGTTAGACAACCAAATGTGTGACACAAATTGTCACACCATGTTAACACAAGCATAAAACAGAAATGGAGCATGGGAAAAATGTCAAACCAAAGCCAAAATGTCCATCAATGTGTCTAGAATCAGCATGCAAAATTTCAAGTTCATTGGATTAAAAACAAGAATTTCACAACAAGATAAGCAAGGCAAGGTCACAAATGGATATATGATCACATAACCTAGCACCAAATAAAATCCAGTCATGCACAATTTTGGAAATCATGATCATTAAAAACTAGACAGAACAAGGAGCATTTTGCAAAAAATTGGGATTGATTTGGATGATTTTTCAATTTGTTATGATTTTATGAAGTTTGGAAAAAAAAATTGAAGTCAAAACATGACCAAGGCATGGAATAAGGAGGGAAAATGTGAAAATGATAAGGCAATTTTGAAAAGTTCGCTCGGTGGGACTCGAACCTGGTCCACATTCAAATTTGCGCGCTTCACCAAAACGACAGCGTTTTGGTTTAAAACCCTAAGCCTGGCGCAATTTCCAGAATTTCGTAGCTAATCATGGACATTCGTAGCAAATCATCCAGAATTCATAGCAAATCTGGAAACGCTCATGATCTTCATCTTCTTCCTCTTGAAGACGATGAACACATTTCCATATTTTCCAACACCATTCCAGAAATCAAAAATAATTACATCAATCGAATCCTTGTTCCATGTACATTAAAGATCAAGCAACAAATCATGCTAAAACATCATGCATCGTTCCAATTGAAGAAAATAAAAATTGACATCAAACTTTCAAACACACATAACTTCATGAATAATGCACCATTTCACTCAATTTTTATATCAGAATCATCACCAAGCAAAGATCTACACAAATATCATAATGAATTCAAGA
This sequence comes from Lathyrus oleraceus, assembly GCF_024323335.1. NCBI lineage: Eukaryota > Viridiplantae > Streptophyta > Magnoliopsida > Fabales > Fabaceae > Lathyrus > Lathyrus oleraceus. The sequence goes on from NC_066581.1 coordinate 186,268,898, forward strand.
ATAATTGAGATCGAAACTTGACCTCTTGAAGAACAGCAAGTGGAAACTCGTGCTACAAGGCTCAGCAATGGTCCAAAACTCTTCTACAATGATTGTTGAGATGATTGATGGAGAGATTGAAGCTTAAACAAGCACGAATCCAGTAGAATTTGAAATTTCCATTAATGCTTCAAGCTTCATGTATGGTCAAAACTGGCACGAATTCTTCCAAATTCACGTTCAAATCTCCTCAAAAACACTTCATGATCATGATTCCAACAAGAGAAATGGCTTTGTGTGAGAAAATTGAAAGTTCTTGTTGAGAGAAATTTTTGATCAATTTCAAGATCTAAATCTGAAAACTGTTGTTAATGCCAAATGCAGTTGTGATTATCCTTATATATGCTTGGTTAATGAATCTGAAATCATGCTTAAGCCAAAACAAATTGGGATTAACAAGTTGCAAGGTGTGTGCAAAAAATTGGATTTTCACCTCATGCATGAGATGCATGCGTGAACAGTGCTCAAAGCTGGCCCAAATCCACTTAAAAAAGGCCCATGCACACTTTGGAATTGGTATTTCATGCATATGATCAACCAAATTGATTTTAGAAATTTTCCTTCAAAAAACTTCATGAATGAGCATATGATCATGCAAAGTAATTTCATGCCATGTAATTAGGTATTTGGAAAGTGCATGTCATGAGGAACAAAATGCAAAAAGAACCACCAAAATTGGAGCCTTGGTTCAAAAGATATGGCCATTTGAATTTTTAAGCATACTTTGCCAAGATTTGATCATAACTCCTTAACCATTCCTTAGAAATTCATGATCTTGGACTTTTTGGAAATGGGAGAGAAAGATCTTCAACTTTCATGTTGGACAAAAATTCATTTGAAGCTTCTTTGATGTTTGAAGTTGGTCCAAAACCTTGCCATTTTTGGAAACTTGAAATTACAAGTCACTTTCCATTTTCGGAAACTTTTGATCTGGCTTCAAAATCTTCAAGGTAGATGTTTGACATGAAGAATAAACCTCTTTTAGACATGAATGAAGTGTCTCAAACCAATTCTCCATCTCCTAGCCCTCAGTTGACTTACAATTGACTTTTATGGGCCTCAGAGGACTTGATCATGCACTGTGGACTTTGAGCCTCTAGCCTTTGGTCAAGTTGCTTCAAAATGAACCTTGGGTTATGTAAGCTCATTGGAACAACCATAGGGCTTTCATCTCATGGAAAATGCTCTTGCTCTCTTGCACAGTTGAATCTCCTGACCAGTCTTGACTGATGAGATGTAATGGACTATGCAATGTGAATGCAATGTTAATGACCTAAAAATGAAATGTATATACAAATGGGAGGTGCAAATTTGAGATGCTACACATACCAAACTATATCATCATTAGTGAGAGACATAAGTCCCTAAGACCACCTTAGACATTGTTTGTTCTCCACAAAAGCAGGTGTCTGAGGCAAGTGCGAAATAAACCACTTGTACAGACGAGGAATGCAACAGACAATAGTTCCACCACCCTTAGAATTCCTTATATGCAAAGAGAAATGCATATCACCCAACAAAGTAGGCACATAATTCCCAATCAAGAAAAGTCTAATGGCGTTAACATCAACAAAACCGTCAATGTTAGGGAACAAAGCTAATCCATAGATGAGCAACACAAAGATAGCTTCAAAAGCATCCACACTACCAGCTTGAGCAAAAGTAGTAGCTTAGTTGATGAGGAAAACATATGGCAACCCAAATAACCCTCCTTTCTTCACCCAATGAGCCTCTATCTCAGACTTCTTCAAGTGAAGAGCTTCAACAATAATACTAGATCGGGGAATCTCCTCCAATCCACTAAAAGGCACTCTACTAGAAACAGGTATCCCCAAAAGATGAGAGTACTCCTCCAAGGTAGGCATAAGCTGAAAATCTGGGAAAGTGAAACAACGGTAGATAGGATCATAGAACTGTTTCAAGTCGGGACATCTAAAACTGTACTTTGTTTGAAGTCCAAGGGATCTAATACAAAAGATGCTAGCTTCCTTAACTCTTTCAAGTCGGGACATCTAAAACTGTACTTCTTAGTGTTCCTTCGTCCATAATTCATGGTCTGAAAATATTTGCAAATGATACCTTAGTTCCTTGAAATTTTCATGTGATGAATGTTATGATGCGCATGAATGCATGAATGCAACAATCACAAATAAGGGATCACACACAAGGCAAACAAAGGTCAAGGGATGAATCAAGTCATTGTCAAGATCAATCATCCATTTTGGTGGATTATGGTTTTCACCTTATCAACACCCAAGTTCCATTGGTATTGGCAAGACTTTATTGGATCAACCAAGAATGAAGGGTTTGTTGCAAGTCACGAGCATGGAGTCTGGGTAAGAACCATCCCAAAGGAGTGAACTAAGGATAAAATCTATAGATCATGTTCTAAAAAGTTCCCATAGTCTTAATTCCATCTATCGGATATTACAGGTTAAGATGATTGACTCATCGTCCCATAATATTCTCAAGAGAAACTCATCTGAGTGTAGTATCGCGTAACAACTGTTATCAAGTCTACACTTGAACAGTTTCCGCACTACGTCCTAAATAGGCCAAGATGGGTTAAATCTTCTAAGGTCCTCAGCTTCTCAGACCCAATTAGAGATAGTAATGCCTAACCACAAATACTTGTGTGACATTTCCAAATCCAAAGGAGTCTCCACTGAGCAGATGGATCTCAAGCCAACTTGTTAAGGACTACTCCACACAAGTCGAACATGACTATACCATCCTCCTATCTTAATTACACTCAAGTTTGGGTTAGAACTTATCTCACCACTCAGAGATCACCAAGCACAACAAGAAAATTATATCACACATACATATATACAAACATCACATATATATAAATATATTCACATAAAAAGTAGGCTAAACCCACTGGAGACTAATCCCCAGCAGAGTCGCCACTTAATTTCTGTAGCGGGAAATTCATGATCATCAAGCTATTGACAAGCTAGAGATCAAATAACAAGAGTTGCCACCGCGCTTTTATTGTTTCCAAGGGAAGAGGGAAAAAGTACGAACAAAACCCAAAAAGTAAGAAGTTTTCAAATCAAAACTAATAAAACATCAGAGATCACATGTAAGGGGGTTGGTTACACAGAGGGAAGGTGTTAGCACCCAAAGTGTCCTAGGTACTCCTAGGGAGCCCTTTTTGTGTGCATATGTATTTTGTACAAAGTGATGTTTACAAACAAATAGAATGGGGGGATGAGAAAAGAATTCATTAATTATATTTTTGTGTTTGACAAGACCTTCGGTCTTGTGCCTACGTACCAACATAAAAATGAGGGATCAAAACCTCATAGTTCGTGATACAAATTTCAAAGTGGTTGCATTACTTTTAACAAAAATTAAGTTTGAAAGGCACAAAGGCCTGAAATGGTTTGAATGAGTTAGTTCTTTTTGGCTTTTTGAAAGTTTAGGTTAAGTATAGTTAAGTTTACTTACAAGTTTGATTTAAGAAAAGAAGTTTGAAAATGCAATGGCATAAGGCCAAAGTTTCTATCTTTTTGCAAAAGTGGTCAAAGTTTAGAATAAAAGTAGTTCACACAAATAAGATTTTGAAAAATGGAGAGAGAGATTTTGAAATTAAATAAATGAGGAAAAGATGAAGAGACTATCCTATGTACAAAACTTAAAAGTTTAGAGTTGAAAAGATCTGACCAAGTGGGTAGCAATCCAATAGACAAGAATATCAATAGAAACCCAGAATTCCCTTGGACTTTTAGAACCAAGCAACACACAAATGCACAATCATATTATCTTGAAGAGCAAGGCATCAAATAAAGATAACCACATCCAAGCTTATCCATTCCATGATCTTCTTCAAAATAGCCCATGCAACAGATGAATTCCACCAGCCACGAGTTCAAAATAACAACTTCATAATGATCATGTTGCAGATGAACTTAGAGAGGTCTTCAAAGATGTATCAAATGAAGTTCAAATTGCAAGAACTTGATTTCTCAACAAGTTGGCATTGGCTAAGTCCTTTAGCATAGGAAGGTTGCCTAGATTCTAAGTCCATTTGTCCAAGATCAAGCCAACAGTCTACTCAAAAGTTTTTTAGGGTTTTGTTATTATTATGTACATTAATGGTCAAAGACCACACAAAAAAGCAAAGTATACACAAACAAAATATATCACACAATATGGTCCAAATGGACAAAGTAAAAATTGCATTAACATAAACAATTAGAATGATATGAACAATGACAAATGAAATAGAGTGCTAGAAATAAATTGCATTAAAGTAAAGGCTTGAAATTAAAAGTTAGTAGTTAGTAGGTTAGAAGTTAGTATTGTTTTGATTTTGCTTTTCATTTCAAGACATTCTTTGGAGAACACTTAACCCACTTATCACAAGCATGAATCCTTGAGCCAAAACATCTTCCAAAGGAAGGAAAGAAGTCCAAGTTTACACACAATACCATGAAAGAAGGGAGACTTACAATCTCACTAACTAGAATTCTTATGCCTTTTATGTCACAAATTTAGCGCTATGTTAAGCAATCATAATTGGAATTATATAGAAGTTACAACTATTTGAGACTGGGCAATAGAATTTTGGTGTTAATGCATGTTAGAGACATAGTATAATGGACTATGCTCATGAAACATACCACACACAAAAAGAATATGCAAAAGGTGTGACCTAATCTCATCCATACTCATGTCAATTTTTCAATCAACTAGCATTAGGACTTTGAGATGTCATAGGCCAAATGGAATGAATGAATGAAGAAAGGGAATAAGATGAAGTGGGAGGGGAATGGATGAAATCACAAATTGGTCCAAGGAGGACTTTTACCAAATTAATATCATTCATTCATTTTGGGAGATGGAATGTACATTCCATCAATCCCCTAAATCCAATGATATTAATTTGACAAAGTCAAATCAACCTTAACCAAGGCCCAACAACAAGAGTTAAACATAAATAAGTCATCACAATCGGTCAACAAATTTATTTGGCATATATTCAAATTAAAAATACTAAAATAGTGCATTTAAATTAAATATGGTTTGTCCAATTCCTAAAATCTCATCAAAAGACCAAAAAAATGGCCATAAGATTTACCATAGGTTAAACAAGGTCAAAGGACCTTGGAGAAAAAACTTCATAACTTTTGGATATTTAAAAATATTTTTAAACAATTAAAAACAAATGCAAAATCAATTAATTCATGAAAAATATTAATAATGATCCAAAAAATAATTTTAATTCAGAATATGAAAGAGAAAAATATTTGAAATTTTTTGGTGAAAGTCCCATATTTTTTTGGATCAATATTGAATTTAATATGAATTATTGAAAATAAAGCAAATAAAATGAAAATTAAAATATCAAAAAAAACGTGGACCACTTGATCTCCCTCATTAATTGAGGTGGCAGATCAAGTGGCTGGAAACACGCGTTCCACCATGGTCTCAAGTCAGCGCGCCACAACCTTGGTATTTAAAACGCACGCTCCAGATTAAAACAAATCAAGAGGATCCTATGGCTGGGAGACATGCCAGCGTATGGCCGGAGCTGTAGCTCCGGTCTTCTTCTCCGGTGGACCTCACCGGACTGGTCCACCATCAACCATCACCAAAATTAAAAATAGGGACATGATTTTAAAGTAAAAATGGCACTGAGCTCGAATCTGGCCTCAATTCACTCTAACTCCAAGTATATTGAGAGATACATGGAGTTGAAATTTGAGGTACATGAACTGAGTTGCTTCGATTTGGCCTCAAAGCAACTCAATCTTCTTGCCTACATTGGTAGGACTTCAGACAACCAAAGAATCAATAGAATTGAGCAAGAATTTGAGAGAATCGAAGAGTTCAAATTTTTTGGAAAATACCTTCAATGGAGGTCTGGGTTCAACTGATCTTGATCTTGCTTGTGCTTGGTCTCACTCCACTTGCTTGCAGAAGAAGGATTGGATGCTTACAAGGTTGTGGATTCCTGGAGATTTGAATTTCAAAACAGTGGAAATTCAACCTCAAATTCCAAAGAATTTCTCAGGTTTATCCTTTGCAAAGTGAGGGTTTGAGATAGGGGATCAAAGCTGGCGCGAATGTGTGTGAAATTCTGAGCAATTGGAGCTTTATTTATAGCTGAAATCATTGAAATTTGCACACTTGAAATCACTTTCCAATTTTGGCAAAATGGTGATACATGGGTGCATGGGCGTGTACAGGCCCATGATATTATTGCAACAAGTCCGCAAATTAATGTTAGATAGTCTAAATTGAGCTTGGATTGCAAGGCAAGTGTGCATTTGAATTTGAAGTTTGATCCTTGCCAAGTGATGTCACCATGTTCATGCCATGTGCAGCCTACGCATTCCTTATCCAAAATGAATGAATTTAAGCTCTTTAGAAAGGTGAGATCAAGAGGAACAACTTTCATGTTCAACACTTTTTCATTTGGATCTTGGAACTTGGAGAAATTTGAGGTGGATGTTTGGAAAATTTTGACAGATCAAATTTTTTCTAAGTGTCAAGCCATATGTCTCGATATTCCACCTTGCTTAACTTTTTATATGAGCTTCAAATGAGAAAAGTGTATTCATCAAAATTGTAGCTCTCTAAAATACCTTTAAAACGGTAACCAATTTCATGTCATTTGGATTTGAAATGATAAAGTTATGCATTTTTGAAGTTTGGAAAAATCACTTGATCAATGGTATAGGTCAAAAGTGACCTATAATGTAACCTCATATCACATGCTCAAAAACGTTGAATTATATCCCACTCCTAACATAAAAGTTGAAGTAGACACATTGAATTTGATTATGCAACTTGGAAATCTTTCATCTCATAAAAATTGAGCAAGTTATGGCCTTGGGAAGTTGACTTTCAAATTAGGGTTTAGACAAAATGACCTATAATGTTTCAACATAGAAAATGATTTTCCAAGAAAAACTAGCTCTAGGTCTCAACATGAAAGTTGTTTGTAATGTCATTTAGAGTAAGTTTTCTCTTGGAATCATTTTATGGTGAAAATTGTAGGAGATAGGGTCTAGGGAGACCCAGTTTTGATCAGATGAATTCATCTGGCCAACCACCATCAACCAACTTGCTAACTTCCAATTCTCTTGACTTTCTTGGCTCATGGTAGATCATATATATGCTTAAGATGATTAAATTTGAAGTTTCCTTAGATAAATTTGATCAATTGGTGAGATAGCTTGTTGGAGAAGTTACTCAAGATACCCAGTCAAACTAGGGTTTCCCAGGCAAATCATCCTCAAACTCTTGAAGAAAACTTGATCAATATAGTATGTAGAGAACATTGGGACTCATATATGATGTTCATAACAATTCCTGAATCAATTCTTGGTTATGCTCTTTGTTCATGAGGGTCTCAAACCCTAGATGTGAACTTGATAGATCAATGAAGATCATGTCCTTCCTACAAAAGAGTTAGGCAAATGCAAAGACATATTTTTGTATTTTGGTTAGTGAAATGGTAAAATACAAGTATGATACAATCACATAGTTCTTGGTGATCTCTCCCAAAACAAACTAAATGAAAAAGGGGCGAGGAGGATGCCAAGATATGATCCCAATGCTAATGCTTATGATGGAATTGCATGAGGGATCTTAGGGTCAAAATTGGGGTCTTACAACACCCAAAGTGTCCTAGGTACTCCTAGGGAGCCCTTTTTTGTGTGCATATGTGTTTTGTACAAAAATGATATTTACAAACAAATAGAGTGAAAGGATGAGAAAAGAATTCATTAATTATATTTTTGTGTTTGACAAGACCTTCGGTCTTGTGCCTACGTACCAACATAAAAATGAGGGATCAAAACCTCGTAGTTCGTGATATAAATTTCAAAGTGGATGCATTGCTTTTAACAAAATTTAAGTTTGAAATGCACCAAGGCCTAAAAATGGTTCGAATGAGTTAGCTCTTTTTGGATTTTAAAAGTTTAGGTTAAGTATAATTAAGTTCATTTACAAGTTTGATTAAGAAAAGAAGTTTGAAAATGCAATGACATAAGGCCAAAGTTTCTAGTTTGCAAAGTGGTCAAAATTTAGAAAAATAATAAGTTCAACTAAAGAAGTTTTTTTTAAAGGAGGGAGAGATTTTGAAATTAAAGAGACGGGGAGATGAAGAGACTAATCCTATGCACAAAATTAAAAGTTAAGAGTTGAAAAGATCTGACTGATGGGTAGAAATCCAATAGGCAAGAATGCCATATAGAAACCCCAAATTCCCTTGGATATTAGAATCAAGCAACAAAAAATGCATACAATATTAACTTGAAGAGCAAGGCATCAAATAAATATAGCCACATCCAAGCTTAGCCACTTCATGATCTTCTTCAAATTAGCTCATGTAGCAAATGAATTCCACAAGTCACAGGTTCAAAATAATAGCTTCACAAGGCTCATGTTGTAGATGAACTCAAAGGGATCTTGAATGATGTATAAGATGAAGTTTAAAATTACAATCACTTGGTTTTACAAAAGTTGGCATTGGCCAAGTCCTTTAGCATAGGGAGGTTGCCTAAATTCTAAGTCCAATTTGTCCAAAATCAAGTCAACAGTCCACACAAAAGTCTTTTAGGGTTTTTGTTCTTATTATGTACATTAATGGTCAAAGACCACACAAACAAACAAAATATACACAAACAAGATATATCACGCAATATGTTCCAAATGGACAAAAGGGAAAATGACATTAACATAAACAATTAGAATGGTATGTGTATGACCCCAATTTTGTCCCTAAGATCCCTCATGGCATCATACCATATCATATCATTGCCTCAAGGATCATTGTGCACCTTTGCCTCCTTCCTAGTGGGTGGGCTATCTTGTGAGTGTGGTTCTTGATCATCAAGCATGTATTGCATTTGTATATCATTGCTTTTCATTTGTTTACTAACCAAAAGTACAAAAATATTGTCATTTAACCTTGTTACTTGCAGATGAAGCAAAATTAGGTCAAGACAATCAAAATCAGCCATTGAACCATAGATGGTGGCCATTCTGAAGAATTGGGGCACCATGATCATTCATCAAGAGTTCATATGAGTTGTGATATCATTTGTAATCAAGATCTCAAGTGAAAGAGGCTTGAAATTCATCAGAACATGGCTCAGTCAACCAAAACCCTAGCAAAGTCAATTGTGGTCAACTGTGCATTTAATCAGGGATTTGAAGGTGGGAGATGGTTGGAAAGACCTCATTCATGTCCATACAAGCCTCATATAACATGTCAAACATCATCCTTGAGGAATTGGAGGTCAGACAAAAAAGTTTCCAAAAATAGCAAGTGACCTGTAATTTCAAACTGCCAAAAATGGAAAGGTCTTCTCCTCAAATTTACATCATCAAGCAAGCTTCAAATCAAATTTTGTCCAACATGAAAGTTGAAGATCTTGCTTTCACCTTTCCAAAAAGTCCAAGAACACTCATTTCTAATTTGTGGTTGGCAAGTTATGATCAAATCATTCTCAATAAATTTTGAACTTCAAGGAGGCATAACTCTTGAACCAAAAGGCCAATTCATGTGATTCTTTTTTGAGAAAATTCCATTTGACATGCTTTATCATAATCCATCATCACATTTCATCAAAAATCATCACATCAAAAGTCCATTTTTCAAGTGAACCAATTTAAATTTTGGTGGGAAAAAAGTGATTTTAAAAAGCAAGCACAATTTTCACTCCAAACCAATGCCAATCACTTCAAAACAGAAATTTATACTTGCTGCAAGAGGAATTTCACTGTTCCATGTTCCATTTGAAAAAGGGCATTTTGGCATTTTTACATAACATGAGCATTTCACTAATCCAATTCATTTGGCCTAATCATGTTTAGCAAGTGGATTAACAGGTACTATAAGACCTTAATCATAACAGAAAATTGGGATCAACAATCATTTTCTCAGATCCAAATCTCAAAAATCTCAAATTCTCTCAAATTCTTCCCAAACTTTTTCACTTTGTTCATCAAATTCCACGATTCTTTTTGCTTGTGCTTGTGCTAATCCTCATTTGCAGGTATAATTGAGCATCTGTTGAAGCAAAATAGTAGTGAATCTGTGAAAATCGTGGCTGTTGAAAAGTTGAAGATGCACATGGCAGTTGGAGATTGCTGCGAATTCAAGTTGTTTTGAGCTAAAGTTCCACTTCCATTCATCTTCCTCACCATCATTGAAGATCTGTTTTCATCATCCAGGCCTTGAGGAGCTCGAATCCAGCTGCTGCATCTTCATAAGGTGAGAATTCGATCGTGACAATCCTTGAAATCTTGATATGGCTTTTGTAGATCCTAGTTCGTAGATCACACTGCAAGTTGAATCGTGAATTTTCATTGAGATTTGAGCAAGATATCTTGATTTGAAGTTTACATGTTGAAACTTATTTCTATCGAATCTTTTGCCATGCATAAAATTAGAACAAATTAATGTGATATTGTTGATCTATGTTGAATGCTGATTCGATCCATATAAATTTTGTGGATTTCTGTAAGATTTTGTTCTTGACCAGTATGAACATGATGAATGTGTGATGAACATGTTGAATTTCGTTTCCAGGAATAGCTTTGATCTGTTTGGCCTGTGTTTGCATGAGATTTTTGTGTTTCCCGCGCCATTCACCAATCGCTATCTGCCACGCCCGTTAATGAAACGGAGCATTTCATCAATGTGGCGCGCTTAATTTGAATTAACCAGGGGATCGATTCCCCGCTCCACCAAATTCATTTGCCATGTGTTATTTTCCTTTCATATATGCTTAACATGTTCATCCATCCTTATTTCACATTTTTATTTTTCTTCCATATTAAAAAATGATAACTCTCTCAATAATCATCCAAATCACATGATTCTTTTTGTGAATTGTTCATCATCATGTCCTTTATTTTTTGATGATTTTTAATAAATTTGTGCACGGTTGGATTTTTAAAATACCTAGGGTTTGTTTTCATATGCCATTCCTTGCACCATGCTTACTATTTTGTTCATGAAATCATGATGCTTAATTGGAAATTCTTGAAATTTTACATGAATGATCTAGTCTCATTCCTGGTCATTTTGGTATATGGTTTGTGATTTTTGAGTTCCTGGATTGTGAGATATGATGTGATCTTTGGAGGTGTGACAATGTGTGTCACACCATTTCTTGTCCATGTTCTTGATTTTATTTACCATGCTTATGCTATTCCAATTGCTCTGAATTTTTGCATGTTGATACTTGTGGATGTCTAGTTTGCTTGTGATTTTTCCTGGAATTTTTGAATGCATTTTCAATTTGTTTGAGAATTTTCCCCCTGTTTGGTCAATTGTGAACCTTTTGTGAGTCATGATTTTATTTGATTTGGGAAATTCTTGTGGTTTCTTGGATGGACTTGAAATTTGGCATGTGTATTATATACATCTTGAAGTTTGTCATGGCTTTGAGTTCATTCATTTATCATTCTTGGTCTCTGTTTTATGATTGCTTGAAGTGGATACATGTTTTGATGGTTTGTATGAGCTTGTTTGAACTTGTGTTAACTTTATGAATTTAATTGCCTTGTTTCCCTTGGTCCAAATGACTTGAAATTTGGTGTGTAGGTCATGTTATGAATGTTGTTTGACCATGAATTTTTTGGTGATTTATTGAAATGTTTGTGAGTTGATTTGAGTTGAATCATTTTGTTTGGTTGTATGAGGTTCTAAATTGCATGTTTTGTACTCTTTGCTTCATGAAATGATAATGATGAATGATATGAATGTGAGACCAATTGGACTTTGTTCTTATTTGATTAATCTTGATTTTGATCAATTTTCATGTTCTGTTTTGGTCTATTTCTCATTCTTTGACCCTAGGCCTAGTCCTAGTGGTCTTGCTTCTCATGTTTGAGTTGATTTTCAGGATAAGAAGCAATTGCTTTAAGGAGATTAATTCAAGTTGATTGAGTTTGGTTTGTTTGAGTGTTATGAACTAACTTGGTTTGTTTTGTAGGATGCCTCTAGCTCATTTGCTTTGAGCTTGTGCTTTGCACATGTGATTGATTGTGTTGACTGTTGGTCCTTATCTTGTCTGTTTTGACTTTGTGATTGGTGTACTGATTATATTTGATTGATTTCAGGTACATTAGTTGCTATAGTTCCTTTGTGAACTTGCTTTTGCTTTGCTTGATAGCATTAGCATTGAGGTATAACACCTTCTTCTTCATGTAGTCTGGAAGACCTGGCTTGTTACTTAGCCAGGCACCTGTCTGAAGTCCTCCTTAAGAGGCAACGTTTGTGCTTGTTTATCTTTGTCCCCAAGCAGGAAAAGTCCTTTTGAATAAGGCAATTGGTAGATAGAAGAGATGTGTAGTCCATCTCCTACTATTCTGTGTGTCTTCCCTTTGCTCACATTACATGTTGTAGCATTGTGGATCCTAACCCAAGATCTATAGAGTCATTAACTTGTGGAGAGAGTTCCAACTTTCTGAACTCCCACACCTTCTGATATTCAATGCTCTCCCTTACCAGGGATAAGAGTGATGAGGCACACCCCTCATATCCTTTCATCTGCTTCACCTTGGCTCTCAATGTCAAGGTTAAGAGCACCATTTACCCCATTCCAGTTGACTTTAAAGTCTAACCCTTGCTTGAGCCTAATTACTTGGTTATAGTGTGTGCTAAATGACCTTGTTTGATTGATTGCTTGGCTCATCTGTACATGTTTGCTTGCATACTTTTGTGCATGTATCATCATTGATTGTTCATTATTGCATGATCATCATTTCATATCTTTGTGACTTGTTTGAGTTTTGCCCATTGAGGACAACTGTAAGTCCATTCATTGGCCATTGTTCCTATGATTTGGAAGGGATAGAATGTAAGATCATGTTGATTGGCAACTCATATCCTCTTAGCTTTGTGCTTCTGTTTGTTTGTTGTATGTGAGGATGCTATTGTAAGTCCATGTTGTTGGCCTTAGTATTCCTATGATCATCTGTTGGAGGTTAGAGTAAGCCCAGATAGATTGGCATCTGACATCCACATTTTGTTTGTTGAGTGAGATTGGAGTAAGACCATTTATTGGCATCCGGTATCATTGTTTTGTTTTAGGAGATTGGTGTAAATCCATTTATTGGTATCCGTTTTGTTTGTGAGATTGGAGTAAGACCATTTATTGGCATCCGGTATCATTGTTTTGTTTTAGGAGATTGGTGTAAATCCATTTATTGGTATCCGATATCCGCTTTTGTTTGTGAGATTGGAGTAAGACCATTTATTGGCATCCAGTATCATTGTTTTGTTTTAGGAGATTGGTGTAAATCCATTTATTGGTATCCGGTATCCGCCTTTGTTTGTGAGATTGGTATAAGTCCATTGATGGCATCCGGTATCACCTTACCTTTATTTTGCTTGCTTGTTTTGTTGCTTCATTCCAAAGGACACACTTGAATCATCTTCTATATGATCTCAAGAGGTGAACTTCTAGGAAGTTTTACACTCCTTCATCCATATCCTTTTTGTTTCAAACCCCTTCTCACTTGTTGACTTTAAAAAAACTTGTAAATACATGTTGTGCAAACATTCTCATGACCTTTTCAAATTAGAAACCTGGACCCTAAGTCCTTGACTTTTTCAAACTCCATTTCTTAACACTTCTTTGAATTGATCTTAATCATACTTTGACCATATTTTGTGAATACTCATAAATCAATTAACTTCACCCATTCAATTGTTTTGTAGCTCTGTCCATTGTTAATATGTTTTCACACATTAGCCATAGGTTTCAATTACCATAGTGGTTGATGTAAATCTTACCTTGTCCTTAGTGAGTTGATTGTAAGACTTCCGTACTGAAAACAAGGTTAACCCCTCTAGTACGTCGAAGCCGTCCTCGCATGGTGGATTGTTGATTCAGGTTGAGTTTTCTCCCATTGGTAATGAAAAGCCTTAGTGCTCTTGTTTTAAAATGAACTCACTAATTTTTGGAAATCTTTTAGCCGAACTACGGCGTTTTGATCCTTACCTTTGATGGAAGGTACGTAGGCAACGGGTTCATCCGTTCAAACACAAAAACAATAAAAATTGTACATTCTTTTCTCATCATCCCAATCATGTTTGCACAATATGTCATAAACAAATAAACATTTTTATACAACAAGTGTGAAAAGGGCTCCCTAGGAGTACCTAGGACATGATGGGTGCCTAACACCTTCCCATTGCGTAATTTACCCCTTACCTAGATTCTCTGATCTTTTCATTAGTTTTCTATGTGTAAAACTTCTTAGGCTTTTGTTCTCTTTTTAGCCAATCCTTTGGATAAATAAAAGTGCGGTGGCGACTCGATTTCTTTGTATACTTTGCTTATGGTTTAATCAATAAATCATATAGCGACGAATACACCGCTACAATATGAATAATGACAAATGAATAGAACTTAAAAATTAAAGTGCACTAAAAATAAAGGACTTGAAATTAAATGTTAGTTGTTAATGAGTTAGAAGTTAGTATTGTTTTGCTTTTGCTTTTCATTTTAAGTCATTCTTTGGAGAATACTCAACCCACTTATCACAAGCATGAATCCTTGAGCCAAGACATATTCCACAGGAAGGAAAAAAGGCCAAGTTTCCACACAATACCATGAAAGAGGGGAGACTTACAATCTCACTAACTAGAATGTTATTCCTTTTTGTGTCACAAATTTAGCGCCATGTTAAGCAATCGTAGTTGGACTTATGTAGAAGTCACAACTATTTGAGGCCGGGCAATAGAATTTTGGTGTTAATGCATGTTAGAGACATAGTATAATGGACTATGCTCATGAAACATACCACACACACAAAAAATATGCAAAAGAGGTGGCCTAATCTCATCCATACTTATGTTGATTTTTCAATCAACTAGCCTTAGGACTTTGAGATATCATAGGCCAAATGAAATGGATGCATAAAGAAGGGGAATTAGATGAAGAGGGAGGGGAATAGATCAAAACTCAAATTGGTCAAAGGAGGACTTTTACCAAATTAATATCATCCATTCATTTTGGGAGATGGAATATACATTCCATCAATCCCCTAAATCCAATGATAGTAACTTGACAAAGTCAAATCAACCTTGACCAAGGCCCAACAACAAGAGTCAAACTCATACAAGTCATCACAATAGGTCAACACAATTAATTGACATTTATTCAAATTAAAAATACTAAAATAATACATTTAAATTAAATATGGTTTGTCAAATTCCTAAAACCTCATCAAAACACCAAAGAAATGGCCATGAGATTTATCATAGGTCAAACAAGGTCAAGGACCTTGGAGAAAAAATTTCAGAATTTTTAAAGATTTAAAAGTATTTTTAAATAATTAAAAATAATCACAAAATTAATTAAATCATGAAAAATATTAATAATGATCCAAAAAATAATTTTAATTCAAAATAAGAAAGGGGAAATTATTTGAATTTTTTTGGTGAAACTCTCATATTTTTTGGATCAATATTAAAATTAATATGAATTAATGAAAATAAAAGGAATAAAAGAAAAATTAGGAAATATCAAAAAACGTGGACCACTTGATCTCCTTCATTAATTGAGGTGGCAGATCAAGTGGATCAACGCGCGCGTTCCATGGTGCACTGCAGTCGATGCGATATATGCTTGGTATTTAAAAGCAACTCACGAGATTAAAATATTTCAAACTCATCTAATGGCTCTGAACAGTTCCAGCTCATCGCCGGAGCCAAAGGCCGGTCATCTTCTCTGATGACCCTGGCCGGACTGGTTCAATCATCACCATATCATAAATGACAAAAGAGGACATGATCTGAAAGATAAAATGGTGTAGATCACGAATATCACCTCAATTTTAACTAACTCCACATATATGGAAAGATATGAGGAGTTGAATTTTAAGGTGTGTCAACTGAGTTGCTTAGATTTAACCTCTAAGCAACTCAATCTTGTTGCCTACATTGTTAGGACTTCAGACAACCAAAGATCCAAGAGAATTGATGAGAATTAAGTGAGAATCGAAGAGATGAAGTTTTCTGAAAATTACCTTCAATGCTGTGCAGGACTTGATGTTGCTTGCTTCAAACACGATCTGATCACACTTGAGAAGCTTGCAGGAAGTGATTAGCAAGGGTGCAAGGATTTGGATCCTGGAGTTTTTGAATCTCTAACAGTTGAGATTCAAACTCAATTTTCAAATTGAAAATTCTCAGGTTTTCCTTTAGAATGAGAGGGTTTGAATTGGAGGGCAAAGCTGGCGCGCAAGGTGTGTTTGAATTGAGCACAGAGGTCATGTATTTATAGCATGAGGGAGTGATATTTGCACACTTGAAATTTTATCCAAATTTAGCAATGTGAATGATACGAGTGCATGGGCATGTACATGCCCATGAGGAAATGCGTTAAGGTCCAAAATCAACCATGTTGAAGTCTGAATGAAGCTTGATTGGCAAGGCAATGTGGAATGAAGATTGTACATTTGATTTCCTCCAATGATGCAGCTCTATTAAAGCCATGTGAAGCCCTAGAAAACCTCATCCAAAATGCATGAACTTGGGTTCTTTGGAAAGCTTGGATCAAGGGGAACAAGTTTGATGTTGAACATTTTTTCATTTGCAGCTTGGATCATGGTGAATCTTGAGGTGGAAGTTTGGAAATTTCAACATGTTGAAATTTTTTCTAAGTGTCAAGCCATATATCTCAATATTTCACCTTACTTAACTTTTCATGTGAGCTTCAAATGAGAAAAGTGTCTTCATCAAAGTTGTATCTCTTTCAAAGACCTTCAAAATGGTCACCAATTTCATGTCATTTGGAATGATAGAGTTATGCATTTTTGAAGCTTGGAAAAATCACTTGCTCAATGGTATAGGTAAAAAATGACCTATAATGTATCCTCATATCACATGCTCATAAAAGTTGAGTTTGCTTCCACTCCAAACATCAAAGTTGAAGTAGACATCTTGAATTTGATTGTGAAACTTATAAATATTTCATCTCATAAATATTGAGCAAGTTATGGCCTTGGGAAGTTGACTTTCAAATTAGGGTTTAGACAAAATGACCTATAATGTTTCAACATAGAAAATGATTTTCCAAGCAAAACTAGCTATAGGTATCAACATGATAGTTGTTTGGAATGTCATTTAGAGTAAATTTTCTCTTGGAATAATTTTCATATGGTGAAAATTGTAGGAGATAGGGTCTAGAGAGACCTAGTTTAAATCAAATGAACTCATCTGGCCAACCACCATCAACCAACTTGCTAACCTTCAATTCTCTTGACTTTCTAGGCTCATGGTAGATCATATTGTTGGTGTAAGCCCTAGAGGCCAATACTTTTGGTACTTGTATCGAATTATTTATTAATAATAAAAGGCATTTTCTTTATTATGGTTGATTAATAAAGTCCCTGGAATAGATAGTCCGTTTAATGTATTAAGTGTGACTTAATCATGGGAACACATTAAACATAAGGACACTATTCTTAAAGTATCCATAGTCGAGCTTTAGTGTGAAGTGGGATAACATTAAAGCATTAAGACTATTATGTTTGTAGACTGATGATCACATCTCATGGATCATGGATAAAGAGTTATCAAGTCTTAAACATAGGTATGAATATTAGGAGTAATATTTATATCGGATTGACCCGCTATGAGAATACTATATAGAAAGTTATGCAAAGTGTCATAAGTTATTCTCATGGTGATAATAGTGTATACCACTCTTCGACCTGAAACCACTATGGATCCTAGATGTAGAGTCGAGTGCTTTATTGCTGATCCAACGTTGTCCGTAACTGGATAACCATAACGACAGTTGATGGGTACTCCACGAAGCATGCTGAGGGACATGAGTGTCCTAGATGGAATTTTCCAATCCTGCGTAATAGGATAAATGTCTATGGGCCCAATATTGAACTGGACAAGGGTGACACGGTCTATACCTTGTGTTCAATATAGACATAAGGGCAAAGGGGTAATTATACACATAATTATTATCACAGGAGGTTTTGTCAGATCACATGACATTTTCGTGACTTGGGTAGCAGTGATGTGTTGCTAGATACCGCTCACTGTTTATTATGTTAAATGCGTGATTTAATATAATTGCCAACGTCGCGAAAACCTATAGGGTCACACACAAAGGACAGATTGATGAGAGATAGAATAATTAAGGAACATCGTAAGGTACGGTGCACTTAAGTGGAATACGAAATATGGTAAGGTACCAAATACTTAAGTGATTTTGGCATATTATGAGATATGGGCCAAAATGCACTTAAGTGGGCTTTTTGGCTTGAAGCTCACACAAGTGGTTCTATAAATAGAACCCCTTGGGTAGAAGCATAGTGACTCCACAGTAACTCACTAAGACAGAAAACACAACTGAAGAGTTGGAATTTCGTATCTCTCTCTCACTCAAAGCCTTCATTCATAACAGCTAGCACTGCGATTGAAGGAATCCGTTCGTGTGGACTGAGTAGAGACGTTGTCATCGTTCAACGTTCGTGATCGCCCCGTGGATCTGTATCAAAGGTTTTGATCATTATCAGAGATCTGCACCAAAGGTTTGAATCACCACAAGAGGTAACGATTCTATCACTGATCATGCCCATTCGTAAGGATCACTAAATGGAGAAATTTTTAAATTCCGCTGCGCCTTGGATGGCAATTCTCCTTCACATATATGCATAAGATTATGAACTTTGAAGTTTCCCTTGAGAAATTTGATCAATTGGTGAGATAGCTTGTTGGTGAAGTTACTTAAGATACCCAGTCAAACTAGGGTTTCTAAGGCAAATCACCCTCAAACTCTTGAAGAAAACTTGATCAATATAACATGTAGAGATCAATGGGACTCATATATTATGCTCATAACCATTATTGGTTAATTCTTGGTTATGCTCTTTGTCATGAGGGTCTCAAACCCTAGATATGAACTTGATAGATCAATGGTGATCATGCCCCACCTACAAAAGAGTTAGGCAAATACAAAGACATATTTTTGGTATTTGGTTAGTAAAATGATAATATACAAGTATGATACAATCACATGGTGCTTGGTGATCTCTCACAAAACAAACCCAATGAGAGAGGAGTAAGGAGGATGCCAAGGTATGATCCCAATGCATATGCATATGATGAAATTGCATGAGGGATCTTAGGGTCAAAATTGGGGTCTTACACAAGGTCTGGTTCTCTTTGAATCTCTGAAAGAGATTTCAGAGTCTCGTTACAAACTCTTCTTAAAATTATTTTTAAAAAGCTTCAGAGCCTTGTTCTCTTTAAAAATATTTCTGAATCCTTGAAAGAGCTTCAAGAGCTTGAATACCAATTATGATTACCATGGAATTTACAATTCCTCAGAACTTGATGCCGAATTTTCATTTCCTCAAAAGCCGATGTCGACAACAAGGTTAAATCTTTAGACTAAAAGAGTATACCATTTCTTCAGAAATTGGTAACTTAAGTTCTGATCTGAAAGACTTCAAGAGCTTTTGACTGGAAGAGCTTCTAGACATTTCCCTGGAAGAGCTTCTGAAAGACTTCAAGAGCAGAAACATTAAACAATGTAGGGGTTCTGATTCATGAATACATGTATATCAAAATCAATTACGATTATGATTCTCCCCCTAAATATGTTTCTCCCCCTTTGTCATCAATCAAAAAGACGTAGACAAATAAAATAAAAGTGATGAAAATAAACATACATGATTTCATTAAATAGTGCCAGAAGGCAGAAAAGAGTACAATCATGTTTTAGAAATAGAAAAACATACTTAAGAAAAACAAAAATACAAAAGTACTTTAAACAAAAAAATAAAAAATAAAAAAGTACTTAAACAATTTTGAAAGCTTAGGGTTTTGTGGCGGAGGAGGAGGCAGTGGAACAACTGGGTAGTCATCAGGAAGATTTAAGGGACCCACAAATGGATCAATATTATCTTCGAGGCATCTTTCCAAGTAGTAAGCGAAGACTTTCGGAGGATCGATCTTTGTGAAGATATGGTAGTCCGGTGGGATACTACTACCATTGATTTCTCCCTTGGAGGGAGGAATGTTCTTATCAGCAGCTGACTGAAGATAAGGTTGAGTTCGAGCTTGTTGTTGTTGTTTTTGATCATTCATGTGAGAAATGTTGAAGATGAAGGAGAAAGATTACATAGAGGGTGATTTAAGGTTTGAAAGAGAGAAATGCGTGGAAGTAAATTTGAGCGTATTGTGAAAATGTGAGTGAAATGGGTTTATATAAAAAAATATAATGATGAAAGGCTAACAAATAGGCAGACATAGGGAAACTTAAACGATTTAACCTAATCCCAAGATATAGAAACCCAACGTGTCATGCTAACATCACGCATGCTCAGAAAGTGGGACATCTATCACCACTAAGAACTACATGATTTTAAACGATAAGACAATCATTTAATGCAACAACTGTTCATAATCAAGAAGGCAAATCGATAAGATTGCTTTTGATTAGAACCTTTAGGATTCATGAAACTTCCTTACTTCAGAAAGACCATGTCTCAGAATCAACAAATAAATTCTCAGAACCTAATCTAGAGTTCTGGAAGCTTCACATTCTGAAATTCATCTTTTCATTCTGGACATAAATCCATAAATAAGTTTTTCAGAATGAAAACGAATTTATCTTCATCAAGGGGTTTTGTAAATATATCAACCCGTTGATGGCATGTATCAATAAATTTTAAGTGGAAAATACCCTTCTGAACATAGTCACGTAAAAAGTGATATTTAATTTCAATATACTTAGCCCTATAATGCAAGATAGGATTCTTAGGCAAACAAATATCAGAAGTATTATCATTGAGAATAGGAATATTACTCTCGAATATCTGATAATCTTCCAACTGACTCTTCATCCAAACTATGTGAGTGATGCATCCAGAAGCTGCGGTATACTCAGCTTTGGATATTGAAAGTACAATTATTGATTGTCTCTTGCAGGACCACGAGATCAGATTGTCTCCCATAAATTGACAACTTCCAGAAGTACTTTTCCTTTCTATCCTGTCTCCAGCATAGTTAGCATCACAATAGCTACTAATTTATAATCACTTGATTTTCTATAAAACAAACCAAGGTTAGTAGTTCCTTTCAGATACCTAAAGACTCTCTTAACAGTAGTTAAGTGAGTCTCCCTAGGATCTGATTGGAAGTGAGCATATAAGCAGAAACTGAATAAAATATCAGGTTTAGAAGCGGTCAAATAAAGGAGAAGGCCTATCATACCTCTAAGTAGCTTATGATTGACCTTACTCCTTACCTTTTCTTTCTCCAGAATGCATGTAGGATGCATTTAAGTCTTTGTTGGCTTGCATTCTGACAAGTTAAACTTCTTCAGAAGTTCCCTTGTATACTTGCTCTGATGAATGTATGTTCCTTCTGAACGTTGATCAATCTGAATTCCTAGAAAGAACTTGAGTTCTCCCATCAGACTCATTTCAAACTCTGCCTGCATTGACTTAGCAAAATCCTTGTATAACGAAGCATTAGCAGAACAAAAAATATTACCATCAACTTAAATTTGCAAAACCGAAATATCATTCTTAAAGGTTTTATAAGAAAGAGTTGTGTCCACTTTCCCTCTGGTAAAATCATTTTCCAAAAGGAAGTTACTTACTCTATCATACCAAGCTCTAGGAGATTGTTTCAGACCATTTAATGATTTTTTCAGTTTGAAAACAAAATCTGGATTTTGAGAACTTTCAAATCAGGAGGTTGGTGCACATACACTTCTTCAGAAATGTATCAATTTAAGAATGCACTCTTAACATCCATCTGATAAAGAATGATATTACGATCGACTACAAACTAAATTAAAAGACGAATAGATTCTAACTTGGAAATTGGAGCAAAGGTTTCTATATAGTCTATACCTTTTTGTTGACTATAACCTTGTGCTACCAATCGAGCCTTGTTTCTGACGACTTCTCCCTTCTCATTGAGCTTATTTCTGAAGACCCATCTGGTTCCAATAACATGAAAACCCTTTGATTTCTAAGCAAGATCTCGGACATCGTTTCTGGTGAATTGTTTCAGTTCCTCTTGTATTGCCAAAATCCATTCATTATCCAGAAAAGCTTCATCAATAGATGTGGGCTCTATCAGAGATACCAAACCCAGAAGAGTTTATTTAGAAGGTTTGAAAGAAGATCGAGTTCTGACTGATGCGTCTTTATCTCCCATAATCAATTCTTTAGAATGAGAAGTTCTTGGTCTACTCTTCTTCTGATGAGTTGGACTAATAATGACTTCTGATTGAGTCGCTTATGAGTCTTTTGCTTTAGCATCCTTTACTTCTCCTTCTGAGTCTTTATCTTCAAATTCTGAGAAATTAATCTTCATATCTACAAAATTCTCAACTAGCTTTAACTTTTTAGGGTCAAGTTTATCATTGAATCTAGCATGAATTGATTATTCAACAATTCGTGTCTCAGTGTTAAAGACTCTGTAGTCTTTAGAGCGTTAAGAATATCCTAACAATAAGCACTTATGTTCCTTAGAATCAAACTTGCCAAGATTCGCTTTAGTGTTCAACATAAAAAAACTCATAGCCAAAATGATGAAAGTAAGAAATGTTGGACTTTCTGTTCTTTCACAATTCATAGGGAGTCTTACCCATAATAGGTCTAATAGAAATCCTGTTATGAATATAACAAGCTGTGTAACTACTTCTGCTCATAAATGCTTAGCCATATCAGTTTCTTGGATCATGGCGCATACCATTTCTTGTAGAGTCACATTCTTCATTTCTACAACCCCATTTTGCTGTGGAGTTCTAGGACAAGAGAAATCATGGAAAAAGCCATTTGCATCAAAAATATTTCCAAAATGTTCATTTTCAAATTCGCCACCATGATCACTTCTCACTTTGACTATTTTGCAATTCATTTCTGTTTGCACAGGTGAGCAGAAGGTAGAGAACACATAATGTGACTCATCCTTGTGTTTCAAGAACTTTACCCATATCCAACGACTATAATCATCAATGATGACCAATCCATACTTCTTACCACTGATAGAGGCAGTTTTCACTGGCCCAAACAAATCAATATGGAGAAGTTCTAACGTCTAGAGATAGACGCAACATTTTTCACTTTGAAAGATATTTTAGAAAACTTGCCTTTTTGACATGCTTCACAAAGAGCATATGAAACGAACTTCAGGTTGGGTAAGCCTCTGAATAATACAAGCTTATTTAGCTGAGAAATCCTTATCATGCTAACATGGCCCAAATCTCCGTGCCATACCCATTTCTCATCATTAATAGATATTAAGAATTTTACATTTTGATCCTACAGATTAGAAAGTCTGATTTTATAAATGTTATTCTTTCTCTTTCCGTTAAAAAGGACTGTACCATCTTTCTGACTAACAACCTTACAAGACTTTTAATTAAAAATGATATTATAACTATTGCCACTAAGTTGAGTAATAGGCAATAAGTTATGAATCAAACCATCTACCAAAAAGAACATTAGTAATAGAAGGAAGTTTACTGTTACCAATAGTTATGGAGTCAATGATCTTCCCTTTTCTGATTTTCTCCGAAACCAACGAAGCCTCCAGAATTAAGTTCCAAATCTTGGAACATATACCTTCTTCCCGTCATATGTCGCGAGCATCCACTGTCCAAGTACCATGACTGGTGTTTCAACTGAGCTGCTAAGGATGTTTGCAACATAAATTATTTTATCCTTAGGTACCCACTTTTTGGGTCCTCTTTTGTTATATTTCCCATAGTTTCTTACAACTTTCGGTATTTGTACAGAAGGATAATCATGAGGAATTTTTGCATGATACTTAGGTTTCATAATTGATTTCTTACCCTTTGTATGTTTCTGTGTCTGTGCAGAAAAATCAAGCTCAATGCTAGCAGACACGAAATGCTCATAGAGAGGTTTCAGTTTTACCTTCTGACCATCGTCAGGTTTTATAGTTTCTGTACAACCTAAACCTTTATTTCCATTTATGCTAACTCTATAGATCAAAGAATCCATTTTGCTTCTATCTATGCTTTTAGCAGAAAGTACCGGAATGCTCTATCACATATAATGATGCAATCAGTACCAGAAGCTTCTGAGACTATTTCTTCCTCTAGTTTTGAAATTTTACTTTTCAAAGCGAAGTTGTTACTTTCTAAAGAAAATACTTTTTCATTTAGGGAAGGAATATCTTTCTCAAGCTCACTACGAGTTTCAAAAGCAACTACTTTGACTTGTTTAAGGTCCATGTACCTACTCTGAAGACTCTGGTACTTTTCCAGTATTTCAGAGAGATATAATTCTAAATTAGAACGAAATAGTTCAGAAAACACCTCTTTAGAATCAGAGTCTAATTTTGATTCTGACAACATATTGTCTTCTGGATCAGTTGTAGTTGCCATCAATGCAACGTTGGCTTGTTCTTCGTCAAAATCTTCTTCTTTAGATTCTGAGTAATCCCATGTAGCCATCAGTCCCTTCTTGCCTTTAGAAAACTTATTATTAGGCATTCTATCCTTTTTCATCTTGGGACACTCATTCTTATAATGTCCTGGTCCTTGCACTCAAATCAGATGACCTCTTTACCAGAACCTTGCTTCTTATGTCCAGATGAAGAATCAGAACAACCATCAGTCCTTCTAGATCCTATGAACTTTCCTTGACTATTCTGCCTATGCTTCCAGAGTTTGTTGACCCCCATAGAAATCAAAGACAACTCATCATCATCTCTTGAGTCTTCATCATAAACTCTTGATTCTTCCCCAGCTTGATAAGCTCTTGTCTTCTCAAGCTTGGACTTTAACGCAACAGAGTTACCTCACTTCTGAGGTTCATCTTCCTCGAGTTAAATCTTGTGGCTTCTCAAATAACTAACAAGTTCTTCAAAACTAATACTATTAAGATCATTGTAGTATCCTTTGTCCAGAACTTTCAATCCTGCAACAAGCATCTGAAATCTTGAGAACATAGTCTCAACAGTTTCATCATCTTCCATTCTGAATGCTTCATACTTCTAGATCAAGGCCAAAACCTTTGTCTATTTTACTTGAGCATTCCCCTCATGAGTCAACCTCAGAGAGTTGAATATGGATTTGGAAAAATCTCTGTTTGTTATCTTCTCATACTCAGTAAAAGAGATAATATTTAGGAATATAGTTCTAGCCTTATGATGATTTTTAAAATCCTTATTTTGTTGATATTGTTGGTGTAAGCTCTAGAGGTCAATACTTTTGGTACTTGTATCGAATTATTTAGTAATAATAAAATGCTTTTTCTTTATTATGTTTGTTTAATAAAGTCTATAGAATAGCTAGTCCGTTTAATGTAGCGATTTTGACTTAATCATGAGATCACATTAAACATAAGGACACTATTCTTAAAGTATCCTTAGTCAAGCTTTATTGTGAAGTGGGATAACATTAAAGCATGAAGACTATTATGTTTATAGACTGATGATCACATCTCATGGATCATAGATAAAGAGTTATCAAGTCTTAAACATAGGTATGAATATTAAGAGTAATATTTATACTGGATTGACCCGCTATGAGAATACTATATAGAATGTTATGCAAAGTGTCATAAGTTATTCTCATGGTGATAATAGTGTATACCACCCTTCGACCTGAAACCACTATGGACCCTAGATGTAGATTCGAGTGCCTTATTGCTGATCAAACGTTGTTCGTAATTGGATGACCATAAAGACAGTTGATGGGTACTCCACGAAGCATGCTAAAGGACATGAGTGACCTAGATGGAATTTGCCCATCCTGCGTAACAGGATAAATGTCTATGGGCCCAATATTGAACTGGACAAGGATGACACGGTCTATGCCTTGTGTTCAATATAGACATAAGGGAAAAAGGGTAATTATACACATAGTTATTATCATAGAAGGATTTGTCAGATCACATGACATTTTCGTGTCTTGGGTAGCAGTGATGTGTTGCTAGATACCGCTCACTGTTTATTATGTTAAATACGTGATTTAATATAATTGTCAATGCCGCGAAAACCTATAGGGTCACACACAAAGGACGGATTGATGAGAGATAGAGTAATTAAGGAATACCGTAATGTATGGTGCCCTTAAGTGAGTTATAGAACATCGTAAGGTACGGTGTACTTAAGTAGAATACGAAATATGGTAAGGTACCACGCGCTTAAGTGATTTTGGCATATTATAAGATATGGGCCATATACACTTGAGTGGGCTTTTTAGCTTGCAGCCCACACAAGTGGTTCTATAAATAGAACCCTTGTGTAGAAGCATTGTTGCAGTTGCAATTTCGTTTCTCTCTCTCTCTCTCTCTCACTCAAAGCCTTCATTTGTAGCAGCTAGCTGATATTGAAGGAATCCGTTCGTGTGGACTGAGTAGAGGCGTTGTCATTGTTCAACATTCGTGATCGCTCCGTAGATCTGCATCAAAGGTTATAATCGCCACAAGAGGTAATGATTCTATCACTGATCATGCCCATTCATAAGGATCATTAAAGGAGAAATTTTAAATTCCGCTGCGTTTTGGATCGCCCTTCTCCTTTAGATATGTCATAGAACTTCTTGCTATATTATTTACTTTAACATTAATTGGGTGAATGTAGCCATCGACTACAAGATCCCAGAGATCAACATCGTAACCGAGAAAGAAACTTTTGATTCTATCTTTACAGTAATCCAATTTCTCACCATCATAGATTGGTAATTTAGCATTGTATTGATCTCTCTCATTTTTGTTAACAATGTTAGTAAAGTTAGCAACAACCATTATTTCTCACACAAACTGGATCAATACTGAATACGGTGAAGTATTGATAAATATTTTATCACAATCAGAATCGGAGCTCTGATGCCAATTGAAGGTGTAAAAAACACAAGAAACGCGGGGGGGGGGGGGGGGGGGGGTTGAATTGGGTTTTAAAAACGAAAGCTTTTTACCAACTCAAGAACACCACTCAAATGTTAATAACAAAGAGATAAAAACACAAGTATTTTTATCCTGGTTCGCTTGAAACTCAAATCTACTCTAGTCCATCCGCCAAGGTGATTTCGCCTTATACACAAGGATTTAATCCACTATAATCAACCGATTATAATAATTACAAAGAATAAGCTTATTTGTCTTCTCAAGGATTCAACTATACCCTAGTATCCTTAAGGAATCACAAAGAACAACTTTCTTTTCTTCCCAAGGATCCGACTATACCCTAGTCTCCTTAAGGAATTACAAAGAATAAGTTTGAATCAAAGGTTTTGTGTTTACAAGATGCTTCTACACAAGCAGATTTTACACAAATGATAAACAAACACTTAAAGAAAACTATGTACATAAATGATAGCTTTTCATAAAGAAACAAACTTGTCACATTTGTTGTAGCACTTCTTCAACTTTCTTCTAGTCTATAAGACTCACTTATATAGCATAAGAAAAGAGACTATTGGAGGGGAAAATTAGGATACCAAATAGAGAGGATGTCCACTGTTGGAATGGTGAAAGGAGTGACATATAATACCATCATTCGCCCATAATTTCAGTGACATGTGTGATGTATAGTACATACTTTTCCCACGATATCAGGTAGTGAAAGGAATATTTGATTTGTACCATGTACTATTTGATCATGTATCCATTTTGATCTTATCTTCAAATTCATTGGCTTTTGATGAAAGTTGATGAAGCATGAAATGAAGAAACATATGTAGCGGTAATTATTTTTGAGATTAAGCTATTGATTAACTTAACTCATGAAGCAAGAATCACCACCACGCTTTTATTGTTTCCAAAGGAAAAGGTAAAAAGTAAGAACAAAACTAGAAGAAGTTTTGAAACAAAACTAATAAAAAGAGATAAGGGTTCGGGGTTAGTTATGCAAAGGGAATATATTAGCACCCTAAACATCCATGGTACTTCATGGTAACCTCTTTGAAAATGTGTACATTTTAGTTTGAAAAAGGATGTTGTTTGCAAAATATTGGAGAGATGGGGAAATAAATGTTTTTTTTTATGATTTTCGTGTTTGCCAAGACCTTTTGAAGTCCCATGCCTATGTACCAACAAAGTGAAATGGAGGATCAAAACCTTGTAGTTCGTGGTAAAAATAACAAAGGTGTTTGTTTTGACTTATTTTAAATGAAAATACATTTTGTCATTTTAAGGAGAATACTCAACTAGTCACCCACAAGTATGAGAACTTTGCATCATCATGAGAAGGGATACAACTTGGATAAGGATCAACAAGTATGCCACTAGCTCTCACAGATGGAAAAGGATTATCATCAATGCTATGGGGATAATATAATTATATCCCAACTATTGAAATGACTCATGTCTAAACTTTGAGAAATTTTTTAAAAGGAAAAGGGCACAAAATAGTTTGAATGAGTTATGTATTTTTTTTAGTCATTTGAAATTGGTCTAAATGTTCTTAAGATGAATTAGCATTTATTAGGAAAGCGTTTCTAAAAACACTTGACAAAAGTCAAAGTTTATTGAGAAAGTGATTCAAGTTAAAACAAGAATATTTTTGAAAAAAGGGGAGAAGATTTGAAAACTAAAGAAGGGGAGGAGAAGAAGAGACTATCCTAGAACATAAAGTAAAAGCTAGGGAGGAAAGATCTAACCAAGAGATAACAAGCTTTATGACATAAGTCAAGCAAGGATTCCCTCCTTTGGATTAAGGCTCAAAAATCCAAATAAGAAAATAATAATCAATGTATCAGATGAAACCAAAATAACTCAACCAAGTCTCCAAAAGAAGTCCAAAGTCAAAGGTACCAGATGAATCACAAGGTCTTAAATCACATGTCCAAAATCAAAGGTCAAGATCCTAATTATAGGTCCATAACTCCTCAATGATGCCAAGGATAGTAACCACAAATCTATGAGTCAGGAGAAATAAGTTTCTTTTTTTTAGGTTTTTTCTTTATTAATGTTTTCTTTACAAGGATATAAAAAAAGTCCAAATGGACAAAGAACAAATGACATAACCACAAACAATATGATATGGGATGCTAGATATAAAGTATAAAGTAAATGACATAAAGTAAATAACTTTGAAGTAAAAGTTAATGCAAGTAAAAAAAATGTTAGCAAATGGTGTTAGTAATAAAAAATGAAAGATGGTTTAGTCATTTTTTTGGAGAATACTTAACTATTCACCCACAAGCATGAAAACATGAACCTATATATCATGATGAGAATGACTCCAACTTGGATAAAAATCAACAAGTATGCCACTAGATTTCGCAAATGAAAAGGAAGCAATATTTCACACAATACTATGAGGAGTAGGAGATTTACAATCTCAATTATAAAAATTCCTTTGCTTTTGGGACAAATTTAATGCTATGTTAAGCAATCATAATTGGACTTATGTAGAAGTCACAACTATCTGGGGCCGGTCAATAATAATGTTAGTGTTAATACATGCTAGAGAAATGATATGTAAATCATTCTCCTAAAGTCACGCCACACAAAAAGAAAAGAAGGAATGATCAAGCACAAAGGCTAGGAGGATGGTCCATTACTTCAATCCATACTTCATGACACTTGGGACAAACTTATGCATCAATCCAAAGTACCTTAAATGATCCATGATCAATTAGGAGGTAGATTTGAAATGGTGAAAGTTCATTAAGTACCAATCCACACATCATGAATAAGATGGACACAAACCATCCAATTGATCAAAGGGAAAAGAAAGATATGAAGAAGACAAAGACAAGAGAGGTCACACCCAAATAGGATCAAAAGTTTGATCAAGTCATCATCAAAATCAATCATCCATTTTGGTGGATTAGGGTTTTCACCTCATCAACACCCAAGATCCATTGAGTTTGATGAGACTTATGATCCCAACTATCATGATCCAAGGCCAATAGAAGTTCACAAAGGTCACACAAATATAAAATGAAATTAAATGAAATAAAAATACACCAAAAGTATTTTTAAATAAATTTTAAAATAGAAATAAAATGAAAAATCCATAAAAAAACACCAAATAAATGGCCAATAAAATTTTGGAAGGTTGGAAATAAAATGAGAAACATGTAATAAATTTTTAAGAATTAAAAAATACAGAAAAGTATTTTAAAACCAATTAAAACAAAAGAGAAAAGAGAAAATTCATTAAAAAAAATAGAAAATCAGTGAAATATAATAAGGAAAAATATAAATAAGATAAAGAAAAATAAAATTGAATTTTAGAAATTATTTTGGAATTTTTTGGATGAAAAATGAAATTAGTATGAATTTTGAAAGAAAAAGAAATTAAAAATAATAAAAGAAAAATAATTAAAATCAGAAAAAATACGGAGCGTTGGATCACGCCTCATTAATTAATGTGGCATGTCCAACACTTCTCAAATTAGGATGCACGATGGAACGCACTACAAATAACACATGTGATCCAATTCAAAACCAACCAATCAGAACATTTCATCTGTCCAACGTGTCTGGCCAAACTCACACGACCTGGAACACTCCGGTCATCTTCTCCGGTAAGCTCTCACCAGAGTTTCATCGTTTGGTAAATTTAGAACACGAGACCACCATCATTGTGATCCTATTCTCATCTCGAATTCAACCTTATGCTCCAAATTCATTTATTTAAATTGAGTAAAGGGAATTTCAGAGAAGTTTCATAAACAAGCAAGCCACGAAAAACAAAATTAAATGATGAACACGATCAATCAACACCAGATAAGTTAGGGGAAAACATCATAGAGTGAAAGTCTACATTGTGGTAACTTGTTTGAGTTCAAATGATGCTCAGAACTACCTTGTCCAGATGTTGATAAGAAGTTGATGAAGCTCGATCTGGTTAGACCACTTCAGAAGGTGTCAGAGCTTGGGAATTGTTGCAAAAGTTTCAGAGGATGCCGAACATGCTAACGGAATCAAGAAATTGGATTGAAATAAGCTGAAACTCAAAACATGATAGTTGATTTTTTCTGGAAGATTTTAAGTTACATCAGGGGTTTCTTGGCTCTCAAAAGCTTGGAAATGAATGAAGTAACTTCCTCTATTTATAGAGAATATGTTTTGATCCAAATACGTGTGGAATGATGCTGAATTCGTGCAAAACGAATTTGATCCGAATGTGAGAAAAATGTGACTTGCAACTCATCAAAAATTCAGCCAAATGATGCGTTTCAAGGGTCAATTAACTTATGGAGACTTGTTTAAACATGTTTAGGTCCAAAACACATGCTAATTTGGCTTGGAATTGATATTAGTGAAGTTCAAAATTCAGGCATTGGCAATTTCTTCAGTTCCAAGTTACCATGTACAACCCAACGGGGCATCCTACTCAGAAGGTTTTTTGATCTCATTCTTTTTGCATTATGTTGACATCATAGCAAAGATTACAATGTGCCAAGAAAGGCTGCATTTGGATGTTTGAGCACAAAGTTATGTCATGTTGAAGTTGGCATGAAAAACTGATCATATAACTTTGAAAAATTCGAGTGTTCCATGGCTGAAAATGACCTGTAATGTCTCAATGAATTCCATGGCCTTCCAAGCATATTTTGACCTTGATCCTTAAAGCAAACTTGTAGAGGGCATCACAAATGTTGAGAATTGTAGAAGTTGTGATCCTTGAAACTTTGACTTCAATTGTTGACTTTTTGGTCAAACCTCTTAGAACAAGCTTGTGTACTTGGACTTTCCTTGCATTTCAAAGCACATGGGTGATCATATGAACTCAAAATAAGGTATCCTTAATTTCCTCTTTATTAAAGTTCTCAAAGATTAAAGTTACTTGTTGAAGAATGCATGGAAATAAACACATGAACCTTTGACTTTCCTTGAGAAGTAAGCAACAAAGCTTTGAGATGTTCTTGATTGAAGAGCCCTACCTTGCACAATAAACTTAAGGAAAATAAAACATATTTTTTATATTTTGAGTAGTGGTTATATAAGAAATTAATCATATAAACACAAAGGTGAAAAACATCAACAAAGAGGTGTTTGATGATCCATGCAAAAGTAAAACCCAAAGATGAGAGGGAGAGGGACCAAGAGGTGACCTTGTTCGTGTGCAAGGATACCAATGGTATGTGGGATCTTAAGGTTAAAAATTAGGGTATGACAACATACAGTTGGATTCAGAAACTTCATAATCTTCAGTCAGAACCTTGTCAGCGTCAGCAGTCTGGCTTGAGATCTTAAGTATCTTTAGAATCTTCAGACTATTCAGCCAGAACCTTGATAACCTCAACATCTGACTTGAGATCTTTAGAGTCTTCAACTAATTAACATAACTTTAGAAGCTTGTCATTCTTCATAAGCTTGATGATCATAGTCACGTCTAGAAGCACAAACCGATAGAACGTTGCAACAACAACATATTATCTCCTCAGGAGTGAATCAGCACAGAAGCAGAAAGGTGTCCTAACCAAAAATTTGTCTGTCTTTTTGTTTTTTTCATCTGACTATAAATTGATATCCATCTAACATCATTCATAATCATTCATGTTCGTTCATCCATTTATGACTTATATCTTCCAAAAGGTGCCATAGATTTAGGGTTGTGGTTGATAAAATCGGGGTTCTCGATCGAGGAGTATGGTATTACACACCCTTGGTTGAAACCTTGATTCATGACTTTTCTAGTTAAGGATCTCGTGTATGAATTGTCATTTGGTTGATATTTATCTGGTTTGATTCATAATCACCGACCTAGGCCATTTGGTTTAGGATATTGTGGTCCGCATTCGATTGTCCATAAGAAAATATGCATTGCTACCTGGGCTGACTTTTGGGTCGATCATTTGATCAAAGTTAGCCATTTACCCTTAAGCCCTTAAATGCATAATCCCTGGTCCGTCTTTTCATCATGTCCATCACAAATTCCATTCTTCATCCTGATTCAGGTTCATATTGCTAAACCAAATCCAAAACCAAAGTCATCTTTCACCTTTTAAATCATGGGTCATTTTCCATTTTAAATCATAACCCTTGATTCACTTCTACCTCAATAACCATACACATTACATTTACCAGCCATCTTACAAAATCACAACCATGTTCTACATTTTCACAAAGCCATACCTACATATCCAAATTACACCATTTTCAACAACATTCTCATACATAATCATAAGTCATGGTTCATTAACACAAGTTATAACCATTCAGTTCAATTACAAACATGGTTACTACATTCAAAATATGAAATTTATCCATTTCGATTCAACCGTGAGGCATAATACATTTCCATTTTTTAGTTCATGTTCATTTTAAACTGGCCTCTTCATCATGAATCTATAAATTCGATGTCCAAATAGGCAAACTATTAAACCAAACCGATTCACATTTTAATACAACACTTCGAAAACAAAATCACATTGTAACCATGACCATGTCAAAACACCCTTCTTATTACATTTCATTACAACATGCATCATCACTAATTTCCAACCCAATTGTTCAAGCCTATTTAATTCACATTTCCTTCCATCACTAGTAATTTCATGCAAGCATGTCACAATTCCAAAATGTGAATCCAACCGCAACCTGCAAAACGCAACACTACACATGATACAACAACAAGCCAAGGGAAAAGTACTGAATCATGAAACGCATGTCATAGTGAATCGAGACAAACGAGCAACAATAAGCCCAAGCCATCAACAGAACATAAACAGAGTGCAAACAAATGAGAAGTAAGTCATTTTTTCCATGGATTTTGTGCGCAAACTCATATGGTTTGAGTTATTCTGAATTTGCATTAACTAAACCATGAGATTTGAATCCAAACATAATTATTTCCAATGCCGTTAATAAGAGAATCTCACACAATAGGTTATAGTAATCCTAAGATCTAAATTATGGCATAGTCTAAACAAAATGAAAGGGAGCAAACCTCACCTGTAAGTCACCTTAAAAGGATACCTAGTTTGGATGCCATCTATGTTCTCAGGATACACCAAAGTGTTTCAAACCTACAAGTTGAAGCCAAAGACAATCAACAATTCCTGGTAGATTTTGAAAAATAGTTATTGGCACAAACCAAATCAAAACCTTTACATTCCAAAACCACACATCAGTAAAAAAAGGAAAGGATAGCTAAGCCAATAAGCTAATCTTTGAGCCAAGGAGATACATATTACATTTAGAACTCAGCTCTCACGACAGTAAAATCAAGATTCTTATCATGACAAGTACAAGTTTTACAACCGTAAAAAAGGGTTATTGAGAACGGTCACGCATTTTTGCTGAGATCTTAGCAACAAAACGAACTCGCCTTGCCACCTTTATTGTTTAGGACCACACCAAATCCATGAGAAGATCCCACTCTGACGGAATGATTCTTCTCCCTCCTGCCAGCTCATGATTAAGGGACCACTTATCTTCACTCTATATAAAGGGACCACTAATCATTGTAAAGGAGAACCTGGGGAAGAACGCCGTTACTCTGCAGAAAATGACCAAAAACCTTCATTAAAGCTCTAATAATCAAACTTGTTCAAAGTGTTTTTTCAAATCGAAAACTTTGAGACGGGTGAGCTCAAACCTCAACCTCATCGCTGTGAGCAAATTCTTTACTATGAATAAGTTTTGAATGATAGCAAATTGTGTGATCATTGTCTAATTGTTGGTTGTGCATTATTTTACATGATTCATTTGTGTTTTTAGCCTATACTATTGTTTCATGTCTATACATAAAGATCCACATTGATACATCTCTTAAAAGAACTCATAAAAACCATTTTGTGTCAGTATGTATCAATACATGTTCATATGCATCGATCCATAAATTTGTTGTAAATCACAAAACGTTTTTGCTTCAGTATGCATCGATCCATTCGAGTCCTGTATCGATACATGGTCAGTTAAAATGCTCTATGTATCGATCCATACGAGTCTTGTATCGATACATGCCTAGTTAAAATGCTCTATGTATCGATACATACGAGCTTTGCATCGATACATGCTTACATTAATTCTCTAAAATTAATCAAAGTTACAGTATGCATCGATGCATAACCTTTTGTATCAATGCATAAGTTTGTTTTGTGTACTAACAGCTTTTGTCCTTCATATATAAGAAGTATTGTGACAGCAGTGCAAAAAGTACAAATTCAGAAGAGAAAAACAGTTGAACACAAGATCAAAGGAGTGTGTAGCAGCAATTGTTTTTGAGCAGTTAGAAACCTGAAAGAGACTTCATCTTCTTCATCTTCTCAATCACTTTTCTTCAAGAACATCAACACATAATCATTCTTGTTCTTTGGATTAAAGGATCAACGAGATAACGTTCAGTGGCACGATCAAGGATCTAGCTGAGGTGTTCAGTGGAACGATCGAGGATCTAGCTGAGTTGAAGGTTGAAGGGGGTTTCGAGGAAAAACCAGTCGGTTTGTCCTTCAAGAACTAGAGTGTTCTTGCGGGTTTGTTAGTCACGTTTGCAGAACAGATTCAGCCGTAGCGTAGGGTTTGGAAATTGGTAAATTTCACAAACAGGTCGTGGAACCGGTGAATTGTTTGCAATTTCTTGCAGGAAATTCTTGATCGAGCTCAGATCAAGTGGAGGTTTTATACAATAAGAAGATCTTGGGATTTAGAATTCTGTCTGTGTATTGAAACCTTGTATCAACGAATTCGGCATTATTGAAATTGAGAGGGAGACGTACCCACACGCGAGGACGACGTGGGGAACTTCCTTACCAAATCTCTGCGTATCGTATTCTTTCCTTATCTCTCTTTACGTTTTCAACAGTTTTGTGATTTCAGTTGGTGTATTGTGGCTGTATTTTTAGTGATACAACAGTGACAAGAAAACTTCTTTATCTAAACGCCACCACTGTTCATCATTGATCACATACACACCAAATGTTTGACAAAACTGTCTGCTGAGTTTTATTCATTGGAATTAGGATTTAGTGATAAGAGCATTCAATTTGATAAGATTCTGGTGTTAATAATCTTTGTCGTTCTAATTCAAATCCAACAATAAATTCGCGTGTCCGGTTTTCTAGTAGCGATTCAGAATAGACGGAAGTCGATTCGGGACTGAAATTTTCCGCTAAGTTTCAATAACTCTGATAAAATTTTAAATCAGTTTATTTTCAAAGAGGTGTGTTGATTCCTTAGGATTGGCATTAATTTTAGAAAACAAATAATGTAATCATCTTTGTTGTTTTAATATGTTGGGTTGAAGAAATTCAACATCTGGACCAACATGTCATGTACGATGTCACGACATCAGGTCTGTGACATCGCACATGTGTAGGAAACTGAATTAATTAATTCAGTATATGTCATGGGATCAGCAAGGATATCTGGTGAATATCCTAACTCCCTTGTGGAGGTCTTGAAGACTAAATCAGAATATATATAGGCTCTAAATATGGAGATATATATGGAGAGAATTTAGGAACTTGAAGACCTTGTTTGTAGCAGAATTTTTCTGCTGAAGTTGCAACAGCAAGAACAAGTCTGCTGCAATTTTCTGAAGGCCCAAATCCAGTTGGGTGATTAGGTTATAAATAGCTGATTGTAATCTAGTATTTGTAAGCCTCTTAGAATGAATTTTTAGGGGTGTGTGTAAGGTAAACCTCCCAATCTGTGGGAAGGTTACCATGTGTTTCTCAGTGGTAAACCTGAGAGTGTTTGTAACTCGAAGCCTGTAGGCAAGAGTGATTTTGTTCTTGAATGAAGCTGTGAAGCAAGTTCAAGGTGTGGTAACATTACATTGTATTTGTAGTGATAGGAATGGAAACTGGAGGTTTCTATCTAGGAGTTCCTAGGTATAGATTGCATTGGGTAGGGATTAAGTGAGGAGTTGTAAACGGGTGAGTTTAACTCTGAATTGATACTGCTAATAGTGGATCTTCTTCCTGGCTTGGTAGCCCCCAGATGTAGGTCATGTTGGACTGAACTGGGTTAACAATTTCCTGTGTTTGTTTTCCTTCTGTATGATATAATCATGTCTGCCATAACTAAGCATGTATTCCAGTCTGTTCATCAAGATAATAGCAGACCTGATACATAACCCTCTGTTGGAATGTCAATCAGAATGTTTTGACATTCATCAACAACAGCACATACTGTTTAATAAGCTGATGATTTCAGTTCAGTATGTAGTGAAGTCTGGAGTTCAAAAGCACAACAGACCTGGCCAAAAGATCATTGTGAAACTGTCATACTGGATGTCTTGACAGTTCTTCCAGTAAGCTGATACTGAAGTAGAGACTGGTTGGTCTTTTACAGTACAGCAAATTTAGCACAGTCTGTGTTCAGAAACCAAGCAGACTTAGCATATGGTTCTGGACTTGGATGTCAAACGGAATGTTGTGACATTCACTCCTGACTGCATATGCTAAATTGTTGGATGGTTAGTTTTTCTGTTTCAGGATTTTTCTCAGGCTATTCTTCAGGAATCCACCAGCTGATCTAAAATCTAGGAAACTAACAACTAAGCTACGCTTAATGAACCTGGCAAATAATCTATTTGTTATCTCCTTAATAAGTGGAGATTAGTTTAACTTGTTACAACCTTTAATTTAGGAAATACAAGTACATGACCAACAAACTGGAACAATGTAACAGATAATGTCCAAAACAGGATTGAGACATCTTGCTGATATCTGTGTAGGAAAACAACAGAAGTGAATGATAAGGTGCACATAACTAGGTGTCCCTCCATTCTAGGATGACATAGAAGGAGAGGTCGTGACACTGTGAAAAGGTGCACATTAGTACAGAGTGTAATAACTGTCTTGCTGTAATAGGTACAATGTTAGATCAGATGTCATAACTTGGAGTAGAACATCTGAATACTGACTACACCAGAATTTCAATTGGTATCAGAGCAGGCATCCTGTTCTGTCTCTGGATGAGATCCATGGGTGATACTTTCTGGTAGCTGGCAAGGAGTTATGTTAGTACTGATGCTGGAACCTGTGTAAGGTTCTGTAATTCCCTGAATGGTCCCTTGAAGTAGGTGGATGGACTGTTCATGACAGGAATGGTGTGTACGTGTCTCTGGAGGTTGGCAATTGGCCTGTGTGTGGGACAGCTGTGCCAGTACTAAATCACATTCAAACCTGGTATGGTCTTGGAGGCCAATCTGGTGAAGTGTGTGTTCATAGGTTGAGTTGTATTATGATTTCCGCTGCATAATACATGGCAAAACTCAAACTCTGATGTAGTTTCCCCTCATGTGGATGAAAGGCTGCTGTGTTCAAGATCTCATCATAATCTACTGAAGATGTCAAAGACACTTGAGTCTCCTCAAGTCCACTCATCATGACGTTCTCACTTCAGGATGGTAAGAGTCACTTAATCACTGATTCTCTTACTCTCTTGAGTAGTGTATATGAAGACCTTGAAGACCTTCAAGGAAGGGTTGTTCCAAGGAGGTGGAACCAATGTTCTATGTGATGTTAGAACATGTTGTTCAACAAGTATGCAGCTACTGGTTGAAGAGCAGATGTTTTTAGGGTCCAAACAATGGGATAATTCTGTTTGGAACCTACTCCTGACCTGGAAGAGGAGACATCTGTGTGTGCTAAGTTGACAAGAGCAGGGTCAACTGGGTGTGTGCTCAAGAAGGTCATCCCTAGAAGTTGAGCTGGTTGAGATGTGACATTGTGCAATCTCCTGCTGTTAGGCATCTCCCTGCAGTTTGATCAGGGTTGGATAGTTGTTCCCTGAAGTACTATGGTGTGTTGGAAGACAAGTCTCCTGGATGTTGGCAGTCAATAATTGGGTAACCTGACTGTGATATCATTTAAGGGGGTTATAACCATGAATCTTGGTATTCAAACACCACGTTCAGAAGTGGCAGTTCTTACTAGGAGTGAGAATATGAAGATTCAGTGGTTGGTTGAGGTAATATGCTCTGGCAATGCATATCTACTATTGACATGTGTTGTTTGTCTCATTAGTACTTATGGTCAGCTGAAGTCTGATTGGTGTGAGTGGAGGAGTTAGTTGCCACTGGAAGGGATAGTGTATGTCATGTTGAGACATATGTGTACAATGCATGGATATTGGTGTGGAGTATCCATGATTGTTAATTTGAGGGGGAGTTTTGGTTAACCTCCTCAAGTCTGGTCAGCCTAGGGTCTGGTTGGCTGTTGACCTGTGTCACATGGGTTCTGGTGGTTGTGTGACACATTTGCAAGGAAGAATTCATCTCTCTCATTCCTAAGGGTGAATTTAATCTGGGAAGACTTTCAAAATTGTCTAGGTGCTTGCAAGCAGAAGATGTTGACACAAGAAGAGTACTTTCAACGTATTCTTATGGTGGAAGTATCTGAAAGGAAAATTGGGAAAGGATTTAAGATCAATGTCTACTTGTGCCAAGTACAAGTGTGTAATTGATTATCCTTGGAGCTCAAGATAACGGATGTTCTTAAAGATGTTGGAACATCACTTCTTCAAGACCCTGTGCAGAATCACAGGAAGGATAGTACATTGGCGTAGGATCTATCTCTTTGGTGGCAGCAAAAGCATATGATCTCTGAAAAGGTTTCCTGGCAAGAAACTTGATTCAGCCTTGGTATGTGCAAGAAGAAGAAGACATCATAGTCTTGATGGTGGTTACTTGGATCAGTTTATTTCTGATCTAGGTAAGGAAGTGCATTAGCTTATGCACACTGTGGAGTCAAGAACAAGTGGCAGCAATCTTGACATCATGGAAACAACCTTGCCTTAGGATGTGAAATCCTTGGTAGAGCTGAAGGGTTAGTGTCTAACTGGTCCTTCTGAAGACTCATACATCAGAGTGTTTGATGTCTTTGGAGAAGAAGCAGGGATTCATCAAGGTGTGAGCTTGGATGACTTAACTGCAAACCAGCAGGATGGAGGTTGTTTACTCAAACTTGGTTCCACAATCAAGTCTATGAGAACATTGAACTCTTGTTCTGTGAAGGGAGGAAGTTCTTTCAAGTGGCAGAAGAAGGAGCTGAATTCAACAGCTAGATGTCAAAACACAATGTTGTGACATTTGGTTCAACATCAGACCCTTAGTTGGTGATGTGGCACATCAACTTGAGATAGAAAGGTCTACAGGGTTGTAGATTGGATACTTCAAAATCTTGAAGTTCTAGTCTCACTTGAGAGGTCAGAATATCTTAGGGAGAAGTCTGATAAACTTGGGGAGGTCAAAAGGCAACATTTGACCTTTTCATATGAGAACTCATGAAGGAGGTAATCAACCAGTGGCAGTTGGTCTATCTCAGAAGTGAGTTCGAAGAATCAAGATAATCAACATAAGGCAGCTGATTATTCTTGAGGAAAGTCTGAGACAAATTACTTTTGAGACGAAAAGTATTAAGTTGAAGACAAAAGGAGGTGTTTTC
The DNA here is from genome assembly GCF_024323335.1 of Lathyrus oleraceus. Classification (NCBI taxonomy): domain Eukaryota; kingdom Viridiplantae; phylum Streptophyta; class Magnoliopsida; order Fabales; family Fabaceae; genus Lathyrus; species Lathyrus oleraceus. The sequence continues at coordinate 186,309,241 of NC_066581.1, forward strand.
TATTCATCCCTTGGAGCTTGTGGTAGGAGTTCTGAGCCATCTATGGAAGATTATCTCATGTAATGGGATGAAAAGGTATATGTCCCAATTTATGTCTGGATTCTTCTTGATCAAGCTGGTGACTCAGTGATATCTGAAGACTATCAGATGGTGTTCCCTGTTATGTGTGAAGGATGTCCTAACGAATGTTAGAACATTTTGTGAAGTGGCTTTCTGTTCTGGTTAGAAGAGAGATTGACACAGGGTGTGGATGTGTTCAACCAAGAGGGTTGAACAGAGGGTGCGCTCTTGAAGACATGAAGATGAGTCTTATGTTTTCCATTCATCAAGTGGGTTGAGTTCTTTTTGAATCAGGAAGAAGGTGAAGGTCCAACCATGTTGGATATGTGTGACCTCCAAGAGAGTAGGTTGTCCATGACAGGGGGAGTTGTGCCTTTGTGCTGCAAGCAATCACCAAGCTTGTGGTCTATGTGTTCTCAGATGACTAGGTAGTTATCAGGATGCTGTGATGTATGTCAAGGCTGAGTGAGCAGAAGAATGTCTGACCGGATGTCATGACATTGCCCTGGACATTGCTGTTAATTCCTTCTGAATTTTAAAGTCATTAGGAATTATAAGGGTGATGTGGCTAAGTCTGATAAACCAGAATAAGCCTGTTGGCTACAGCTGTGTGGTACAGGGGGAGTAACCATCAACTGAAGTGTGAAAAGTTGGCTGTAGCAGTGCTAGGTGTCAAGTATCTACTGGAGGTATGACAGAGGTCTTGTTGAATACTGGCTGAATGCAGGAATGTTAAGACATCGCGTGCAACGTGTCTGACTGCATATATGGAATGGTCTCCATGCACTGGAACGGCTGTTTTGGAAAAGAAACAGTCAAGAGCTATTAAAGGTATTCAAAGATAGTCTGAGATTTTGTTGGTGATTCTCTGACTGTTTCTCAGCAAAAAATAAATGCATCTTGACCAAGCATTTATTTCTACCGGAAATTCCTAGGCACGGGCTGGACTATTTAAAGGATGCAATAGCCCTCTTCCTCTCACAAGAAAAACACTTCATTCTCAGAATCATGGGGTATGTTAAGGTTTGGGCAAGCTGCGCCTGGATCTGGTTTTGTGAAGGGTGCCTTTACAAATGTTTAGCTAAAAAGGGGGAGAGAAATATAGTCCTGGGGTTGAGAATGTACCAGAAGCAAGCCAACTGTGGATGTGGCAGCAAACAGACGTTAGCATCAGGCACAAAATCCACCAACTGGGGTTTCCACTTGTGTCTTGTGATCTGAGTTAAGAAGACAGTTGTGCCTTGTGATCTGAGTTACATTGTCTATGTACTCAGCATTACATATTCTTCTGGAAGCTCTCCGGTTGAAGGGAAGGGTTCTGGTACAACTGAGTATTGTCCCTCTTCTTCCCCATGTACACCAACTTTGGTGTTTGTGGTGGTGGAGCCAATGACGGAGATGAAGAGCATTCCCAAATTGGGATGTTTTGTCCAGTGTATTGTTTATTTGTTTATTTGTCACGACATCAGGTCTGTGACATCGCACATGTGTAGGAAACTGAATTAATTAGTTCAGTATATGTCATGGGATCAGCAAGGATATCTGGTGAATATCCTAACTCCCTTGTGGAGGTCTTGAAGACTAAATCAGAATATATATAGGCTCTAAATATGGAGATATATATGGAGAGAATTTAGGAACTTGAAGACCTTGTTTGTAGCAGAATTTTTCTGCTGAAGTTGCAACAGCAAGAACAAGTCTGCTGCAATTTTCTGAAGGCCCAAATCCAGTTGGGTGATTAGGTTATAAATAGCTGATTGTAATCTAGTATTTGTAAGCCTCTTAGAATGAATTTTTAGGGGTGTGTGTAAGGTAAACCTCCCAATCTGTGGGAAGGTTACCATGTGTTTCTCAGTGGTAAACCTGAGAGTGTTTGTAACTCGAAGCCTGTAGGCAAGAGTGATTTTGTTCTTGAATGAAGCTGTGAAGCAAGTTCAAGGTGTGGTAACATTACATTGTATTTGTAGTGATAGGAATGGAAACTGGAGGTTTCTATCTAGGAGTTCCTAGGTATAGATTGCATTGGGTAGGGATTAAGTGAGGAGTTGTAAACGGGTGAGTTTAACTCTGAATTGATACTGCTAATAGTGGATCTTCTTCCTGGCTTGGTAGCCCCCAGATGTAGGTCATGTTGGACTGAACTGGGTTAACAATTTCCTGTGTTTGTTTTCCTTCTGTATGATATAATCATGTCTGCCATAACTAAGCATGTATTCTAGTCTGTTCATCAAGATAATAGCAGACCTGATACATAGCCCTCTGTTGGAATGTCAATCAGAATGTTTTGACATTCATCAACAACAGCACATACTGTTTAATAAGCTGATGATTTCAGTTCAGTATGTAGTGAAGTCTGGAGTTCAAAAGCACAACAGACCTGGCCAAAAGATCATTGTGAAACTGTCATACTGGATGTCTTGACAGTTCTTCCAGTAAGCTGATACTGAAGTAGAGACTGGTTGGTCTTTTACAGTACAGCAAATTTAGCACAGTCTGTGTTCAGAAACCAAGCAGACTTAGCATATGGTTCTGGACTTGGATGTCAAACGGAATGTTGTGACATTCACTCCTGACTGCATATGCTAAATTGTTGGATGGTTAGTTTTTCTGTTTCAGGATTTTTCTCAGGCTATTCTTCAGGAATCCACCAGCTGATCTAAAATCTAGGAAACTAACAACTAAGCTACGATTAATGAACCTGGCAAATAATCTATTTGTTAGCTCCTTAATAAGTGGAGATTAGTTTAACTTGTTACAACCTTTAATTTAGGAAATACAAGTACATGACCAACAAACTGGAACAATGTAACAGATAATGTCCAAAACAGGATTGAGACATCTTGCTGATATCTGTGTAGGAAAACAACAGAAGTGAATGATAAGGTGCACATAACTAGGTGTCCCTCCATTCTAGGATGACATAGAAGGAGAGGTCGTGACACTGTGAAAAGGTGCACATTAGTACAGAGTGTAATAACTGTCTTGTTGTAATAGGTACAATGTTAGATCAGATGTCATAACTTGGAGTAGAACATCTGAATACTGACTACACCAGAATTTCAAGGTGATCTATTCACCCCCCCTCTCGATCACTAGCCACACCGTCTAACAAGTGGTATCAGAGCGCCGGTTCACTGGTGCTCTGTGGCTGCCTGTAACGATATGGATTCTGAACCCAAGGGGGCATATAATAGAGCGCCTATTTTCAACGGTGAAAATTACGGCTACTGGAAAGACTGCATGCGAGTTCATATAAATTCTGTGGATAGGCTAGTATGGGTTGCCATTGAAAATGGTCCTTTTCAAATTACTATGACAAATGCGGTTGGCGCCATAGTTCCTAAACTAGAAGCTGATTGGAATGAGAAAGATGAGAAAAAGTGGTCGTGTGATTGGAGAGCTCGAAATATGCTAATTTCAGCACTTGGTATTGATGAGTATTATCGGGTATCCCATTGCACGACAACTAAAGAAATGTGGGATGCTTTAGAAGTTGCCCATGAGGGTACTACTGAAGTAAAACAGTCCCGCATTAACACACTCAATCAAGAGTTTGAGCTCTTTCGCATGAAACAAGGAGAATCTATCTCCGACATGCAAAAGAGATTCACTCATCTCACTAATAGGTTGAATGCACTTAGAAAACCCGTTTCCAATGAAATAGCTACTAATAGAATTTTGAGGTGTCTTAGCAGGGAATGGCAACCTAAAGTAACAGCTATTAAGGAAGCCAACGATCTAACGATACTTACGATTACAACTCTGTTTGGAAAGCTGGAAGAACATCAGCAAGCATTAGAAAGTCTTGAAAAGTTTGAGAACAAAAGTAAGAAGGAAAAGGAGAAGAAGAGAGACAAAGAGGGAGAGAAGAAGCCAATAGCTCTTGTGGCCTCTAGCTCTAAGTCCTCACGAAAAGAGCAAAGTGACAATGATTCTAGTAGTGACAAAGATTCGGATGATGAGGAAATGGGACTGTTTGTAAGGAGATATAATAGATTCATTCAAAAGAATGGAGTCAAGCATTCCGACAAAAACCTCATGAGGTTTCGAAGACAATCTACAGATTCAAAACAGGAAGAGAATAAGAAGAGTAGAGGAAGAGGATCTTGCTTTAATTGTGGTAAATCTGGACATTATAAAATAGACTGTCCTATAAAGTATAAGGATCAAGGAAAAGCTCAAACAAAAGGGTACAACAAACAAAGAAGAGCTTACATTGCATGGGAAAGTGATAGTGATTCATCAAGCACACAAAGTTCAAGTGATAGTGATGAAACCGCAAATCTGTGCCTTATGGCGCACACCAAAAATCTGTCCTACCACAAGAAGAAAATCAATGATAGAAAGGTAAAACAAGCCTACTATAATAATTTCTCTTCTATGACTTTTTCTAAACTGAAAATAGCTTTTGAAAAACTGCATAACGAAGCTGTAGATGCTTTTAAAAGATTATCTTCCGATAAACAAATTTTTTCATTTCTGGAAGGTAAAGTATACAAAGCTGAAAAAGATTTAGAATGGTTAAAAGCTAGTATTGCAGAAAATTCAAAAGATATTGACATTGATGGATGTAGTAAAGTTAGGTATTGTGAAGCTTGTCATATTTGGCAAAAAGAGGTAAACACTCTCAAGGTCAAATTGGAAAAAGCTTTACAACCTAAGGTTACTTATGTCGTTGACTCTAGGTTGTTTAAGAAGTCATTAAATCCACCATATGCAAAATACTCTTTTATTCCAAAGGATTTAATGAACAAGAATAAACAAACACATCATCATGGTTTATGTCATTATTGTTGTCGTGCTGGCCATACCATTGAGAAATGCAAGTTTAGGAGATTTCTTGTTCCTAAAGGTATTTATCAATGGAAGCCAAAAGGCAACCATGTTAGCACTTACCCACTTGAACCCAATGAAAATTGGGTACCAACTTCTCTCTTTTGATATTGTAGGATGAGTGCCTTGCTTCCGTAGATAGGAGATGGTTTCTTGACAGCGGATGCTCAAAGCACATGACCGGTGACATATCGCTTTTTATAGATTTCAAAGCAAAGAAGAAGGGATATGTTACTTATGGAGACAATAACAAAGGAGCTATACTTGGCAAAGGTAGTGTAGGTAATCCCTCTACCACTACTATTTCTGATGTCCATTTAGTAGAGGGGCTTAAACACAATTTGTTAAGCATAAGTCAATTGTGTGACAAGGGCTATAAAGTTTCTTTCACAAAAACTTGCTGCATAATTGAACATGCTGAACAGAATGTTGTGTTTAAGGGAGTAAGAGTAAACAATATCTATATGCTTGACCTTTTTGATGTATCTTTAACAAGTACTAAATGTCTAGTTACCTTGAATGATGATTCTTGGCTTTGGCATAGATGTTTAGCGCATGTTAATTTCGATTTGCTTAATAAGATTGTATCTAAGGATCTAGTAGTCGGTCTTCCAAAAATAAAATTTTCAAAAGACCACCTATGTGACGCGTGCCAAATGGGAAAGCAAACGAGGGTCTCTTTTAAATCTAAAAGTGTAATTTCAACTTCACGACCCCTTGAGCTTCTCCATATGGATCTCTTTGGACCTTCTAGGACAAAGAGCTTAGGTGGAAATTATTATGGTTTTGTAATCGTTGACGACTATTCTAGATTTACTTGGACTATATTCCTTCATAGCAAAGATGAAACTTTTTCTGCTTTTAAGAATTTTACAAATCTGTCCCAAAACAAAATGAACTCCAAAATAGTTACAATTCGTAGCGATCATGGTGGTGAATTTCAAAACTATCACTTTGATAAGTACTGTGACAAGTATGGTATTGAGCATAACTTTTCAGCTCCTCGAACTCCACAACAAAATGGCGTTGTGGAGCGTAAAAATCGTGTTTTAGAGGAGTTGGCAAGAATAATGCTAAATGAGGGTGGTTTACCAAAATACTTTTGGGCTGATGCAGTTAGCACAGCTTGTTACGTTTTAAACAGGATCTTAATTCGTCCTATTTTAAATAAAACTCCTTATGAGCTTTTAAAAGGAAGAAAGCCAAACTTGTCACATCTTCACGTATTCGGTTATAAGTGTTTTGTTTTGAATAATGGTAAGGAAAATATTGGGAAGTTTGATGCAAAAGAGGATGAAGGTATCTTTCTTGGATACTCACAATCAAGTAAAGCATATAGAGTGTATAATAAGCATTTACTTACTGTTGAAGAATCTGTCCATGTTTCTTTTGATGAGTCTTATCCGAAAAATGTCGGAAAAGGTATTTCTTTTGATGACACAGGTGTATCTACAGAAGACATACTCAAGGAAGCTGTTACGTAAACTGATCAATCGATAACAGTTGCCCATGAGAAGGAGGAAGATACTAGTCATGAAGAAGATGAGGAAGAAAGGACAGCTGAAGTGAATGACCTTCCACCAGCTTGGAAATCTTTAAAAGACCATCCTATTGACAACATCTTGGGAGATATTTCAAAGGGAGTAATGACTCGTTCTAAGATAAGTAATTTTTGTTCTCACTTCGCGTTTGTTTCACAAGTAGAACCTAAAAATGCCAAAGAGGCCCTGATTGATGAATGTTGGCTAATGGCCATGCAAGAAGAGCTTAATCAATTTAAAAGAAATGACGTTTGGGAACTTGTCCCTCGTCCGCGAGATCATCATATCATAGGTACTAAATGGGTTTTTAGAAATAAGCTTGATGAAAACGGAGTGATAACTAGGAACAAGGCACGTTTAGTAGCACAAGGGTATAACCAAGAGGATGGCATAGACTATGAGGAAACTTATGCTCCAGTTGCTCGCCTTGAAGCTATACGTCTCTTGCTTGCCTATGCGTGTTCTAATGATTTTAAGCTTTACCAAATGGACGTAAAGAGTGCGTTTCTAAATGGTGTCATAAATGAAGAGGTATATGTCTCACAACCTCCTGGTTTTGAGAATGCTGAAAATCCAGATTATGTTTACAAATTAAAACGAGCTTTGTATGGTCTTAAACAAGCCCCTCGGGTTTGGTATGAAAGGCTTAGCAAATTTCTAATTGATCATGGATATTCAAGAGGTAAAGTGGATAATACTCTCTTTATTAAACACAAGGGAAAGCACATTCTTTTAGTTCAAGTTTATGTAGACGATATAATTTTTGGTTCAACTAACATACACTTGGTCGAAGAATTTTCTAAGGTTATGCAGGGTGAATTTGAGATGAGTCTTATGGGGGAGCTGAATTACTTCCTAGGTCTTCAGATAAAGCAACTTGATGAGGGTACAACAGTACGTCAAACAAAGTACTGCAGAGAACTACTCAAGCGCTTTGGAATGAACGACTCAAAATCAATTGACACCCCTATGCCTACCAACGGAAATCTAGATAAAGATGAGCATGGTAAGAGTGTGTCGCATTACGCGAAAAATCGGCGGGAAAAGACACAGAGCCGCCACCGTGCGTTATTTATCCCAAAGGAGGGAAAGGAAACGCTCGAAGTAAACCTGGAAAGGAATGGTCTCACGACCAGAGATTGCTAGATACGGGAGTCGGTTATGCGAAGGGAAGGTATTAGCACCCCTACGCATCCATCGTACTCGACGGGATCCACGCTCAGAAAGAATAGAAGAAAGGTTGCTAAATAAACTGCTCAAAACTGCACAAAACTGGAATGAAACACAGGAAAGACGGAAGAAGCGGACTCGGCAGGATATCGCATCCTGGGCCTACGTAGTTTGTCATAAACAAACATCAGAGTCGACGTAGTTCGGGGATATGGGAAACGTGCTCGCTAGGATGTCGCATCCTATGCATACGTATCTTCTCTAACCAGAGTAAGAATCAGAGCACTCGTAGCTCGGCTAACGCACGCCAAACAAACGCTGAAAGAAGACATTGAGATGTCAGAGCAAACACACAAACACAAACTGGAAACGGAATGCCAATCGCTGGTCTTACATCCAACTCCGAACAAACAAATGCCAACAGGAAACCGAATGCCAATCGCTGGACTTACATCAGACTCCGAACAAAGAAACGCCAACAGGAAACCGAATGCCAATCGCTGGACTTACATAGGACTCCAAACAAACAAACACACACGGGAAAACGACTGCCAATCGCTGGACTTACGTCAGACTCCAAGCACACACACAAGAAGAAGGAGGGCCTCGATTGCAACTAGGGCAAGAGAAAGGGAAGGTCTCAATCGCAACGGGGGCGAGAGAAAAGGATTAAAGTTAGTTGTTAGTCAAACTCGACAAGACATCGCATCTCGTGCCTACGTATCTCATCTGGACATGAGAATCAGAGTTGCCGTAGTTCGGCTAAACCATTTCTATTTGTTTTCTGTTTTTTAAGTGAACGACGTTACTACGAAATCTACCGGATGCTCGACCTTTGGAGACTTACTCACCTGTAGTAGAAGGAGTTAACGTGTCCTTAAGAGGGGATAAAGTTGGCTTGTGTTTTAGGAAAGCTCACGCAAGAAAGGAAGTCCTAGACGAAGGAACCGTGCTACCTTAATTGACATGCAAACGAGACTATGTGAAGTCTAGCAAACCTATGGGGATACAATCACACCACACAAACACATACATCATTAAGTAAACACACCAACAAGGGGCTCAAACATCAAGGGTGAGGCTTTAGTCAAGGGGTCATATCAACCTCAACAAACAAGCCGGCTGGAAGGGTATCTGAGGCTCTTAACCACTGACATTGACCGTCAGAGTGAGCAGATGAAAGGGTAATGAGGATAAGACCTCATAGCTCTTAACCCGGGTCTGGGTGAGCTTCAATCAATGAAGACGTGGGAGTCCAGAATGTGGGACTCTACTCCACTTTGACTGACTCTATATACAAAGGATCTTGGATGTTTATTCAAAATGCATCAGCACATAGTGCGAGCAAGATGAAAGACTCAACTGAATAGCAGGGGACTGGCTACTAGCCCCTTCTATCTGCCAATGCCTCTTCACTTAGGAGGTCTTTGAAGTACTTGGCACAAACATAAACAACCACAAACATTGCCTCTTAAGGAGGGCTTCAGACAGGTGCCTGCCAAAAGAAAATGACAGGTCTTCCAGACTACATGGAGAGCAAGAAGTTACCTAGGTGGTATGCCAACCACAAGCAAAGCAACTCAAGCAATGAGTTAAAGCGGCTAAAGTACCTGTAAGAAAAGCTAAACAATCAGTACTATGTTTAGACAAATAATCAACAGTTAACAACAATGGTTCCCAATATACACAACAAGCAAGCTTTATGAGCAAGCATTCAAATTGTTTCATCATCTCAAATGACCTACAAACAGCAAGGGTTAGTGGACAAAGTAAAGGCATCTCAAATCATGAGATCAACATCATCCCTTAGGACTATAAGCTTGAACCTGAAATGCAAAACTCAAAAGATGAGTACAAACCCCTAGGGCAGAGCCTAGGGTCAAAGGTGGAGAAAAAATTCAAAACAGAAGTTAATACTCAACATGAAGCAACTTTAAACAAGTAAAAACATGTCCTAAAAAGGACCAAGTCAAAAGCATTAAGCAAAGTCATCATTCAACCAAGAGAAGGCAAGGCAAGCAAAAGGTGCATACAATTGGTCATCAAGAATCAAAATTCCATATCAAAACAGAAATGACTCAAACAAATCTGGAAATTTTTATGAGCATACAACATGTCCAACACAATCATCATGCCAAAAATTGTAAACAGAGAAGCTCAATTGATATGGCAATGAAAATGAATAAGATCAACATCAAATTGTGTGACACACATTGTCACACCATACAAACACATGCATAAAACAGAGATGGAAAATGCTAAAAATGCCAAACCAAATCTCATAAGTCATGTATCATGTTGGGAATCAGCACACAAAATTTCATGGCAATTGGATCATTATTGAGCATTTCACAACAATTTGAATGAGGCATGTCACAAAAGCATACATGTTCAATTAGTCTAACACAATTAAAATTCCAACCGGGCACAATTCCAGAAATCCACATAAGAAAATAGAAGACATTTATATGATCATGTAGAAAAAAATCTGGAATGATTTGGATCATTATTCTATTTTTTAGGATTTTTTGAATATCATGCATAAAATGAAATAAGAATGGAAAAATATGAAATAATAATGAAAATGAATTGGAAATGGGAAATGCCTTCAGCCGGATTCGAAGTGAGGCCCAAAGCGCTACATGAAACGGCGTCGTTTCACTAAGTAAAGGAAAAATTGAAAAAAATGAAAGCGCGAATGCTGGGAATCGAAGTGAAGGCTTGGGACGTCAAAACGACGTCGTTTCGGATGCGCACATTAGGGTTTTGCAGAAGGTGACAGCACTGTTCATGCACGGAGGAAACCACCGTCTTCTTCATGAAGACGGTGGTGCTACAGTACCACGTGGCGGAATTTTTTGCAGAACTCACGAACCAATACATCATTCGAAAGCTTATGGCATGCACAATCCAAATCCATCATTATTTTGGCCTAAAACATCATATATCATGCGAATCGAACAAAAAACATACATGAACTCAAAACTTCAATTCATCATATCTCCATGAATACTTGTCCATTTTTCAAGATTTTTATATCAGTAGAATCAGCAAGAAACGAACTACAAGTCTATGGCAATAAAAACAAGAATTAAGCTACTCGAAAATCTGACCTCTTGAAGCTCCAACAATGGCAGTAGTAGATTCAAAGCTTGGCAAGTGTGTAGGTCAGCTCTAGTAACCTTGTTATGAAGCCTGAAGTTGAAATTGAAGCCTGGAGATGCTTAGATCTAGCTCAAATAACAGTTTCCATCTTCACCTTCATGAGCTTGCTATGCTTGATTTCTGCTCGAATCTTCCAAACCAAAGCTTGATCTACACTAAATGAAGATCAGAGAACAAGAATATGGAAGAGAATCAAACGCTTATGTGGAAGAAATTGAAGTTTCAAATTGGAGAAATTTTGGAGGGAAATTTTGGATCTAGATCTAGAATGATGACCTCTGAAAATTCTGTTAGGATTTACTATTTATACCATGTGTTAATCCATTTGCTAATGACAATTAAGCATGGCTAATGAAATTTTAAGAAGAAAAGAGGTGTGGTGCAAAAATTGATTTTTCACCCTATGCATGCAACATGAACGTGAACAGTACCACATGACCATGCAATTTCACTTAAAATCATCTTATGAACATGTTGGAATGGTTAAAAAGCTCATATGATGCACCAAATTCAAATTCATGATTTTCCCTCCAAAATGAGCATGAATGAGCAAATGGTCATGTGATGAAATTTCATGCAATGCCTTGATGGATTTGGAAAATATGAGTCATGACAAGCATTATGCAAAAAAAGGCACTCAATTTGGAGTTTTAGATCAAAAGTTATGGCTTGTTGAAGTTCCATGCACACTTGGCCATGATTTAATCATATCTTCTCAACCATTCATCAGATGCTCGTGATCTTGGAATTTTTGGAAATGGGAGAGAAAGATATTCAACTTTAATGTTGGACAAAAGTTCATTTGAATCTTCTTTGATGTTGGAAAGTCAAGTTGAAAGTCATCCAAAAACTTGCCATTTTTGGAAACTTGAAATTACAGGTCACTTTCCATTTTTGGAAACTTTTGATCTGGCTTCAAAATCTTCAAGGTAGATGTTTGACATGTTGAATAAACCTCATTGGGACATGAATGAAGTGTCTCAACCATTCCTCCACCTCCTAGCCCTCAGTTGACTTGCAGTTGACTTTTATGGGCCCTAGATGACCTGAAACTGCACTGATGACTTTTGAGCCTCTAGCACTTGGTCAAGTTGCTTCAAAATGAACCTTGGGTTCACATAAGCTTGTGAATACTCATGTGAACCTCGACTCAAGGAAATGCTTGGTCTTTTGCACAGATGGATTTCTTGATGCCCATGCCAGTTGAATGTGATGCAATGCACTATGCAATGTTAATGTAATGTTAGTAACCTAAAAAATAAAATGAATGCATGAATTGGGGGGTGCAAATTTGAGGTGCTACAGAGTGTAGATGTCAAAAAGTTTAGAGGTATGATCGGGTCTCCTCTGTATCTTTCTGCTTCTAGACCTGACATCATGTTTAGTGTTTGTATGTGTGCATGATATCAATCAAATCCTAAGGAATCACACCTGAAAGCTGTTAAGCGTATATTTAGATATCTCCATGGAACATCTAAATATGGGCTTTGGTATTCCAAAGGAAGTGATTGTAGTTTAATAGGTTACTCCGATTCTGATTTTGCTGGCTGCAAATCAGATAGGAAAAGCACGAGTGGTACATGTCACTTGTTTTCAAACTCCCTGGTAAGTTGGCATAGCAAAAAGCAGGTATCTGTGGCTTTGTCAACTGCAAAGGCTGAGTACGTTGCAGCCGGTAGTTGTTGCGCTCAGATTTTGTGGCTAAAGCAACAACTACAAGACTTTAACATTCAACTCAAACGTATTCCAATAAAATGTGACAACACTAGTGCCATCAACCTTACTAAAAATCCTGTTTTACACTCACGCACTAAACACATAGAGATTAGACATCACTTTCTTCGCGACCATGTTGAAAAAGAAGACGTTGTATTTGAGCATGTTGATTCTAAAAACCAGCTTGCTGACATTTTCACTAAACCTTTGGCAACGGAACCGTTCTTCAACATTCGTCGTGAATTAGGGATTTTAGATCTCTCTTCGTTGTTGTCTTAAGCATGTTTATTCTTATCTATATTATGCCTCACCTTGGTTGATGAGATTTGTTTTAGATTTCATTTATACCTCACAAGGTTACATCAACAGAGGTAATATCACTCCTTTCTATATCTCTTTTAGAACTATGTGATTGTGTATGTTAGAACAAAATTTCTTATTTTCGTTTATATGAATTTCTTTGCATATATTGTTTGAACATTAATATCTGATTTGTGAATTATAATTGGGCATCATTATCATGACATACTTCATACTGGATAACCATACTGCATAAAAATTAATTAAAATTTGGTTTGACATCAGTATGTATCGATTCAAAGATGCATGTATCGATTCATGTCTTCTGCATTTCACATTTGTCAAAATTGGTTCAGTATGTATCGATCCATCCGTCGTTTGTATCGATACATAGACCCTTTAAAAACAAAAATGCGTGACATGGATCGATCCATGCCCATATGCATCGACACATACTGATTGTTTTTGGATTAAATGCATTTTATTTCACTCATGGATCGACACATCAGCAACTCTCATCACATCCTTCACAAACTTGGTATCAGTTGTTCCCATACCTCCCAAAACCTGCGGCTAACCCTAATTTCCTTCATCATCACTCCCTCCAAAACCCTAAATTCATCCCACTTTTCTTCAACCTTTCATCACCATGCCTCCAAGAACCATTCCAGCTAGAGCAAAGGGAAAAGGAAAAGGAAAGGAACCGGTTGGCACCTCTCAGCAGTTACCAGAAATTCCTCCAAATGCCTTAGATTTGCTTCATCCTGCAATTGCTACTGAGTTTGAGGATTCTTTCAAGACAAGGTTAGTTATGAAACCCCATGTCTTCGATAAACATGATGCTTTTCGTCTGCATCTCAATGATGAGCTTGAACTGCTTAATGCACAAAAACTCGGTTCATTTTTTACTACAAAGGATGATTACCATGAGGATATTATCCGTGCATTTTATGCTGGCTTACAATCTGGTAAAGGATATATGTTTAAATGTTCTATCGGTGTCAGAACCTATACCTTTGAAGCTGGTGACTGGGAAACAGTGTTTCAAATTCCGCTTCCGTCGCATGATTTCAAGAATTGGCATGACTTGAAGTTTGATACTGACTTTAACCTGAAGGAGTTTGCTCTGTCTATCTTGAAATTGGACAGACCGCTAGGTGAGGATGAACATGTTACGTCTGGTATGATAAAGAAAATTCCTCGTATACTCCATTGGATTATCTCGCACATTCTGCGTCCAGCAAACAGTGGACATTCTAGGTTAGACAGGGCAAACATTCATCTCCTGTATATTCTTCAAAATAAGGTTCCATTGAATTGGGCAAATTACTTTGTGAAGCGCCTCTTTTTCGTGCGTAACAGTACCAAGAATGTTGCTCTTGGTTATGCGTCTCAAATCATGAAAATTCTTAAGTTTTGGAATGTTGCAATCCCTTTAGTTCCTCTCATATCACCATCTGCTGCTCAAGAGTTTGACTCTTCAACTTTATCTCATATGGGATATCGGTGGGACAAGGACCGTCAATGTTTCTATTTCTTTGAAAGGAAATCCAAAACAAGAATCTACAATTTTGATGTGCCTTCTGAACGCATTCATGTAGTTGAAGACCAACCTGATGAAGAAATGCATGATGTGAACGAAGCAGATGTGCCTGCTGCTGATGACAATGCTGGTTGGGGTGATTGGGTGCCACAAAGGTGGTCTCCAACCAACTATGTACCTGAACCAACGACTCCTCCGTTCTCCGGCGGTACTTCATCTTCAACATCCACTGCGCATCTCACTCAAATGCTTCAACAGATGGAGCTTGCCAACCAAGAACGTCATGAAGAGGCACGGTCCTGGAACGTACAACAAAGTGAGTGGCATAAGGAGCATCGTGAGTGGCATGACGATCATACACGAATGTACCATAACCAACACTCTTGGCACACGGACTTGGTTAAGTGGCACCAAGTCTTCTACAATGAAATGTCTGGTTTTATGGACGATTGTCGTGCCAATCCTGGTATTATGGACAGATTCAGAAGTGTTGAAGTTCAGGACCGGTTCCGGCACTACACCTTCATGGGCCACAATCCAGATGCAATGCCTCCTCCTCCGCCTCCGCCAAGCTTCAGAGATCCTGATAGAGATGACGAAGAGTCCTGTGGTGGCTATAATCCACATTAAACCATCATCATTTCATCTCACTGCATTTCATTGCATATTGCTTAAGTTTTTTTTGGATTAGTTGTACAATATATGTCTTGGCTTATGTAATCTTCAAACACTTCCTACTACTTAAATGCTTATTACTTTCTGTTTACTTCTGATGTTATGCCCATATTTGTCATTCTTTGTGAGTGATTCTTTACTTTTTAGGTTTCTTTCTTTCTGATTGTTAGCTTCTTTATCATTTTTGTTGTGCCCTGCTACAACATGTTACCTTGATAAAACTGTTTTTTTTCTTCTTTTTGATGTTGACAAAGGGGGAGAAATGCAGATGTTGACAGATATGCACAAACTCAGGGGGAGAATCACACATCCTGCTAAAAATTTGCCATCATCAAAAAGGGGGAGTTTGTGAGCAAATTCTTTACTATGAATAAGTTTTGAATGATAGCAAATTGTGTGATCATTGTCTAATTGTTGTTTGTGCATTATTTTACATGATTCATTTGTGTTTTTAGCCTATACTATTGTTTCATGTCTATACATAAAGATCCACATTGATACATCTCTTAAAAGAACTCATAAACACCATTTTGTGTCAGTATGTATCAATACATGTTCATATGCATCGATCCATAAATTTGTTGTAAATCACAAAACGTTTTTGCTTCAGTATGCATAGATCCATTCGAGTCCTGTATCGATACATGGTCAGTTAAAATGCTCTATGTATCGATCCATACGAGTCTTGTATCGATACATGCCTAGTTAAAATGCTCTATGTATCGATACATACGAGCTTTGCATCGATACATGCTTACATTAATTCTCTAAAATTAATCAAAGTTACAGTATGCATCGATGCATAACCTTTTGTATCAATGCATAAGTCTGTTTTGTGTACTAACAACTTCTGTCCTTCATATATAAGAAGTATTGTGACAGCAGTGCAAAAAGTACGAATTCAGAAGAGGAAAACAGTTGAACACAAGATCAAAGGAGTGTGTAGCAGCAATTGTTTTTGAGCAGTTAGAAACCTGAAAGAGACTTCATCTTCTTCATCTTGTCAATCACTTTTCTTCAAGAACATCAACACATAATCATTCTTGTTCTTTGGATTAAAGGATCAACGAGATAACGTTCAGTGGCACGATCAAGGATCTAGCTGAGGTGTTCAGTGGAACGATCGAGGATCTAGCTGAGTTGAAGGTTGAAGGGGGTTTCGAGGAAAAACCAGTCGGTTTGTCCTTCAAGAACTAGAGTGTTCTTGCGGGTTTGTTAGTCACTGTAGCGGTGTATTCGTCGCTATATGATCTATCGATT
Organism: Lathyrus oleraceus; assembly: GCF_024323335.1. Classification (NCBI taxonomy): domain Eukaryota; kingdom Viridiplantae; phylum Streptophyta; class Magnoliopsida; order Fabales; family Fabaceae; genus Lathyrus; species Lathyrus oleraceus. Next base: position 186,325,504 of record NC_066581.1, read on the forward strand.
AAATCATAAGCAAGAGATACAATGAATTTTCGAGTCGCCACCGCACTTTTATTTATCCAAAGGACTGGCTAAAAAGCGAACAAAAGCCTAAGAAGTTTTACACGTAGAAAACTAATAAAAAGATCAGAGAGTCTGGGTAAGGGGTAAATTACGCAATGGGAAGGTGTTAGGCACCCACTACGTCCTAGGTACTCCTAGGGAGCCCTTTTCACACTTGTTGTATAAAATTGTTATTTGTTTTTGACATATTTATTGTGCAAACATGATTGGGAAGATGAGAAAAGAATGTGCAATTTATTATTGGGTTTGAACGGATGAACCCGCTGCCTACGTACCTTCCATCAAAGGTAAGGATCAAAACGCCGTAGTTCGGCTAAAAGATTTCCAAAAGTTGGTGGATTCAATTTTAAACACAAGCACTGAGGCTTTTCATTATCAATGGGAGAAAACTCGACCAAGACCAACATCCACCATGCGAGGATAGCTTCGACGTACTAGAGGGGTTAGCCCTGTTTTCAGTACGGAAGTCTTACTGTCGACTCACTAAGGATAGGCAAGATTTACATCAACCACAATGATAATTGAAACCTATGGCTAATGCATGAAAAGATTAACAATGGACAAAGCCAAAACAAGTGAATGAGTGAAGTTAATTGATTGTGATTATGAAAGTGAGAGTCAAAGTATGATTAAGATTGATTCAAAAGAAGTATTATGAAATGGGATTTGAAAAAAAGTCAAGGACTTCGGGCCCAGGTTTTTAGTTAGAAAACATGAAGAAGTTTGCACAATATCTATGTCAAGTTTGAAATCCAAGTGTGAAAAGGTTTAGGACACAATGGGGATGAATGGATGGAGATGGATTGTAAAACTTCTTAGAAGGTTCACCTCTTGAAATCATATAGGGGATGATTCAAGTGTGTCCTTTGGAATAGCAATGGATAATAACAAACAAACAAGAAAGTCAACAAAAGCGGATATCGGATGCCAATCACTGGGCTTATACCAATCTCCTAAAACAGAACGGGATATCAGAGGCCACTCAATGGTCTTACACTAATCTCCTAAAACAAAATGAAACTTGGATACCGGATGCCAATCTGTCTGGACTTATACCAATATCCAACACATGATCCTAGGAAAGCAAATGCCAACTTGCGGGGACTTACAATTGCATCCTCTCATAAACAAAGAAAGCAAAACATGGATGTCAAATGCCAATCTGTCTGGGCTTACTCTAACATACACAGTATGATCCTAGGAAAACAAATGCCAACTTGCGGGGACTTACAATTGTATCCTCACATACAAACAATGCAACAAGCAAAGATAAGATGAGTGGCCAATGTGATGGTCTTATACTCACTTCCATATCCTAGGAGCAATGGCCAATGGATGGTCTTACAATTGTCCTCAATGGGCAAACAACAATGATGAGGTCACAAAGACGAATGAGATGATTATGCATTAATGAGCAATTGATGATGATAAATGCATAAAGCATACAAGCAAACATGTGCATATGATAGAATCAATCAATCAAACAATGAGAATCAAACAGCACACTCTATAGCCAAACAAGGAGGCTCACACAAGAGGGTTAGGCACTGAGGCCAACTGGAATAGGGTCAAAGATTGCTCTTAACCTTGCCATTGAGAGGCTAAGGTGAAGCAGATGAAAGGAGATGAGGGGTGTGCCTCATTGCTCTTATCCCTAATCAGGGAGAGCATTTTAAATATCAGAAAGTGTGGGAGTTCAGAAAGTAGGAACTCTCTCCACATTATTGACTCGATAGATCTTGGGTTTTGATCTCAATGCTACAACCATGTAATGGGAGCAAGGAGAAGACTCACTGAATAGTAGGGGATAGGTTGCTTATCCCTTTGATCTACCAATTGCCTTACTTGAAGGACTTTTCCTGCTTGGGACAAATTTAAACACACACAAGCATCGCCTCTTAAGGAGGACTTCAGACAGTTTGCCCGGCCAAATAACAAGCCGGGTCTCCAGACTACATGAGGAGAAAGGAATTATACCTCAAAGCAAATTGCTAAATAGCAAAGCAAAGCAAGTTCAAAGAACTTAAGCAACTAATGGTACCTGAAATAGTCAAACAAATCAGTACACAGTTCAACAGTTAAAGCAAAAGGAAACAGGAGTCAACAGTCAAACAGATAGACAAATGTGCAAAGCACAAAGCACAAGGCTTATGAGCCATACCACCTACAAAACAAAGGTTAGCTCATGATAAACAGATAAACTCAATCAAATTGCAAAAGTTTCTTTGAAGCATTTGTAGCTTAACCTGAAACAATGAGCTCAAACATAAGCAACAGGACCACTAGGACTAGCCTAGGGTCAAAAAATAAATGAGAAAGTCAAAACAGAAAATGAAAGTCAACCAAAATCAAGTTTAAACATTCAAGAAGCAAACTCAATTGGTCCCACATTCATATCATTCATCATCATGATTTCATAAGCAAAGGAATGCAAAGCATGGCAAATTGGTGCACATAGAAGTCAACAGAAAGACTTGCATCAAAAGCAATCATAATCAATTCCAAAAATCATCAAATAATTCAGGGTCAATCACAATCCATAGCATGGCATACATATAAAATTTCAGCTCAATTGGATCATGGGAAGATAGTCAATGAAAATCAGAAAGTCAAAGCAAGTTCAAGTATGCACAAAGAAGTCAAACATACATGTATCAACTTCAAAAAATCATAACTAAATGAAAACAGATGAGAAATGAATGGGATCAACACCAATGCAAATCTTGAGATGTCTAGTATGCACATGTAAAATTTCATGATCATCCAATAAGGTATGAGAATTTCACAAAGGAAATGGCAAGATGTATCACATAAGTCAACATTTTGGTCAAACAGGGGATAAAATCTCAAACAATTTGGAAATGCCATAATTAATTCCAGGAAAAATCACAAGTGAACTAGACATATAAGAGAGGGTTCATGCAAAATTTCACATCAATTAGAAGCCAGGAAGCATGTCAACAAAAATCATGAACTTGCATATCAATGGTGTGACACAAATTGTCACACCCTACTTCCAAAATTCATATCTCACAAACCACATAAGATAAATTCAAGAACTCTACATCAAAACAAACATGAATGAGTGTGGATTAACCACAAAAAATTTCAGGGTCATTGGATACATCATCATCATTTCACAAGGTTTTTGGCAAAAGGTATCAAATAAGCATACATGACAAGAAACCTAAAGCCATTAAAAATCCAGCCAACCAAAAATTCAATAAAAATCATGATAAAATAGTAGACATTCATGTGAACATTATGGAAAAAATTTCATGAATTTTGGAATTGAATTGCACGAATTATGAATTTTGGAAGTTTGAGTAATCAATTGGAATAAAATGAACAAAAGAACATGGAATGGTAAGTCAACATGTTGACCGGTGGCATTTTTGTGAATACCACCTTCATTAAACAAAACGCGGCGTATAGGGCACGGGAATAAAATGTTCTGATTGGTCCGCTATCAATGGAACAGTAACACTCACACAGGCCAAACGCATTCTGGAAAAAACCTAGGGCTTGCTACAGTACCCGTCATCATCAACGATCGATCATGAACAAATTCCCCAGAAAATAAAATCGAGCATGGCAATCGAATCTACAAACAACAAGCATCATATATCCAGCAAGCATAATCATTAAAAACACACCAACATCCAAGAATCGAGCAAAGAACTCATGCATCCATAAACTTTAAAACAACATATCTCAAGGAATACTTGACCATTTCATGCAATCCAAAGCTCATTAAAATCAGCATAACAAGAGCTATCTAAAACATAGCATGGCATAGTAAATGGTTAAGGTCGAAACCTTACTTGTTTTTGAAGAAAAATGAAAACAGTGATGGATTGATGTTGTTGTGCTGAAACAGCTGCAGGTCCAAGCTTGTAATGATGAATGGAGAGTGGCTTGTAGCTCAATAACCCTTGGAAATACTCAGATCGAGTTTTGCCATTGTTGGAGCTTGGTGAAAACAGAACATGAGATGTTGTTACATCAGGAAAATGAAGCTTGGAAATGGCTCACAAGCGATGATATGTTGAGGGAATAGCAAAGCAGCTCGTGGTCCTTTGAAGTTTTTGACAGAATTTTTGAAAATGAAGAAAATGGATTTGAGAGAGTATGAGAGAATTCTGTCTTGGTTGATGGCTGCTGCTAGGTTTAGATTTGCAGAAAAGTTGATTTTATACTTCTGTTTAATATTGCTAATGAAGGTACTAATCAAAGTTAACTTAAATGAAGCCAAATTGCATTTTGCTAACTTTCACCAAGTGCACATGGAGGTATGGTGCTGTACACGAATTTGGGCCTTTGGGCAAGTCACAAATGATGTTTCTGAACATTTCCAATTGGCCAAAGTGTTTAAAAGATGCTAAATCAAAAAGTCAACTTTTGGTCCACACTTGAATTTAAATGAAACAAGTCCAAAAATGCCATTTTGATCCATAGATTTTTGGTACATGAAATTTATATTTTTGGAAAGAGGAGATGAAATGTGGTTTGTAGGAAAAAACCCCACCAAAATTGGCCTTGTGGTTTGAGAGATATGGCCCTTTGAAGTTCACAAATGTTTGAAATTGAATTGATCATATCTTGACAACCATACATGGGATTTGAGAGTTCTTAGACTTTTTGGAAATGGGAGAACAAGATCTTCAACTTTCATGTTGGGCAAAAATTCATTTGGAGCTTGTATCATGATGCAAGTTTAAGATCAAGAAGTTTCCATTTTTGGTAGTTGAAATTACAGGTCCACTTTCTATTTCTGGAAAATTTTCTGTTTGACTTGATTTTCTTCCATGATAAGGTTGGACATGATATATGAGGCTTATATGGACATGAATGAGCTCCTTCAAATCAATTCCATCCATCAAATCATTGATTAAATCCACAGTTGACCAAGTTTGACTTTCTGTTGACTTTTCTAGGGTTTTGGATGACTGAACCGCTTCTGATGAATTCCAAACCCTAATTCCTTGAGACCTTGATTCCAAATGATGTCCCAAGTTGTATGAACTCTTGACTATTGATCATGGTGCCCAAATTCTGCAAGAATGGCCACCATCCATTGCAATGCCTGACTTTGACTGATTTTGACCTAATTGCTGATGATTTCTTCAACTGCAAGCAACAAGGTTAGACTGACAATATTTTTGTACTTTTTGGTTAGTAAACATATGAAAAGCAAAGATATACAAATGCAAAACATGCTTGGTGATCAAGAATCACACTCACAAGGTATCCCACCCACTAGGAGGGAAGCTAGGGCATGCAGTGATCCTTGAGGCCATGATATGATATGATATGGGCCATGAGGGATCTTAGGGCCAAAATTGGGGTCTTACAGATGCCCCTATTTAAGGTCATTCTAGCCGGAGAAGTGAAGTTTAGAAATCTTCATCTCGACGCGGTAGAATGGGCTTAAATAACAGTAATGAGACAAATTTTGGTCCCTAAGAGACCTCATGATGCAAATGTATGTATGCAAAAGACACAAATTTTGTGGGGAATATGATTCACACAGAAGAAAAGACGATCCATCGGAGTAGTACACTCACCAGGAACAGAGACTCTAACAAGACTCTAGTTGGGGATAGACATAACTGACACAACGTGAACAAGACACGACTCTGATTAGAAAAAACAGAAAACAGACTGGAAACCTCACTGGGGAGTGAAGGACTCACACCGGGGACAAGAATTCCAAAGGAAAATAAATCCATTGGAGAGACACAAGCTGACTCCTGGGAAGAAGCAACAGGAAAAAACTTCACTGAGGAAGCACCAAAGAAATGAGATGTTACCAGGCATAAGGGCAACAAAAAACAGGAAGGAACACCAAGGATACCGGGTTGTAGGTATGTAACAGGTGACCGACCAAAGACGTGAATTGGTGTGTGTTCCAAAACACTCATCATCCTGAAGAGAGCGAAAGCAAACTTGTTTATAGGATGGATATTTGATTCTGTAAAGAATGCAAATCTTACTCAGTTGGGGAAACAAACAAAGTGTTCGACAAGAGAGTGCATGAGATATATCATCTATAGCCGTCAAAACGTAGATAATATACTCGCATGGAAAATTATCCTGAACCGGGTTGTAGGTTGTTTATAGGATAAAATCCGAAATCGTGCATTGGTTTGTGTTCCAAAACACTCATCACCCTGAAGAAAGCTAGAACAGCAGACTTGTTTATAGGATGGATGTTCGATTCCACAAGGAATACGAACCTTACTCTGCGGAGAAAACAATCAAAAGATTGACCCAAGAGTGAACGAGATATAATATCCATTACCGGCATACCGTGGATAGTATACTCAAAAGGAAGATTATCCTGAACCGGTTACTGGGTTGTTTATAGGATAATATCCGAAATCGTGAATTGGTTTTCACTTCCAAAACACTCATCATCCTGAAGAAAGCTAGAACAGCAGACTTGTTTATAGGATGGACATTCGATTCCACAAGGAATGCGAACCTTACTCGACTGGGGAAGATCAACAAAGGATTCCGACCAAAGAGCGCATGAGACATATTATTCATTACCGGCAGACCGTGAATAATATACTCGCATGGTAAGAAACACCAGGGATACCGGTTACTGGGTATATAATAGGTGATCTACCGAAAACGTGAATTGGATTTCACTTCCAAAACACTCATCATCCAAAACACAAACTGGTTAAAGGATGGCTATTCGATTCTACAAAGAATACGAATCTTGCTCAGCTGGGGAAAATCAACAAAGGATTCCAACTAAAGAGCGCATGAGATATAATATCCATTACCGGCAGACCGTGGATAAGATACTCGCATGAGATATATTATCTATTACCGTCAGAACGTAGATAATAAACTCGCATGGTAAGAAACACCAGAGATACCGGTTACTGGGTATATAATAGGTGATCTACCGAAACGTGAATTGGATTTCACTTCCAAAACACTCATCATCCAAAACACAAACTGGTTAGAGGATGGATATTCGATTCTACAAAGAATACGAATCTTGCTCAGCTGGGGAAAATCAACAAAGGATTCCAACTAAAGAGCGCATGAGATATAATATCCATTACCGGCAGACCGTGGATAAGATACTCGCATGAGATATATTATCTATTACCGTCAGAACGTAGATAATAAACTCGCATGGTAAGAAACACCAGAGATACCGGTTACTGGGTATATAATAGGTGATCTACCGAAACGTGAATTGGATTTCACTTCCAAAACACTCATCATCCAAAACACAAACTGGTTAGAGGATGGATATTCGATTCTACAAAGAATACGAATCTTGCTCAGCTGGGGAAAATCAACAAAGGATTCCAACTAAAGAGCGCATGAGACATATTATTCATTACCGGCAGACCGTGAATAATATACTCGCATGGAAGATTATCCACAACCGGTTACTGGGTTAATAAAGGATAAATCAACCGAAAAGAAAGGCATCGGGATACCAAACTAGGTATATAATGATGACCATTCAAAGGGAGCAACAGACATTACCAACAAGAGGGTAAATGAAAGGCGATCTGCTGAGGATAATTTGCAAGCATCCGGCAATTATCCACAGGGACTAGCTGGGGATGCATTGGTATACAACCAATGATCCGGGGAACAAATCACTAGCACACGGTGAAAGGACCCACTGGGGATAAAATTGCTAGCATACGGCAATTATCCACAAAAGACTTGCTAGGGATATAAGTGCTGATCTGAGCAACTTATACAAGCAAAAGGAAAATCAACATCAAATATTGAATGAAGATAACCACGAAATTAGGGTTTACATCTACTGAATACGGGGTAGAAGACCAACAAATCCGCGTGGGGATAGAACAAATCACAAATCCGCACGGGAAACCAAGATAGGGTTTATAACAAACCACAAACTGCTGGAGAGCAGGAAAATAGGATTTACAACTACCGGTATGAGGGTAGAAAACCAAAACTCTGGCTGGAGAATAAAAGGTGTATAACCACAAATTCTGTCAAGAAAGCCAGGAAAAGTAGGACTTACAACTACCGGTATGAGGGTAGAGGCCCAAAACTACTCCGCTGGGGAACAACCCACTGGGAAGCACAAGATACGACAAACAGTTAATTCGGGAATAATCCGAAAAGACAGACTGAATCAAGACACGTCCTAATGAGGATGTAACTCAAATAGGAAAATCCATCCCAATATATGTGTTGGGAGGAAACGGAAGAAACCGTCATCCACGAGGATATATCTCGGTGGGGAACTGCAGAAGGAAAGACAACATTTTCTGCTTATGGGGCTGACTCTATATGGAGAGATTTATAACACCCGACATCTGCTTGGGGAGATCTGTAAAGAGATCTATATCACCATAGCAGGGGACACGACTAACAAAGGACACATGGCGAGAAATGCAACATGAATATCTGAATGTTTATGAATGTGCATGAATATGCGTGATTTATGTTTGATGAATGCTGACAAAACAGACAATTCTAACACAAACAGGTTCAGGAACCAAACGTCCGGTATTATACTTCCAGGGGGGAAAACCAACTGGAGAGCCAATCTGCGGAGATCTATATGCTGTAAAGCAAAGATCTGCGGGTACTGCTGAAGAAGCAGAGGATCGGAGATGTCAGGAAACAACCCAATCAGGGTACAGAAAGTCATAACAGGCAAAGCAGCCACCAAGACGAATCTGTAGGGGAACAAGAGAAGTCCCAAAGTATCTGCAGGGGATCCCAGTATCAACTGAGAAACAAAAAGGTGCGTTGCACAAGCACGAACTGCTGTAGAAGCAACTCCACATAACTCCGCTGGGGGACAACCCGCTGAGGGAGAATGATATCATCCACATAGAATCTAACTGCATAAGCAACTCTACTGGGGAAAACTGTCGGCTACTCTCTTGGGGAACAAGCCACTAAGGGAGGACAGATCAAACAAGTAGATTCTGCAACGAACCACTCCACTTGGGGAGAATACACATAGCAAACTGATCACAACAAGTAGATTCTGCAATACAAGCCACTCTACTGGGGATCACAAACAGTCAGGAAATCAATCCATTCTCTGGAGGCTAGAGCCATCATCCGACCATACTGGGGATTGAAGGAGTATTCAACAGGCGAAGTTGCCACGACAAACATTCTGCAGACTACGCTGAGGAAGAGATGGTTGAAATACTGGGATATCAACCCATATCAACCACTGAATAGGAAAATAAATCCTGCTCTGCTGAAGAGAAAAACCCTGATGGAGAGATAGCAACAATTCCGCAGACGACTTCGCCGGGGAAAAGGTAAAGTACCGGGTATCAAACCGCTGACGTACCGAGTCTTCAAAAAGAAAGCGATTGTGCTGAGGAAACAGACAATGCCGCTGGCAACTGCATCGGGGAGAGTGACAACAACTCTGCTCGCAACTCCGATGGGGATATCGATAACAACTATACTCATGACTGTGCTGAGGAGACAAATAAAGTCTGGGGCAGGCGACCCACTGGAGAAAGTGACGGGGCACCAAGACGACAAACCATCAACCACCGAAACTTCTACAAGAAAACACCCATGCTGGGGAAGACTGCTGCTGGAGAAAACGAAGTCTTCAACAACACTCTGCTTGCGACTATACTGGGGAACAACCCCAACAACAACTCTGTTTGAGGAACAATCTCAACAAAGATCTGAAGAAAGGAGATACCACCAAACCAGGAATATGAACAAATGTCTTACCTGTTGGAAATCATGCCACCCTCGGGAGAGCACTGAGATATTCTTGAGTATCCTTTCAATCTTGTGAACGTTCACTTTGTTTAAAACAAAAATTTTGAAAAATTTGATTTGTTTAAAACAATGATATTTTATCACTTTAAAACATGCAAAACATTTGTTGAATTGAAACAAATAAGAGTGCAGATAATTGGATAAAAAGCTCAAATTGATTTGATGGAATGGTAGCCTGCAAATGGCAAGACTCCATAGATCTGTACAAATTTGAAATCAGTGATATATATTGGAAGAGGGCTACATTGAACATAATGATCCTTTCTCTACCAATTTGAATCTCGATGTATCCGAAGCTTCGGCTGACGACGAATCGAGAATCTTCTGACGAAATGACGACTGATGAACCAGAAAGTCTTGTCAGGATGCAGTTACTTGCCAAATCCCTAATTTTTGCCTAGATTGCCCCAGGGTGAGGTACTCAATCTAGCGGGATGCAAATATATTCTTTTTTTCAAGTCTCTAATTTTTGCCTGGGTTACCCTTGCGGGTTCTCCACCGAGACGCTCATTTTTGCCTAAGCCGCCCTTTCGGGTTTTCAACTTAGCGAGCAATTCTGTTTTTTTCATTTGCATATACTTTTTTTTCTAGGCAAAGTACCTCTTAACTGCATCTGAATTCACAGGACGAGTGAAATCCTCCCCATCCATTGTAGTAAGCATTAAAGCACCGCCTGAAAAGGCTCTCTTAACAACATATGGACCCTCGTAGTTTGGAGTCCACTTGCCCCTGTAATCGGGCGCGAAAGACAAAACTTTCTTGAGCACAAGGTCACCTTCTCGGAACACGCGAGGCTTGACCTTCTTGTCGAATGCTTTCTTCATTCTCTGCTGATATAACTGACCATGGCACATGGCAGTCAATCTCTTCTCTTCGATCAAATTCAACTGGTCATAACGACTCTGAATCCATTCAGCATCAGTCAACTTGGCTTCCATCAAGACTCGCATTGATGGGATCTCCACCTCTACTGGGAGAACGGCTTCCATGCCATAAACAAGAGAGAAAGGGGTTGCCCCTGTTGAAGTGCGTACAGACGTACGATATCCATGCAAAGCAAATGGCAGCATCTCATGCCAATCTTTGTACGTGACAGTCATCTTCTGGATAATCCTCTTGACGTTTTTGTTGGCAGCTTCAACAACCCCATTCATCTTAGGTCTGTAGGGAGAGGAATTATGGTGCGCAATCTTGAACTCAGCGCACAACTCATCCATCATCTTGTTGTTCAGATTAGATCCATTATCAGTAATGATCCTCTCTGGCACACCATAACGGCAAATCAGCTGGTTCTTGATAAACTTCACAACCACCTGTCTGGTTACGTTCGCGTACGACGCGGCTTCAACCCATTTGGTGAAGTAATCAATTGCTACGAGAATAAACCGATGTCCGTTGGATGCTTTCGGCTCAATCATGCCGATCATGTCGATTCCCCACATAGAGAAAGGCCATGGTGATGAAATCACATTCAGGAGTGTCGGAGGAATATGAATCTTATCCGCATAAATTTGACACTTGTGACATTTCTTCACATACTTGCAACAGTCAGACTCCATTGTCAGCCAATAGTAGCCTGCTCTCAACATCTTCTTAGCCATGGCATGTCCATTGGAATGAGTACCAAATGAACCCTCATGGACCTCAGTCATTAACAGGTTTGCTTCGTGTCTATCCACGCATCTGAGCAAAACCATGTCAAAATTTCTCTTGTACAGCACTTCTCCACTGAGGTAGAAACTGCCTGACAACCTTCTCAAAGTTTTCCTATCTTTCACAGATGCCCCAGGCGGGTAGACCTGGTTCTGGAGGAAATTCTTGATATCAAAATACCAAGGCTTGTCATCTTTCACGTCTTCGATTGCAAATATGTGAGCGGGTCTGTCCAAGCGCATCACAGTAATATTGGGGACATCATTCCACCATCTGACAACAATCATGGAAGCAAGCGTTGCAAGAGCATCTGCCATCCGATTATCCTCTCGAGGAATATGATAAAATTCAACTTCTGTGAAGAAAGTTGAAATTCTCCTTGCATAATCTCTGTATGGGATGAGACCTGGCTGATTCGTCTCCCATTCACCCTTGATCTGATTGACAACCAAGGCTGAATCACCATAGACATCAAGATACTTGATTCTCAAATCAATGCATTCTTCAAGTCCCATAATACAGGCTTCATATTCCGCCATGTTGTTCGTGCATTTGAAAGTTAGCCTTGCTGTAAACGGAATGTGTGGACCTTGGGGAGTAATAATCACTGCCCCAATTCCATTTCCATATTGATTAACAGCGCCATCAAACACCATCGTCCATCTGGAACCAGGTTCTGGACCTTCATCAAGTGTAGGCTCATCGCAATCTTTCATCTTCAAATACAGAATTTCCTCGTCCGGGAAGTCATACTGAACAGACTGATGATCTTCAATCGGCTGGTGCGCTAGATGGTCAGCCAAGATACTACCTTTGATAGCTTTCTGAGCTCGATACTCAATATCATACTCAGATAACAACATCTGCCAACGGGCAATCCTCCCAGTTAAAGCAGGCTTCTCGAAGATATACTTAATTGGATCCATTCTGGATATCAACCAAGTTGTATGATTAATCATGTACTGGCGCAAACGCTTAGCAGCCCAAGCTAAAGCACAGCACGTCTTCTCAAGCGTAGAGTACCGAGACTCACAATCAGTAAACTTCTTACTGAGGTAGTATATAGCAAACTCCTTCTTCCCTGATTCATCTTGTTGACCGAGTACACAACCCATCGAGTCTTCAAGAACTGTCAAGTACATGATCAGAGGTCTTCCCTCCACAGGCGGAGACAAAATCGGAGGTTCAGACAGATACTCCTTGATACTGTCGAAAGCTTTCTGGCAATCCTCGGTCCAATCATGAGACTGATCTTTCCGCAGGAGCTTGAATATCGGCGCACATGTGGCAGTCATGTGGGATATAAATCTGGAAATGTAGTTCAAGCGGCCAAGAAAACCTCGGACTTGCTTCTCAGTTTTGGGTGCAGGCATCTCTTGTATTGCTTTGACCTTTGCAGGATCAACCTCAATACCTCTTTCACTTACCACAAAACCCAACAACTTGCCGGAACGGACTCCAAAGGTACATTTGTTCGGATTCAGGCGAAGTTTGAACTTCCTCAAACGCTGGAAAAGCTTCAACAAATGCTCAATATGCTCCACTTCCGTCCGGGACTTAGCAATCATATCATCAACATAGACTTCTATCTCCTTGTGCATCATGTCATGAAACAAGGTAGTCATAGCTCGTTGATACGTGGCTCCGGCGTTCTTCAAACCGAAGGGCATCACTCGATAACAGAATGTTCCCCAAGGTGTGATGAATGTTGTCTTCTCCATATCCTCTGGTGCCATCTTGATTTGATTATATCCAGAAAATCCGTCCATAAAGGAAAAGACTTTGAATTTGGCTGTATTGTCTACCAACATGTCAATGTGTGGTAGAGGAAAATCGTCTTTTGGACTAGCTTTGTTCAAATCTCTGTAATCAACGCACATACGGACTTTTCCGTCCTTCTTAGGAACAGGCACAATATTGGCCACCCATTGAGGATATGTCGAAGTCACCAGAAACCTCGCATCAATTTGCTTCTGAACTTCCTCTTTGATCTTCACTGCCATATCTGGATGAGTTCTTCTGAGCTTCTGCTTCACAGGCACGCACTCAGGCTTCAAAGGCAGGAAGTGTTGCACAATATATGTATCTAAACCCGGCATGTCTTCACATGACCAAGCAAAGATATCTGAATATTCTCGTAGCAAGCTGATCAAATCTTCTTTAACAGACTCTTCAAGAAGTGCCCCAATCTTCACCAGGAGAACACAATCCTCAGACCCCAAGTTGACTGTTTCCAAGTCTTCGAGATGCGGCTGAATGATCTTCTCTTCGTGCTCAAGGAGACGGGTAATCTCATCAGGAATCTCTTCAACGTCATCTTCCTCTGCCTCAAATACAGGGAATTCAAAATTGGGAGATGGCGTTGGATCATTATGTTCAATGGGTTTTAGGATCAACCTGCATAATGATTTTGGTTAAGGAAAACTTCAGAATTTAAACAAGCAAATCATTATGCAGATGAAAAATGTTTGCTTTTATTTTTTGTTTTTGTTTTTATGGTTTTTTGTGATCACTGATTTCATAAAGAAAAGCAAAAAGTGAAAACAAAGGAAAAACAAATGTTTAACAATGCGAAAATTGAATGAAAACATCATTGTATATATGCTTTGCCAACAATGTCATCACTTCTCCTTTTGGCATGGGAGAAGGGTTTTAAACAAAGTGAACAATTTACTCTGATCTATGGATAACTGTAGGAACATCCACAGCGACCCAATTGTGGCAGACACCACCAGGAATAACAAAATTGTTCAAGTCTTCTGCATCTTCTTCTTCAATGATAGCAGCGGCTTCCTCTTCTGCAGGTTGATCAGCATGGATGAATCCTCCACTTGTGAACAAACCTTGCTCATTGCATGCCCCAGAACCATAGCCAATGCCAGCCCGAGATCGATTATCTTCAAGTTCAAGCACTTTCCCTAATCCAGCAACTGCACCACATTCAATGGCCAGCTTCGCGTCTCGGTAGGAAGTGAATGAAGGAGACTTCTTCTCGATTGGTTTATCAATAGATAAAGCTTGAAACTGGGTTCCAACTTCATCCTCTGCGTCAATGTACGAGAAAGAAGACAGATGGCTAACCAGGAGAGCCTTTTCTCCCCCTACTACAACCAATTTCTTGTTTTTGACAAACTTCAACTTCTGGTGTAGGGTGGATGTCACGGCGCCAGCCTCGTGAATCCATGGTCTGCCTAAGAGACAGTTGTAAGATGGGTGGATATCCATTACTTGGAAAGTAACCTGGAAATCACTTGGTCCTATCTTGATTGGGAGATCAACTTCCCCAATCACGGTCTTGCGCGACCCATTAAATGCTTTCACAACAACCCCACTCTGCCTCATAGGAGGACCTTGATATGACAATCGAGAGAGTGTGGATTTTGGCAATACATTAAGGGATGACCCAGTGTCCACCAGCACATTGGACATCGCATCTGATTTGCAGTTCATGGAGATATGTAAAGCCATGTTGTGGTCTCTTCCCTCCTCAGGGAGATCAGCGTCACAAAAGCTCAAAGTGTTGCAAGCAGTAATGTTCGCAACGATGCTATCAAACTGCTCAAGGGTGACGTCGTGATCAACATACGCCAGATCCAAGACTTTCTGCAGAGACTCCCTATGAGGTTCTGAATTCAGCAGTAGAGAAAGAATAGAAATCTTGGAGGGCGTGTGTAGAAGCTGGTCTACAATATTGTACTCACTCTTTCTGATGAGCCTCAGCATCTCATCAGATTCTTCATCAACGATGCCACTCGGGCCAACTGAAGAAACAGGAGTCTTTTGTACGGATGAGGAGGGTTTGGCAACATCAAGTGCCGGATTCTGAACATTCACGGCGGTCCCCACAGGACGCTCAACAGTGTCAGAAGCAGCAGCCTTTGGAGGCGCAAAAAATACACGACCGCTTCGGGTCAACCCACTGACATCAGCAACAGTGGTCACAGAAGTTGAAGGCAAAGGCACTTCGACCCCATCCTGGACAGCAACAGGATTATACCGGAATGGCACAGCTCGATCAGATGAATAGGGCACAGGGCCTGCTGGTTTGATGATCAAAGAAGGGGAAGCCTTCGGCTTGTTGCTATTGTAACGGATAACAACGGGTTCGGGCAGCTTGAACACTGGTGATATGACATTCACCTCGGGTTCAACTGTATCAACATTGCGATTCTGTAGAATCTCAATGGTACCCTCATCCAACATCTTCTGAAGCTCACGGCGGACCTGGTCGCAACCCAAGCGGTTAACCGAACAGACGCGGCACTTGTCGTGGTTGTGCTCCAAGTAACTGTACTGACACAGCATCTTATGTAAATCAACCAACGACTGCCTGATATGGCTCACATATCTAACCTTGTACTTCCCAAGGCATTCCTGAATCATGTTCACAGACTTCCCATGTGCAGGCAATGGGTTCTTGGTGACGTTCGGGCTTGAGTCCTCGAAACTCAGAATTCCGCTTCTCATAAGGTCTTGCACCTTAGTCTTCAGCTGGAAACAATTTTCAATGTCATGGCCCGGAGCGCCAGAGTGATAGACACAATGCAGGTCAGGCTTATACCACCACTGAGGGTTGACCGGTATAGCCGGAGGATCTCTCGGAGAAACCAACTTCCGCTCTATTAGAGAGGGATATAACTCCGCATAAGACATAGGAATCGGATCAAAACTGATCTTCTTCCTTTCATAGCCCATGTTTGCTTGATTACTCGTACTCCCACGAGGCTGGTAAGCCTGTTGCTGTGGACGAGATTGTTGCTGATACTGTTGATGTTGATATTGCTGATGTTGAGAAGCGTTGTCTTTGAAAACAGGCGCTACGTGAGCCACCTGGTGCTGATGACTGGAATGTCGTGCAGGCTTCCTTTGAACAGAGGGTCTTCTATGTTTTGGCTGAGACTGCACCGCATGCGCTTCGCCTTCTTTCCTCTTAAACGCTCCATATCGTTTAGAGGAAGAACCATCATCTTTGGCCAACCGTCCTTCACGGACACCTTCTTCAAGACGCATCCCCATATTCACCATCTCGGTGAAATCAGAGGGAGCGCTTGCTACCATCCGCTCATAATAAAATGAGCCAAGAGTCTTCAGGAAGATCTTGGTCATTTCTTTCTCTTCCAGCGGTGGAGTGATTTGAGCTGCCAGCTCACGCCATCTCTGGGCGTACTCCTTGAACGATTCCTTATCTTTCTGAGACATGGACCTGAGTTGATCTCGGTCAGGCGCCATATCAACATTGTACTTGTATTGCTTGACGAAAGCTTCGCCAAGGTCGTTGAAAGATCGGATGTTGGCACTGTCCAGGCTCATGTACCATCTGAGCGCGGCACCAGACAGACTATCTTGGAAATAATGGATCAAGAGTTGATCATTATCAGTCTGTGTTGACATCTTCCTGGCGTACATGACCAGGTGAGCAAGTGGACAGGTGTTCCCCTTGTATTTTTCAAAGTCCGGGACCTTGAATTTGATTGGTATTTTGACACCGGGAACTAGGCACAATTCGGCTGCAGACTTGCCGAAGAGATCTTTGCCACGGAGAGTCCTCAATTCCTTTCTCAGCTCAAGGAATTGATCGTTCATTGCATCCATCTTCTCATGAACATCTGAGCCCTCAGACGCCTCAGAGTGATAGATGGTGTCGTCTACCCTAGGCATGGTATGCACGACGGGAGGAGCGGGAACAGGGACCGGGCTAGATGCCGGAATTTGAACAAATGTTGGAGCTGGCAGATCAGGCATGAAGCCTGGAGGCATCCCCCAAGGAAAACCGGGAGGCATGGCATTAGGCTGGTGGGCACTGACTGGCACCGTTGAAGTAGCCACTTCAGATATAACCGTCCTCTGAACAGGAGTTGCTGGCTGTTGAGCAGGCTGGTTCTGAGCAGCAAGGAGTTGCTCCATCAAAGCGCCAAGTCTGGCGACCTCTTCCTTTAGTTCTCTGTTCTCTTGTTCAAGTTGCTCCATGACCCTGGCTGAGTTGACCCGCGTATAATACCGGTGAGTCAGCTTGTCTTCAAAATAAATGAAGAGCAAAGGTTAGGACAAGAAGACCAGAAAAAGGGGTACCTGTTTATGCAAGAATGATGCATGAAATGCTTGTGCAAATGCTTTGTTTTCAAGGAACCCTTAGGGTATTGTTTGCAATATTTTGAATATTTAAACATTTTAATTGCTCATGGAAAATATTTCATTCAATATATTGAGACAAAGAAATACAGCATTTTTTTTTGATTCATTACAAAGAGAAAAGGTAAATGACATCCTATGGATCCCTAGAAGCTCGGGATGCTGGAAGACGAGAAGTGCACAACTTCTTGATCTCTCTCTCATAGGCAGCCTCCATATCAGCTTTCTCCTTAGCAAGTCGATCGTACCTCCTCTTCCAGAATTTGGAAGACTGAGGAAGCAGAGAAGTCCAAGTGTCGTTCGGATCGTCGATCACTCGGTGCTCGAGAAATTCAATCATAGCATCCTTCTCCTTGAGCTGCTGCAGCAATTCCTCTCTTTCACGGATCCAAGCACGCGAAAGGTCTTCTTCTCTCAACTCCTCTACACGTTGGGTAGGGAGGGTTGAAGGCCCAGCCACATCCAACGGTGTAGGTCTCGGATGATCATACGGCATCAAGTAGGTGGCAGCTCTCTGTCTGACCCAAGAGGTGTATGGCTCCAAAGCAATGCAGTTCTTCGGACCCAATTCATTCCTACTCTTCTTGTGCATACTGCGCCAAGCACGGACAAATCTTGCTTTCAGGCCTTGGGGATCTTTACCCTCCTGAAAGAACACACCTTCTAACAGAATGCTATTAGGTTTATCCTTTAGGGGGAACCCAAGCTGACGACGTGCGAGAATAGGATTGTAGGTAATCCCACCACATGTACCAAGAAGAGGCACATTAGGGAATTCCCCACAATAGTCGATGATCTGAACGGTATCATACACGCGATCATACCAGGTGATATCATCATTGGTGAGAGACATGAGTCTCTGAGACCACCGTAGACATCCCTTGTTCTCCTTGAAAGCAACTGTCTGCGGCAAGTGCGAAATAAACCACTTGTACAGCAGGGGTAAACAGCAGACAATGACTCCTCCATTCTTCATATTCCTCAGATGCAAGGAGACATAAGCATCGCCCAACAAAGTCGGAACTGGATTAAGGACTGAAAAGATCCTAATGGCGTTCATGTCCACGAACTTGTCGAAGTTGGGAAATAGCACCAATCCATAGATGAGCAACACAAATAGAGCCTCAAAGGCATCCTCACTCATGGCCTTCCCATAAAAGGTAGCTTGGGCAATGAGGAATTCGGAAGGAAAACCCTGAATTCCGCCTTTGGTAGTCAGGTTAGCTCTAATCAGATCTTCATCTATGTGCAACAATCTGGAAATCTCTCGAGCAGATGGAATACTCTCTAGGCCACTGAACGGCACTTGATCCAGAATCGGAATCCCAATAAGATGAGAGTACTCTTCCAAAGTTGGCAGCAACTGGAAGTCCGGAAATAAGAAGCAATGATGCAACGGATCGTAGAACTGAGCCAGAGTACTCATCAACCCTTCGTCAACCTGAGTGGTGAGCAGAGGCAGAAGCTTCCCATAGCGAGCTTTGAAACCCAAGGGATCTAATACATACGATGTCAGATTCCTTAACTCTTTTACATCGGGCTGCTTAAAACTGTACTTCTTTGTATGCCTTTTCGGTCTTTCCATGTCTGAAAATTTTGCAAATAAACCCTTTAAGTTCCTTGAAAATTTTCTTTTTCTGATGACATGAATGCGTGAATGCATGAATGCAACAAACACACTCAAGGATCAAACAAAGCACACCAAACAAAGGTCGTGGGAAAGCTCTATGTATCCCTAATATCAATCATCCATTTTGGTGGATTTAGGTTTTTACCTTATCGACACCCAAGTTCCATTGATATTAACGGTACATGAACCGGCTCGAACATTCTTAATATCAACCAGCCGCTTTGGTGGATTTTAGGTTTTACACCTGATCCGGGATCCATTGATATTAACAATGTTTGAACGACTCAACCACGAATCACGGGTTTGTTGAGAGTCACGAGCATGGAGTCTCGGTTAAGAACCACCCAAAGGGAGTGTACTAGGGTTTAAACCTGCCAGACATGTTCTATCAGAGGTTCCCATAATCATCGTTCCATCTTTCGAATATTATCGGAGGAACGAATACTCGTATTCCAAGAATATTCTCAAGAGAAACTCTTATGAGTGTAGTATCGCGTAACAATCCCATCAGAACTTACATCTGAACGACCTCTGCACTACGGTCCTAAAAATAGGCCAAGATGGGTTTGGTAAACTAAGGTCCTTGGCTTCTATGGCACATGATTGAAACAATAATGCCTAACCACAAATAACTTGTGTGACATTATTAATCCAACATGACCTCCACCAAGTGAATGGACTCGCAAGTCAACTGGCTAAGGAATACTCCACACCAGTCAACAAGACTATGCCATTCTCCTATCCTAGAGTGCACTCGAGTTCGGGTATAGAACTCATCTCATAGATCACCAAAGCAAACAACAATTGTATATCAAGCAATTCAAACATTACAATCAATACAGTTATCCCAAATTGTACAAAAATATGTCATATAACAAATAATAATATAGCACAACAAGGGTGAAAAGTAGGCAATACCACCAAGGATCGTTTGATTCCCCAGCAGAGTCGCCACTTTTCTGTAGCGGTGTATTCGTCGCTATATGATCTATCGATTAAATCATAAGCAAGAGATACAATGAATTTTCGAGTCGCCACCGCAATTTTATTTATCCAAAGGACTGGCTAAAAAGCGAACAAAAGCCTAAGAAGTTTTACACGTAGAAAACTAATAAAAAGATCAGAGAGTCTGGGTAAGGGGTAAATTACGCAATGGGAAGGTGTTAAGCACCCACTACGTCCTAGGTACTCCTAGGGAGCCCTTTTCACACTTGTTGTATAAAATTGTTATTTGTTTTTGACATATTTATTGTGCAAACATGATTGGGAAGATGAGAAAAGAATGTGCAATTTATTATTGGGTTTGAACGGATGAACCCGCTGCCTACGTACCTTCCATCAAAGGTAAGGATCAAAACGCCGTAGTTCGGCTAAAAGATTTCCAAAAGTTGGTGGATTCAATTTTAAACACAAGCACTGAGGCTTTTCATTATCAATGGGAGAAAACTCGACCAAGACCAACATCCACCATGCGAGGATAGCTTCGACGTACTAGAGGGGTTAGCCCTGTTTTCAGTACGGAAGTCTTACTGTCGACTCGCTAAGGATAGGCAAGATTTACATCAACCACAATGATAATTGAAACCTATGGCTAATGCATGAAAAGATTAACAATGGACAAAGCCAAAACAAGTGAATGAGTGAAGTTAATTGATTGTGATTATGAAAGTGAGAGTCAAAGTATGATTAAGATTGATTCAAAAGAAGTATTATGAAATGGGATTTGAAAAAAAGTCAAGGACTTGGGGCCCAGGTTTTTAGTTAGAAAACATGAAGAAGTTTGCACAATATCTATGTCAAGTTTGAAATCCAAGTGTGAAAAGGTTTAGGATACAATGGGGATGAATGGATGGAGATGGATTGTAAAACTTCTTAGAAGGTTCACCTCTTGAAATCATATAGGGGATGATTCAAGTGTGTCCTTTGGAATAGCAATGGATAATAACAAACAAACAAGAAAGTCAACAAAAGCGGATATCGGATGCCAATCACTGGGCTTATACCAATCTCCTAAAACAGAACGGGATATCAGAGGCCACTCAATGGTCTTACACTAATCTCCTAAAACAAAATGAAACTTGGATACCGGATGCCAATCTGTCTGGACTTATACCAATATCCAACACATGATCCTAGGAAAGCAAATGCCAACTTGCGGGGACTTACAATTGCATCCTCTCATAAACAAAGAAAGCAAAACATGGATGTCAAATGCCAATCTGTCTGGGCTTACTCTAACATACACAGTATGATCCTAGGAAAACAAATGCCAACTTGCGGGGACTTACAATTGTATCCTCACATACAAACAATGCAACAAGCAAAGATAAGATGAGTGGCCAATGTGATGGTCTTATACTCACTTCCATATCCTAGGAGCAATGGCCAATGGATGGTCTTACAATTGTCCTCAATGGGCAAACAACAATGATGAGGTCACAAAGACGAATGAGATGATTATGCATTAATGAGCAATTGATGATGATAAATGCATAAAGCATACAAGCAAACATGTGCATATGATAGAATCAATCAATCAAACAATGAGAATCAAACAGCACACTCTATAGCCAAACAAGGAGGCTCACACAAGAGGGTTAGGCACTGAGGCCAACTGGAATAGGGTCAAAGATTGCTCTTAACCTTGCCATTGAGAGGCTAAGGTGAAGCAGATGAAAGGAGATAAGGGATGTGCCTCATTGCTCTTATCCCTGATCAGGGAGAGCATTTTAAATATCAGAAAGTGTGGGAGTTCAGAAAGTAGGAACTCTCTCCACATTATTGACTCGATAGATCTTGGGTTTTGATCTCAATGCTACAACCATGTAATGGGAGCAAGGAGAAGACTCACTGAATAGTAGGGGATAGGTTGCTTATCCCTTTGATCTACCAATTGCCTTACTTGAAGGACTTTTCCTGCTTGGGACAAATTTAAACACACACAAGCATCGCCTCTTAAGGAGGACTTCAGACAGTTTGCCCGGCCAAATAACAAGCCGGGTCTCCAGACTACATGAGGAGAAAGGAATTATACCTCAAAGCAAATTGCTAAATAGCAAAGCAAAGCAAGTTCAAAGAACTTAAGCAACTAATGGTACCTGAAATAGTCAAACAAATCAGTACACAGTTCAACAGTTAAAGCAAAAGGAAACAGGAGTCAACAGTCAAACAGATAGACAAATGTGCAAAGCACAAAGCACAAGGCTTATGAGCCATACCACCTACAAAACAAAGGTTAGCTCATGATAAACAGATAAACTCAATCAAATTGCAAAAGTTTCTTTGAAGCATTTGTAGCTTAACCTGAAACAATGAGCTCAAACATAAGCAACAGGACCACTAGGACTAGCCTAGGGTCAAAAAATAAATGAGAAAGTCAAAACAGAAAATGAAAGTCAACCAAAATCAAGTTTAAACATTCAAGAAGCAAACTCAATTGGTCCCACATTCATATCATTCATCATCATGATTTCATAAGCAAAGGAATGCAAAGCATGGCAAATTGGTGCACATAGAAGTCAACAGAAAGACTTGCATCAAAAGCAATCATAATCAATTCCAAAAATCATCAAATAATTCAGGGTCAATCACAATCCATAGCATGGCATACATATAAAATTTCAGCTCAATTGGATCATGGGAAGATAGTCAATGAAAATCAGAAAGTCAAAGCAAGTTCAAGTATGCACAAAGAAGTCAAACATACATGTATCAACTTCAAAAAATCATAACTAAATGAAAACAGATGAGAAATGAATGGGATCAACACCAATGCAAATCTTGAGATGTCTAGTATGCACATGTAAAATTTCATGATCATCCAATAAGGTATGAGAATTTCACAAAGGAAATGGCAAGATGTATCACATAAGTCAACATTTTGGTCAAACAGGGGATAAAATCTCAAACAATTTGGAAATGCCATAATTAATTCCAGGAAAAATCACAAGTGAACTAGACATATAAGAGAGGGTTCATGCAAAATTTCACATCAATTAGAAGCCAGGAAGCATGTCAACAAAAATCATGAACTTGCATATCAATGGTGTGACACAAATTGTCACACCCTACTTCCAAAATTCATATCTCACAAACCACATAAGATAAATTCAAGAACTCTACATCAAAACAAACATGAATGAGTGTGGATTAACCACAAAAAATTTCAGGGTCATTGGATACATCATCATCATTTCACAAGGTTTTTGGCAAAAGGTATCAAATAAGCATACATGACAAGAAACCTAAAGCCATTAAAAATCCAGCCAACCAAAAATTCAATAAAAATCATGATAAAATAGTAGACATTCATGTGAACATTATGGAAAAAATTTCATGAATTTTGGAATTGAATTGCACGAGTTATGAATTTTGGAAGTTTGAGTAATCAATTGGAATAAAATGAACAAAAGAACATGGAATGGTAAGTCAACATGTTGACCGGTGGCATTTTTGTGAATACCACCTTCATTAAACAAAACGCGGCGTATAGGGCACGGGAATAAAATGTTCTGATTGGTCCGCTATCAATGGAACAGTAACACTCACACAGGCCAAACGCATTCTGGAAAAAACCTAGGGCTTGCTACAGTACCCGTCATCATCAACGATCGATCATGAACAAATTCCCCAGAAAATAAAATCGAGCGTGGCAATCGAATCTACAAACAACAAGCATCATATATCCAGCAAGCATAATCATTAAAAACACACCAACATCCAAGAATCGAGCAAAGAACTCATGCATCCATAAACTTTAAAACAACATATCTCAAGGAATACTTGACCATTTCATGCAATCCAAAGCTCATTAAAATCAGCATAACAAGAGCTATCTAAAACATAGCATGGCATAGTAAATGGTTAAGGTCGAAACCTTACTTGTTTTTGAAGAAAAATGAAAACAGTGATGGATTGATGTTGTTGTGCTGAAACAGCTGCAGGTCCAAGCTTGTAATGATGAATGGAGAGTGGCTTGTAGCTCAATAACCCTTGGAAATACTCAGATCGAGTTTTGCCATTGTTGGAGCTTGGTGAAAACAGAACATGAGATGTTGTTACATCAGGAAAATGAAGCTTGGAAATGGCTCACAAGCGATGATATGTTGAGGGAATAGCAAAGCAGCTCGTGGTCCTTTGAAGTTTTTGACAGAATTTTTGAAAATGAAGAAAATGGATTTGAGAGAGTATGAGAGAATTCTGTCTTGGTTGATGGCTGCTGCTAGGTTTAGATTTGCAGAAAAGTTGATTTTATACTTCTGTTTAATATTGCTAATGAAGGTACTAATCAAAGTTAACTTAAATGAAGCCAAATTGCATTTTGCTAACTTTCACCAAGTGCACATGGAGGTATGGTGCTGTACACGAATTTGGGCCTTTGGGCAAGTCACAAATGATGTTTCTGAACATTTCCAATTGGCCAAAGTGTTTAAAAGATGCTAAATCAAAAAGTCAACTTTTGGTCCACACTTGAATTTAAATGAAACAAGTCCAAAAATGCCATTTTGATCCATAGATTTTTGGTACATGAAATTTATATTTTTGGAAAGAGGAGATGAAATGTGGTTTGTAGGAAAAAACCCCACCAAAATTGGCCTTGTGGTTTGAGAGATATGGCCCTTTGAAGTTCACAAATTTTTGAAATTGAATTGATCATATCTTGACAACCATACATGGGATTTGAGAGTTCTTGGACTTTTTGGAAATGGGAGAACAAGATCTTCAACTTTCATGTTGGGCAAAAATTCATTTGGAGCTTGTATCATGATGCAAGTTTAAGATCAAGAAGTTTCCATTTTTGGCAGTTGAAATTACAGGTCCACTTTCTATTTCTGGAAAATTTTCTGTTTGACTTGATTTTCTTCCATGATAAGGTTGGACATGATATATGAGGCTTATATGGACATGAATGAGCTCCTTCAAATCAATTCCATCTATCAAATCATTGATTAAATCCACAGTTGACCAAGTTTGACTTTCTGTTGACTTTTCTAGGGTTTTGGATGACTGAACCGCTTCTGATGAATTCCAAACCCTAATTCCTTGAGACCTTGATTCCAAATGATGTCCCAAGTTGTATGAACTCTTGACTATTGATCATGGTGCCCAAATTCTGCAAGAATGGCCACCATCCATTGCAATGCCTGACTTTGACTGATTTTGACCTAATTGCTGATGATTTCTTCAACTGCAAGCAACAAGGTTAGACTGACAATATTTTTGTACTTTTTGGTTAGTAAACATATGAAAAGCAAAGATATACAAATGCAAAACATGCTTGGTGATCAAGAATCACACTCACAAGGTATCCCACCCACTAGGAGGGAAGCTAGGGCATGCAGTGATCCTTGAGGCCATGATATGATATGATATGGGCCATGAGGGATCTTAGGGCCAAAATTGGGGTCTTACAGTCACGTTTGCAGAACAGATTCAGCCGCAGCGTAGGGTTTGGAAATTGGTAAATTTCGCAAACAGGTCGTGGAATCGGTGAATTATTTGCAATTTCTTGCAGGAAATTCTTGATCGAGCTCAGATCAAGTGGAGGTTTTATACAAGAAGAAGATCTTGGGATTTAGAATTCTGTCTGTGTATTGAAACCTTGTATCAACGAATTCGGCATTATTGATAATTACAGTTCTCAATTTCATTTGAAATTGAGAGGGAGACGTACCCACACGCGAGGACGACGTGGGGAACTTCCTTACCAAATCTTTGCGTATCGTATTCTTTCCTTATCTCTCTTTACGTTTTCAACAGTTTTGTGATTTCAGTTGGTGTATTGTGGCTGTATTTTTAGTGATACAACAGTGACAAGAAAACTTCTTTATCTAAACGCCACCACTGTTCATCATTGATCACATACACACCAAATGTTTGACAAAACTGTCTGCTGAGTTTTATTCATTGTAATTAGGATTTAGTGATAAGAGCATTCAATTTGATAAGATTCTGGTGTTAATAATCTCTGTCGTTCTAATTCAAATCCAGCAATAAATTTGCGTGTCCGGTTTTCTAGTAGCGGTTCAGAATAGAAGGAAGTCGATTCGGGACTGAAATTTTCCGCTAAGTTTCAATAACTCTGATAAAATTTTAAATCAGTTTATTTTCAAAGAGGTGATCTATTCACCCCCCCTCTCGATCACTAGCCACACCGTCTAACAATCGCGACAAAAAATTTCCCAACACACCATCAAATACAAGAAGCAAAGAGGCAGAAAAAGGGAAAGGAAGAGTGTACCTCGAAGGTTGGTGTACCACATCCTTCGTCAGAGTTCTAATCTCCGACAAAAAAAATTATCACAATTCTATTTGTTGTTTGATTTTTACTCGCATCTTTCCCGTGTCGTGTTGTATTTCGTGTTTGTGGATCTATGTTGGATGAGTTTTTTCTCAAATTCTTTTTGTTGCTTTCTGGTTTGGCACGGTGGCGCCACCATATTATTCTTGAATGCCTCCGTACCATTTTCCAATCCCCGCCGTGTAGATCTTTCATTTTAAAACTCTTATGTTGGTGTATGCGTTTGTATGATGAGTGAGAGAGTGAAGTGATGGAGATAGGAGAGTTCGGATATATATAAAAAAGGTTAACAGAAAAAGAAGGAAATCATGGGAGAGGAAGAGCATTGTCTCTTCATTTTCTATTAATAATCATTATCATTACCTTTTATTGCCTTGAGGTTATGAAAAGTAGAGGTTTAAATTAGAAATGACTGTTGGGATTTGACCAATATTTACTATTTAATTGATATCTTGCTGTATAATGTGGCTAGGATTTATGGTTCCTTTTCGGGTTCCCAAAACAAAGTGCCTTGGTACATGATTCATCAGCATAGCGGAGAGTGGCGACCGCTGCACTTCCACTTTTCATTTCCATTATCTTGTACACTCTTTTTGTTTTTTTAGATTGGTTGGGTAAAGGAATGCAGGCCCATTAGTTTCCGGACTAAATGCCCCTGCTGCCCGTGAACGCACCCCCTCTCACTAGCATCAGGTGGGCCAAACGTGTAGGCTCATTCACCTCCACTAACATTAATTGTCTGCCAAACCCAACAACAATTAAATAGGGAAAATTTTACCCTGTACCCCTACAATTGTACCCACACCCCTACACTTAAATTTTTTTGACCAAAATACCCTCATATAAATAGGGTATATTTTCCATTTCAATTTATTTTTACCATTTTCGTTGAAGACTTCCGGAGAAGACAAATATTTGGCTTTTTTGCATTGTAAACCGGAACACTCAGAGTAAGTCTTCGGTTCATTAATTGTATACTGGAACACTTCTCTAAAGCGTTCCGGTTTGTTGCCTTTTAGAGGCACTGAACCGGAAGTCTTTTAGAAAGTCTTCCGGTTTGTATAGTTGTATACCGGAAGTCTTTCTTAAAGACTTCCGGTTTGGATGATGTATACCGGAACTCTCTCAGATAGTGTTCCGGAAGGCTTTTTTGTTTTTTACTAACCGGAACTCTTCTTTGAAGTGTTCCGGTACGTAATTTTTTTTTTTTTACTTTTTTTTTTAATTTTAATTATTTTTTAAAACATTTTTTTTGCAGTGGTTCGAAGACGAGGTGCAGATGGCCGGATTCCAGTCCGCACGTTAGACCGGGGTGCATCTTCATCTGCAGCTGCAGCTGAGCCGGCTGGATATCCAGGAGGGTCGTACGATACGTCTCTTTTGGTGAAGTACGAGCATTATGTTGCTCGACATATATGGTTCGGTGAGGTAAGTAAATGGGCTATATTTGAAAATGAATAATAGTTGAATATTTTATAATTTGTTTTCTAATATGTGTTTTAATTGTTTTTAGGAAAGAGGTCCAAAGAAAGAGTTGAAGGTTGTCGGACATGGACTGAAGTTGACTTCTAGGGTTCCATTGGCTCTTCCACCACAGATGGAGAGTTGGGTATCTAGATTCGATTTATCTTCACTGCAGAAAACCAGTCTGAACAAGATTGACACAAATCTTGTCTCTGCATTTGTGGAAAGATGGCATCTAGAGACATCTTCATTTCACATGCCGTTTGGTGAAATGAGCATTACTTTAGATAATGTCGCATGTCTACTTCACTTGCCCATCAGGGGTATCTTCTGGAGTCCTCAGGATGTGACTGAAGAACTAGCTGTTGAACTTGTTGTTGACTACCTAGGAGTGTCACAGGGTCAGGCACAGTCACATGTTCGTAGCTGCAGGGGGTCGTATTACAAGTTGGAGTGGTTATATGATTTATTCGTACATCATAGAGCTGCTTCCAGCTGGGCATATGCGACTAGAGCATATCTATTGATGTTGGTGGGTTCCATCATATTTGCTGATAAGACCTTTACACTTGTAGAGGCACGATACCTCCTCCTGTTTAGGGACTTGGATGGATGTTCAGGATATAGTTGGGGAGCAGCTGCACTAGTTACCCTCTACCGATATCTTGGAGATGCGTCCATGTACAGTTGCAAACAGCTCGGTGGATATCCTACTCTCCTACAGGTATATAATTTAATTTTGTTAATTAAGTGTTGGATTCATTTTATAAAATATGTTAACTTAATTTGTTTTATTTATTATGTTTGTATTTTGTAACAGTGTTGGATTCACGAGTACTTTCCAACTGTTGAAAAAAGAGGGGAGAATTGGAAACCTGCTGATAACTGTGGTCTTCCCCGAGCGATGAGATGGTCGTATAGGCAGGGAGTCCTGAAGGTCGATGATTTACGACCTATTTTGGACGAGCTGACACATGCCGACGTCATATGGCGACCATTTGAGGATCATAGAGCATGGTGTGTATTTGATGAGATATGTCTTTACAGGGGCTGTTTGAAGTGGGGTGAAACAGTTGTCCCATACCTGCCTGATAGATGTTTACGTCAGTTCGGGTATAGGCAGTATGTTCCATCCCCACCTCTGGATTGTATGATGGCGACAGATATTGATGTTGATTGGATCAGTTACCATCAGAGTGTTATCGCTGTGATCGGTTCATCTACCGTGGCCACCACTCCATCTGATGCAGTAGACGGTTATCTGGAGTGGTATTATTGTGTTTCTCATCCACGGTTGGTCCCTCCCCCATCGTGACGCTCCTAGAGAGGTACCATTTCCTGTATATGACGCCGGGCCATCTGATCCTGATTGGGCTCGTGTATCTACATTGATTCATCGCTATCTGAGACAGGTTAATGCCGAAGAGGAAGATCCACAGTTTTCTGATTTATTTGAAGCTTTGCATATTTCTCGTTCACATTGATTTTATGTATTAAGCTTTGAATATAATAGACATGTTAATATAAAATTCATGTTTTGATTACATATTTATGTTTTGAGTACATAATCATGCTAATACAGGTGTAAGTAATTGCCAATGTTGCATACGTCCTGCAAATCCTAACATCCAAGTAGTTGCTATATGAGAACGAAATTACTTCCAATCTAATGTGACCGGTGGCAATGGAAACCCCTCTTTCATGTTAACCTGATAAAGTAAAATAATTAAAAGATTAAGTCATATAACATAAAATATTAACTGAAATAATGTTTGTATTTAGGCATATAAATACGTACATGAACCCAATGATTGCGGTTAACAAAACCAATGCAATAAATAGAGACATTTGGTGAATGTGAACTTGTCATCGGAAAGAAAGTCATGCACGGATTGCCTAAACAGACAAGTACAACATTATAGAGATTCGCTATCAAGTAACCCATATCTGGTAGACTCATCCATTTTTCAGGTGGCTGTGAACCAAAGGATTCTATCATCAAAGATTCTCTCACTACTGACAACCGATTAGAAAATAACTTGTCATACAAAGTTGACCTATCCTTGTCTATTAATTCCAACCCCAACTCTCTACGAACCATTGGCCAACCATCCTCACCATATCCATGCAATGATGCGATGACTCTAAATCCATAATTACCATCTGATTCAACATTAACTACATCTTCAATCGTCTTCACATACCCTACTCTTTAATGCCCTTTTCCCAATAACATCTAATGACCTAAATCGTCTCCACAACTCATCCATTGCAGAAGTCATATCCACCTCTGATCCATCGTCTTCACCTACCTCTAACTCAACTTCCATAGTTAGTTTCCTCCAATGAACATGAACAACATCAATGGGTATCGGTATACCACCTAGTCTGTATCTTCCTAACTCACAAGCACAAGGTAACCCATAAGATGTTCTAAGAGTACAACCACATATTTGCCTGTTAGTTCCAACATAATCAACTCTCAATAACTCTTCAGCAATACATCTCAAAGCAGCTCGAGATACGGAACCACGCAAATAACCATAAAAGGGACTTACGTGCGCGTGCTCAACTTCGTAAAAACTCTTTTGAAAAGAAGCTCTAATGTTTCCCAGTTGTAACCTCAAGTTGTTATTCATTGCTTCCCAACATTTGACCATGTCACCTATACTATTTCCTAACATCTGCTTTAACTTCCAATGAGCAAATTCAACCCTAAAAATATTGAAAATAACACATAAAAAATACATAGAAATAATATCAGATATAAAAATAACACATACAAAATTATAAGACGTACCGATTAGTCGTTGTGTTACCCAAATGTAGCACTCGATTAATCCATGCTCCAACAAATCTATGCCTATGTGGAGTCAACCATGTGTCTTTCACATAATTAATAAATCCACTATAATCAACACATGCTTGCTCAAGTTGATGCAACCGCTGACCATACTCAACCTCATCACTAGCCCAAACAACTTCCATCCATAATGTGTCTATCGTCTTTTGCAGGTCATTCATCACATGTTGTTTGCATTTGGCACCAACGTTTTTGTTAATGTGAAATCTACATAGCAAATTAATCGAGCTGGGAAACACAACTTCAACTGCTTTCATCAAAGCAAGATCTCTATCTGTCAAAATCACTTGTAGACACATGTCTTTCTTCACAAACAACTCTTTTAATTTCTCCAATACCCAGCAAAAATTCTCTGTTTGCTCAGACTCCATATACGCAAATCCAACAGCAAAAGTCAACTCGGTCGATGTCATGCCAACAATTTCAAACAAAGGTTGTCTATATTTGTTTGTCTTGTAGGTGCTATCCATAACTAATACAATCGGAAATATATTCAACAACTTAACTGAATCAGGATGTGCCCAAAATATCTCTCTCACCACTTCCGAGTCATCCTTTTTTCTACTCCAATACACATATCCTGCATCCTCAATAAGCTTAAACAGATGCTGTATCTCACTCCTAGGACCTCTTATCTCTTTTTGTATCACACTCTTATGCTTGTATACTTGCGTAATCCGAGTGACATTCTCAGGATAATTGTCTTGCAAGGAAAGCAATATGTGTCTAGGTGCTACATGTCTCTTTTCCAAATCAGCGACATGTTGCTTCTCATCTGTGGTCAACCTACCAATAAACGAATGACCTTCTAATCTATCCGGTAAACCATGATTATGTAACCCACATTTTACATCAATCTTCCAACCAGATCCATCTTTCGCCGGAGTCGACCTGATTTTAAATGGACATCCACATTTCTTCGACGCACTTTGGGTACCACTATCACTAATCTTGTGTTTCCCACCTTTATCACAACCAAATATTATTTTGTTACTTCTCCCTCTCTTCCCCGTTTCAGTATCTGAACGACTGATAATAACAGTTACTTTATTGTTGATTCCAACCTCTTTAATCCATCTGATAACCTCTTCTCGTGTACCAAATCTTTCCATCGTCATAAACGCATCAGTAGTATCTACACATATTTGGGGAAGATTTTCCATTCCTGCAAAATAAAAAAAATAAAAATAAAAAAAAAAGCGAACCGGAAGACTTCTTGAAAGACTTCCGGAACACATATAATACATACCGGAACACTTCTCCAAAGAGTTCCGGTATGTAAAATTTGTTAACCGGAACTCTTTCAAGAAGTGTTCCGGTTTTGTAAATTTTTTTAATTGAACCGAAACTCTTTCATGAAGTGTTCCGGTTTGCTTTTTTGTGTGTTCCGGATTGCTTTTTGGTGTGTTCCGGAAGTCATTCTTTAAGTCTTCCGGTTTGGGAAAAATACATACCGGAAGTCTTTTTGCAGGAGTTCCGGTGCGAGGGGTGTGAAAGTGTAATTTCTGAAATTTTCAACTGAATGATAAAAATGAAATGGTAAATTGGTTAAAACCAATTAAGGGTAGAATGGGAATTTTTAAAATTTTGTAGGGGTATGGGGCTAACTGTAGGGGTACAAGGTAAAATTTTCTTAAATAGGCATATTGTCTTTAGGCCCAAGTCCTTATGATTGGTATCATTTTAAGTAAAACACTCTTTAATTAATTAAATAAAACATAGTTAATTGGTTATTCATTTTAATAATGATAATTAATCGTTTTATTTTTATTGGTTGACTATTAATTGAATTATTTAAGTACTTATTTGTTTTTTTACTAATTAACTCGGTTAAGTCATTTTATTGATTAATCCCATGTTGATGAGAATTCAAACCATTCTAAAATATACTCCTTCAAACTTTTAATTCTAATTTTTGGATGAAAAGGGGTATAGTAAGCGTCCGCTTCACTATCTCTCGAGTATTCAAATAATTGGCGTTCGCCATATTGATCGAATTCTCGTCGTCTAATTAAAACCCTAAACTACAAATTCAAATCACTTTCCCTAAATTAAATATAATTTCTAAAGACTTTATTTTTATAATTTAAATTTTGGATGAAAAAGGGATTAGTAAGCGCCCGTTTCACTATCTCTCGAGTCTTCGAATAATTGGCGTTCGTCATATTGCTCGAATTCTCGTCGTCTAATTAAGACATTAATCGTACAAAATTCAAATTATTTTTCTAAATTAATATAATACTTAAAAAACGTTTTGATTTATAAACTTGGGATGAAAAAAAGTATAGGAGGCGTTCGCTTCACTATCTCTCGAGTATTCGAATGATTGGCGTACGCCACATTGCTCGAATTCTTGTCACCCGATTAAAATCATACCAAATCCGAGTCCATATCATTTCTTCCAAATTAATATAATTTCTAAAACCTTTTAATTCTAAATTTCGGATGATAAAAGAATGGGAAGCGTTCGCCTCACTAACTTTCGAATAAATGAATGATTGACGCTCACCATATTGCTCAACTTATCGACTTTCGATTAAAATACTCTAAATAAATTTGGATAAGGGAATGGGTAGCGCACGCCTCATCATTCCTTGGATAAGAAAGTGGGAGGCATTCACCTCACTACTGTGCATATTCGATTTTCGCAAACAATTTTCAATAATATTTTGAACGAAAAAAGAGTAGAAGGCATTCGCCTAGTTATTCCTCAGAATTGAACGATTGGTGTGTACCACATTGCTCAATCTTTTATAGTTCCTCTTCAAAAATACCAAATATATCAAACCTAATTTCTCGCCCCGTGCGACCAATAACTTAAACCTTTTTAGACAGAATATTATTTAATCCTTTCTAACGCGCACAACAAACTAGTGCTTAAGCCTCCGCCGAGAGTAGACAAGCTAACGTTTAGCCTTTAGAACACGATCTAAACAGTCGTTCATTAAAAGACACCAACCAACCGTAGTTCCCCGAACTACGAATGCTCTAACTTCCTTATTGCACCATAAGGATACGTAGGCACGAGATTGCGAGATCTTGGCGAGCACACTAATAAAAAAAACCCCTTTTCCCCCTTTCTGAGGTTTCCATCCATCTTTATTTATCCTTCATTCACTCGAAGAAAACAAATAACATTAGCTAACATTCAAATCGCAAATTAAACTAAAAGGTTCCCATTGAGTACAACGGACGTGAGGGGTGTTAATACATTCCCCTTACGTAATCGACTCCCGAACCCGAATATGGTTGCGACGACCATTATTCTATTTTTGAAAGGTTTTATCGATATTTTCCTATTCCTTCTTTGGAATAAGTAAAGTTCGTTGGCGATTATGTTCGAATCAATTTTTCCGCGACCATCGTGAGGGATCGTATTTTTCGAGATGCGACAGATGGCGACTCTACCACGGACATGTGCTCCAAGCAAGAGAGAGTCAAGCCTAATTTAGCTCACTTTTATATGAATGTTGAAATATTGTTTTCTTCCTTATTGCTTCTTTATATCTTGCTGTATTATTTATGTTATATGATTTATTCTGCTATTATGTTGGTTGATCTATGGTGTTTGACACATGTTGTGAGATAAGCTCCGTACCCGAGCTTTGAGAAGAACATAGAACCCGGAGTTGTGTAGTATTGAACCTAGGGGTATACACCTCATTGGGACAATACGAAGGCTCCACCTAGAGCAGATATGTTCGAAATTTCCATCACAATATGGCTAGCCCATTACTGCGAGGACACTTTGAACACGATTCGTGACTCTAGGAACCTCACCTTAAACCGAAGTCTGTCTTCATGATTGGCGATTGTGTAGTATTGAACCAAAGGGTCTACACCCTGTTCGAACAATACGAAGATCCCACTTAGAGTAGATTGATTAAGAATTTCCATCTCGATGTGGCTAGCCCATTATTACGATGGAATGCTGAACACAATCCATGACTCTAAGTTCTTGTCTTGAAAATGGACATCTTTAGGAGCCACCCTTTGTGTGTGGGGAAAAAGACATAGAACCATCGTGTAGGGTGTACCATGTGATATATATGAAACCTGGATCCCTATCATTGCATAAACATCATATTGCATTCATTATAAGCATAGCAGAATCATATACACACTTTTTATTTTTAGGGGATTTCAAAATTTTCAGTTGATTAAGCATTCAAGAGTAGATGGAGCCAGGAAAGAGAAAAACATTCCAAATCAAAGCCAAAGTACCATTTGTGAAAGAGTTCATTGCATTCAGAGATGGGTTGACTAATATCCGTCGAGACGCATTCACACTCAAATATGGGAAGATTCTACATTTGTTGTCTATACCAGTACAAAAAGATGCCATTACCATACTAGCCCAGTTTTATGATCCACCACTCAGAAGTTTCCTCTTTAGAGATTTTCAGTTGGCTCCAACTTTGGAGGAATTCGGAAAAATATTGGACTCTCCTAAACAGAAGAAGGGACCTTATAGGGGACTGGGTCAAATCCCAAAGCCCAAGGAGATGGCAGAAGTATTGGATATTCCGGTTGAAGATCTAACCCCTAACATCAAGATTTGGGGAAAGGTACAAGGAATTCCTCAAGAATACTTAGAGAAGACTGCTCAAATCTTTGCCAAAACCCAGAAGTGGGAAGCCTATGATTCTATTATGGCGTTACTCATTTTTGGATTGATGTTATATCCTAATGTGGAGAAGCTGGTGGGTGTAGCAGCTATTAGTGTGTTTTGGGCCGTTAAAGTTAAGAACGAAGATCCAGTACCTGCACTTCTGGAAGATGTTTATCACACCTTGCACTTATGCTTCGAAAAGAAAAAGGGATTGATGTTGTGTTGCATACCGCTCCTTTACCAATGGTTTGTATCTCATGTGTTCAAAGATGGAGAGGATGGATGGATATGAGTGGTCTCAAAAGCTGGTAGGACTCACAGAAAATGCCATTATTTGGTACCCTCATGGTTTGAACTTAGGAGATGCAATTACTAGTTGTGGAGACTTTCCGAATGTACCATTGATAGGGTCAACGGGTTGCATTAACTATAATCCAGTTCTAGCAGTGAGGCAATTGGGTTATCCTATCACATACAAGCCAGAGGACCAGTTGTTAGAAGGATTTTTGTTTCACGATATGGAAGACCCCATTATGCTGAGAAGGGTTGTCCGAGCCTGGGAAAAAGTTTGCTTCAAGGGACAAGCCAAAGTAAAAGGTGTTATAGGGGATAAAGAACCCTATTACCAGTGGTTCGTAAAGAGAAGTCAAGAGGTCAAGTTGTCATTCATCCTCGATCCTCCTACTCAACCTCCACCACCAGAACCTATCCCTGTCTCCATTGAGGAGGTGGAAGCATTAAAGGCTACTATAGCAAGACTCGGACAAGAAAATGAAGAGTTGCATATCAACCTCCAGCAAGTTTCAAATGAAAGAAATGAGATGAAGTGGGAACTAGAGCGGAAAAAGGCTCAGCTAGAGGCAACTGAGGAAAAGGTCTATAAAGAAGAGCACAAGAGAAAGAAGGTGAAAGTGGGCATAGAACAAGCTGACCTCTGCTTAGAAACTATCAAAGAGCAGTTGAAACAAGTTGAGAAAGAATGCCAAAAGAATAAGCGATGGTGGCTACGAGCAATAGAAGAAAAGAAAGAAGTTAGAGAAGCATTAGAGGCTAAGATACATGATCTTGCTATCTCTCTTCATAACGCTGAAACCCAAGCGGAGCACGAGCGCCGACTTAAGGAAAGAGCCCTTGAAGCTTCTCGAGTCACACCTGGGATTTGTGTTGAGAAATGTCAATAAGCAAAGGATGTCAGAGAATACACTAAACATTGGAAAGACAGACTTGAAGCCTTCCATCAAGACAACGTGATATGGATAAAGGAGAGAGAGCAAGTTATTGAGGATTACGATACATTCAGGAAAACTATTGACTTATTATAAAAAGACAAAGATGGGTACCGTGAAAAGCTCAATGATTTGGTAGAATTCTGTAATTGGATGGCCCGGGATATGCCTTGGAGATTGAGAGAGGCAGTGGAAGGACTGGACCAAGACGACACACATTCTGCTGTGGTCGGTTTTGTTATGATGTGCGAGGGAATGGTGAAGAGGTTCAAGTTCGAGTTGGAGGAACTTATAACCCGAAAATCTGCTGTGTGATTTTTTCTGTTTTTTTCTTGTACTCAGTTTATGCTTTCGCAAGAGTATAGTATTTGAGCTATATTGGTTCGGGAGGTTATGCCTTTGTATTTCGTACTTTGACAAATTGAATGAATGAGGATGATCCTCACTTTTATCTCCTTACTTTATGTTTCTTCGAATGCTTAATAAAACTACAACCATTATGAATAATTCCCTGGAAATAAAAAATATCTTTCTCATTTGCATGCATCTACCCCATCACATATTTCATTTCAAAAACTCACCCAACCTTTTTACCCTCTATCCAGTAACGCTGACTAATTAACACCGATACGAGACGCGAAATAACTACAGGATGACGTTGGAGCAAGTTGAGGCTAATCATGCCACTATGAGAACATACATCACCATTATTCAAGAGAAGATGGATCAGTTACTAGAGACGGTGCTAGCAATTGCCCAAAGAGAAAGGGTTGTGGAAGCAGAAACTGGAAGGAGGAAAAATGGCAGTCATATTGGCACATTGGGACTGGTCAATCAGGATGAGAGCTTCACTCACGCCAAGAAGAGCTTTTTTCACGTACCTATAGGGAGAAAAGGAGATGGAGATCATGGGGATCCTTTTGATGCATCTGCTCAGCATGGGTCTGAGGTGGGAGAAGATGACCCATATGATGCTTTTTATGTACCAGATCCACCAAAACCTAAGATTCTTCCAGATCCTGCTGCAGAAAGGCTTTGCGCCTTGGAGAAGAAGATCAAAGCTATAAAGGGGAATAACATATTTGGTTCTGTTGCCATGAATATGTGACTGGTGTCAAATTTTGTTGCCACAATCTGAATATGGCACCCGATCGTATGTAGCTACAAGGGATGGCCATGAACGAGAAGGAATCATTTAAAGAATACGCCTAACGATGGAGAGAATTGGCTGCTCAAGTTGAACATCCATTGTCAGAGAAGGAAATGACCGGAATATTCGTGGATACGCTGAAGGACCCTTTCTTTGATAGATTGGTGAGAAGTGCAGCGTCAGACTTTGCTCACTTAGTGACGATTGGAGACCGCATAGAGAAAGGTTTGAGGGATGGAAAAATCTAAGGAGTTGCTGTAACCCCCAATGCGTCGAAAAAGTATTCTGGAGGTTTCTAGAAGAAAAAAGAAGGTGATACAAACGCTATATCGAGGGGTTATAAGGGTAAGCAACAAACCTCATACGACCAAGTCGCCACTGTGGTACCCATACCCTACCAACAACCAACACAACAACACGTTTATCAGCCACAACCTCCACAACAATGGTAACAACAAAACGCCGTTCCGCAATGACAATTCAAACCAAGGCCACCATGAAGGCAGCTCGACCCTTTATCTGTGCCTTATAGCCATATATTTCCATACTTGCAAAAAGAGGGACTGTTGACCTTGAGAGAGTTAAAGCCAACCACTTTCCCATACCCTCCCGGGTATGATGCTAACACCCACTGTGAGTTTCATATGGGAGCACTTGGCCATACTCTGGAAAATTGCTATGCGTTCCAAAATCGTGTGGAAGATTTGATTGAGACTAAGGTTATCACCTTTACTCCAAGACGCCCGAACGTAAACACCAATCCCATGCCAACACATGGAGGTACGTCAGTCAGTGCCATTGAAGAAATTAATAAGGGTGAGATGATCGAAAAAGTTGAAGAAATACAAACTCATGTTGCCATGATAGGCACACAATTATTGAAGAGTGGTCTAATCCAAATAGACCTAGTTGATAAAGAAAAGATTGAAGATTTGAAGAGTTTTATCCAGCAAATTATGGATCAAGGTGAATTGTAGATTGAGCGCCGCGTCAAAGGCACGAAGGAAAAAGAAATAGCTATGATTGACATTCCTTACAACGTGGCCAACATGGAAATCCCCATCACCCCGTTGGTGATAGAATTTCCGGCACCTTTCGAATACAAAGATGAAAAAGTGGTATCATGGATATATCAGCCCAAAGCTTTTAAGTAGGGGCAGGAAGACCGACCTTTGGTCATCAATGAGCTAAATGTCACCTCAATTGTAGTACCAGCTGGAATGACACGCAGTGGCCAAGTGTTTGCGCCAAGGGCTATTGATGCGTCTGCAAAAGCTAAAGGGAAGGAAGTTGTTACTCATGTCCAAGTTCCTATTCCAAATCTTGAATTACAAGAGATGCACTTATCGCCGAAAGATGTTGTCACTCGTGAGGAGGTTGAAGAATTTCTGAAGATAATTAAGAAGAGTGGCTACAAGGTAGTGGATTAACTAAATCAAACCCCTTCAAAGATCTCCATGTTGTCCTTACTACTCAGCTCAGAGGCACATAGAGATTCATTAATGAAAGTGCTAAGTGTTGCTCATGTTACAAAGGACATAACGGTGGAACAATTTAACGATGTGATAGCTTGCGTAACCACAAGAAATTTCTTAAGGTTTAATGACGATGAGCTTCCTGTCGAAGGGAGGAGTCACAACAAAGCTCTGCATATCTCCTTGAGATGCATAAACACCATATTATCAAGAGTTTTGGTGGATACAGGTTCTTCATTGAATGTTATCCCAAAGACCACTCTGGTGAAGTTACCGTTGGAAGGACTAAACATGAAACCCAACACTCTGATAGTGAAGGATTTTGATGGCTCAAAGCGAGCAGTGATAGGGGAAGTAGACTTGCCAATTAAGATTGGCCTGACAATCTTCACTATTACATTCCAAGTTATGAATATACACCCCGGATATAGTTGCTTGCTTGGAAGACCTTGGATTCACTCTGCGGGCGCAGTAACTTCTACCCTACACCAAAAGTTAAAATTTATCACGAATGACAAGATAATTGTGATTGGAGGTGAAGAGGATATCCTGGTTAGCCACTTGACTTCTTTCAGATATATCGAAGTGGACGGCGAAATCACTGAGACATCATTCCAGTTCTTGGAAGTGGTGAACGTAATGACCGTCCAACAGACATCTGAGTCATCAAAATCAGAGTCGTCGATGGCCTCGTGGCAAGGAGCTAAGGCTGCTATAGAGAATGGGAATGCCCAAGGCTGGGGCAAGGTGATAGAAATGCGCGAGAAGTGGGACAAGTTTGGTTTAGGGTATGAACCATCATCAGTTGAAGCCAATAGTCAGCATGACATGAAGCAGATTCCTTCTGTTGAGGAGACATTCACCAGTGCTGGCCATATCTTTGGTGATCAAGTTGCAATGATCAATGAAGAAGCTTATGATGAGGTGGTATCTAGCTGGATACGACAGGAAGCGCCCGATGATGAACTAAAGAACTGGAAGACTGTGGAAATCCCCCAATTCTTTCAAAAGTAATTTTATTGTTTAATCAAAACCCTGTGCTCTGCCCAAGGCACAGTGGCATGTTGTAGGGCCTCCTTATTTTAAAGAACTTTGATATCATTAATAAAATGGAAATTTTCATTCAAATTTTTGTTCCTTTCCTTTCATTTTTTATATATAATAAAATGGCATTAATTCTTATGCACGTACTTTCTAAACAAACTGCATAAATCATAACATGCAGAGACACCACCGAGACCATTGATAACGACACCGCTATGGTCTGGCATGATTTTGACTGTCCAGTTTACCAAGCCGAAGGCGAAGGCGGGGAAGATTTTGAACTCCCTGATGAGTTGGCCAGATTACTCAAACAAGAGGAGAAGGTCATTCAACCACACCAAGAGGACGTCGAAGTTATCAGCCTCGGGGCGAAGGAAGATAAGAAAGAGGTAAGGATAGGCGCCACACTTCAAGACGCAGTGAAGACAAGACTGATAGAGCTCCTCCACGAGTACACCCATGTGTTTGCTTGGTCGTACCAAGATATGCCCGGGCTAGATACTGATATTGTTACCCATAAGCTTCCGCTCAAAGAAGAATGCTCAGCTGTCAAACAAAAGCTAAGAAGAACTCATCCGAATATGTCCCTCAAGATTAGAGAGGAAGTGAGAAAGCAGTTTGACGCCGGTTTCCTAGAAGTCGCTAAGTACCCACAATGGGTTGCCAACACTGTACCGGTACCAAATAAGGATGGAAAAGTCCGCATGTGCGTTGACTACCGAGACCTAAACAGAGCCAGTCTCAAGGAAGATTTCCCATTACCTCACATTAATGTATTGGTAGATAATACAACCCAGTTCTCCGTATTTTCCTTCATGGATGGTTTCTCCGGGTATAACCAAATTAAAATGGATCCAGAGGACATGGAGAAAACTACCTTCATCTCCCCTTGAGGCACCTTCTGTTACAAGGTGATGCCATTCGGTTTAAAAAATGCAGGGGCAACATATCAGCGTGCCATGGTGACTCTCTTTCATGACATGATTCATAAAGAGATCAAAGTGTATGTTGACGACATGATTGCCAAATCCCAAACAGAAGAGGAGCACATCACTAACTTGGAGAAGCTATTTGCTCTGGTAAGGAAGTTTAGGTTGAGACTTAACCCTAACAAATGCACATTTGGGGTTCGATCTGGGAAGCTCTTAGGCTTTATTGTAAGCCAAAAAGGAATTGAAGTGGATCCTGACAAGGTCAGAGCCATTTAGAGCATGCTTGCATCGAAGACTGAGAAAGAGGTTCGTGGTTTCTTGGGAAGACTAAATTACATCGCCAGATTTATCTCTTATCTCAGCGCCATGTGTAAACCAATATTCAAGCTTCTGAGGAAAAATCAAGAAGTTGAGTGGAATGATGCATGCCAAACAGCCTTTGACAAAATCAAGGAATACTTACAAGAACCACCAATTTTAATGCCCCTTGCTCAGGGAAGACCTTTCATCATGTACTTAACAGTACTCGACGAATCTATGGGTTGTGCGTTAGGACAGCAAGACGAGACTGGTAAAAAAGAGCATGACATCTATTATCTAAGCAAGAAGTTTAATGATTGTGAGACCAGATATTCATTGCTCGAAAAGACTTGTTGTGCGCTCGCATGGGCCGCTAAGCGTCTCAGACAATACATGTTGATTCACACGACTTGGTTGGTATCCAAAATGGACCCCATCAAGTACATATTTGAGAAACCAACTCTTACCGGTAGAATTACTCGATGGCAGATGTTGTTATCAGAGTACGATATCCAATACATTGCACAAAAGGCCATCAAGGGGAGTGTACTAGCAGATCATCTTGCTCACCAAACGATAGAGGATTACCAACCTTTGAAGTTTGACTTCTCGGACGAGGACATCATGGTTGTCAAAGACTTTGAAACCCATGAACTTAGTGAGGGACCTGAACCAGATGAATAGTGGACTCTCATGTTCGACGATGCTTTAAATGCTATAGGACATGGGATTGGGGCAGTGTTGATGTCTCCTAAGAATTTTCATCTACCATTCACCATAAAGTTTTGCTTTACCTGCACGAACAACATGGCTGAGTATGAGGCCTGCATATTGGGGCTAGAAGAAGCTATTGAGTTAAAGATCCTTGAGGTATTCCGATATTCCGCTCTAGTGATACATCAAATCAGAGGTGATTGGGAAACTAGACATGCTAACCTAATTCCCTACCGGGATTATATGCTGAAGTTACTCCCAAAATTTGACAAAATCACTTTCTCTCATATTCCTCGAGAAGAGAATCAGATGGAAGATGCTCTGGCAACCTTGGCTTCCACGTAAAAGTTAATATGACCTAACCATCAGCCTAATATTGAAATCAGGCGCTTTAACGAACCTGCTCATTGTCTGTCAACAACAGAAGAGTCAGATGACAAACCCTGGTTCTTCAACATCAAACATTATCTGGAGAAGCAAGAATACCTGGCAGAGGCTTCCAGCCTTGATAAGAGGACTATACGGAGGTTGGCGTCTGTTAGGGACCAATTAGTACTACTTTTTATACCATTTTATTGGTCCCTTTTACCAAATTTTGATGTAATTACACACTTTTATCCTCACTATTTTGTATAAATGCAATTAGGTTTAATTTATTTTTGTTTTGAATAGTTATTTCACATTTTTTGTTAGTTGTGTAGAATTGTGGATAAGAAAGACCTGGATTGCAACACTACATTTTGGAGGAAGCTTGCCAAACAAGGAAGCTGGAGAAGCAACAGTTCGCGCCGCGAACTTCCTTCGCGCCGCGAAGGCTGCGAATCCAGCAAGCTGACTGAGGGTCAAAAGTGCTGTTGTGCAGGAAAAGTTAATTGCCATTTTGATGTCTGC
This sequence comes from Lathyrus oleraceus, assembly GCF_024323335.1. Classification (NCBI taxonomy): domain Eukaryota; kingdom Viridiplantae; phylum Streptophyta; class Magnoliopsida; order Fabales; family Fabaceae; genus Lathyrus; species Lathyrus oleraceus. The sequence goes on from NC_066581.1 coordinate 186,368,733, forward strand.
CTGGGAATTGCTTTTCTGCTTTAGATGACAATGTCCAATTAGGGAAATGTCAACCTTTTTTTAGAGACAAAATACATTAACCTAGGGCATTGAAACATATTATTCATTATCTTCCACACATTGATATTGAGAGCTTTTGTAAGGGAGAAAAACAGAGTTTTTCTGCTAAAAACTTTCTGCTTTGTAACAATGATGATGAGGAGCTAAACTCCCTTTTGTCAAGATTGGAGGTAGTAGCTATTCTCATCTGTTTATGTATTCACTCTGATTTATATATTTGATAAAGATTGTTGATGTATTGAATACTGTTTTTGCTCTACTTTGAAAACCAGATTTGAGTAGTTGTCGAGAGAGATTACTTGAGTTTAGACATAAAACAGATTTTTAAGTAGTGAATAAGTTGTAGAGATAGATTTATTCATTACTCTTCTTTGGTATTAAACATTAAAGATTGCTATATTGATAGTTAGGTGGAGAGATCGTCTAAGGATCAATATAGTGATTATCACGATATCATTTAGACATAAATGACTTTGAGAGGATACTTGAACATCATCAATAATCTTGAATCTATTTATTTATCATAAGGAATCATAAACATTTGAAATAGTGAACTCCAATCTTGCCAAGCTTTTATTTTTGACTAAAACCATTTCATAGTTTTTGTTAACATTCATTCACAAAATATTTTTCCAAACAAAACAACCCTGTTACTTTCTAAACTTATAACATTTGAATTATAGAACGGCGGTAATATTACCCAATCTCTGTGGATACGATATAAAAATATTTGCCGAAGATATACTTTTTCAACAAATTGGCGCCGTTGTCGGGGATTGGTGTCGATATTACAAGCATTGCAATAATTCTTTGTTTTAAGTTGTATTACATTTATTACTATCCCTCTTTTGTTTCACTTGGTTTGTTAGTTTTGTAGATTCTAGTGCATGCGAGGAAAAGCAACCGAGGAGCAACTTCAATTTGATCCTGAAATTGAAAGAACACTTCGGAAGCTCAATAGCAAAACACGAAGAAGAAGGAAACTAGCCGAAGAGAGGAACCGGAGAGAAGAAGCATCTACTTCCGCACTTATTCCAATCGAAGAAGTGGTTGTAGAGGCTTGTGACGGAAACATGGCGGATGACAATCGTACCGAAATGTCCGCTAATAGTCCACGAAGAAATGCTCAATTTGCCCGTGGAGGAAGAAATACGGAGATGAAGACCGGAATCCTCCAACTTCTCTATGCAAATCCATTCACCGGAATGGATCATGAAGATCCGTATACCCATCTCATCAAATTTTATGAGATTGCGGGTTCTACTGGAATTGATGAAACGGGTGAAGAGGCACTATTCAAAAGGATGTTCCCACACTCCTTAGTGGGAAAGGCAAAAGAGTGGTACCTTGACCAAGCACCGAGAGTGATGACGGATTGGAATTTACTAGAAGAAAAGTTCTTAGAGAGATACTTCCCTCAATCCCGATTCATGGAAGCCAAAACGGCTATTGCGGTATTCACTCAAGGAGGTAACGAGTCTCTAAATGAAGCTTGGGAAAGATTCAAGTCAATGTTGAGGAAATGCAAGGGACATGGTTTTGACGAGCTCACTCAAATCCATATTTTTCTGAATGGACTTCAATCAACTCACAAGACACTTCTGGACGCCACCGCGGGTGGCTCGCTTATGTCAAAAACTGCGGAAGAAGCTAAAGTCATCATTGAACGGATGGCCCTCAATGATCATCAAGGTCAACATGATCGTAGCCCTTCACAACGTAAGCCGGGAGTTCTTGAGTTGAATACCAATGATGCCATCCTTGCTCAAAACAAGCTACTCTCTCAACAAGTGGAGCTTCTCACTCAACAAATGGCCAAGCTTCCACAGCAAATAAAAGAGATTCAAGGGATTCAAGTTCAGCATCAAGTAGCATGTTGCGAATTGTGTCAAGGGGATCACCCTACTGGTTTTTGTCCTCCACCCCAAGAAGAAGTGAGTTACGTGAACAATCAAAATCAGGGCTATCAAAGACAACATCCTAACAATCAAGGCTACCAACCAAGAAACAATCAAGGCTATCAACCGTCAAGGTTCAACAATCAGAATTTTCAGCAGCAAAGTCCTTACCAACATTCAAACTCACAAGGACAGCAGTCGCAAAGAGGAAATTCCAAGCTAGAAGACACTCTTCAACAATTCATGCAAGCGTCCATGGCAAATCAGAAGAGTAACGAAGCAGCAATTAAAAATCTGGAAAATCAAGTAGGCCAGCTCGTGAAGCAACTGTCGGAACAAAATGTAGGACCATCTTTCTCTGCTAACACTCAACCGAATCCAAAGGAACACTGTAAAGCAATTGTCACAAGGAGTGGTAAAGAGTTGGTAAGTGAAAAAGGTGAAGAAATTGTAGAAGAGAACATCACTGATGGGATGCTGGAAGAAAAAGACTTAGCTGGTGAAAGGGAAAATGCTTCTGGAAATGCTCAGTTCGCGCCGCGAACCACCTTCGCGCCGCGAACAGAGCAGGTTTTGCCAACTGATCAGCAGACTGACTTAAAAGGGAAAAAGGATGCTGAATCAAAGACGAAGAAGAAATATGAGAAAGGGGTGAGCGTCATTCCAACCCAACATCTACCCTACCCACATGCTCCATCAAGGAAGGACAATGCTAGGCATTATGCACGGTTCATGGACATCTTCAAGCAACTCCAAATCAACATTCCATTTGCTGATGCATTATAACAAATGCCACGGTATGCTAAATTTATGAAGGACATTCTTACCAAGAAAAGGCGACACGTGGAAGATGAGACCATATTTCTTGATGCACGGTGTAGCGCCATCATCCAGAAGACTCTACCAAGGAAGGAGTCCGATCCGGGCCGGGTTGTTCTACCGGTAACCATTGGAAGCACATACGTTGGAAATGGGTTGATTGACTTGGGCTCTAGTATAAATTTAATCCCCCTCTCCATTGTAAAAAGATTGGGGAATGTTGAGATTAAATCGACGAGAATGACTCTGCAACTAGCCGACAAGTCCACCACCTCACCATACGGAATTGCTCAAGACATGCTTGTGAAAGTGGATAAATTTTTGTTTCCGGTGGATTTTGTAATAGTAGAGATGGATGAGGACCGTGATGTACCCCTAATTCTTGGAAGACCTTTTATGAAAACAGCTCGGATGATGATCGACATAGATGATGGGCTAATGAAGGTACGAGTGCAAGATGAAGAGGTGACTTTTAATCTTTTCGAAGCTATGAAGCATCCAACCGATAAGCATGATTCCTTCCGAATCGATGTAATTGAAGAGGAAGTAGTGGAGGTCGCGAACCAAATTCATATCTCTAATCCTCTAGAAAGATCCCTTATCGGAGCATACAACGTGTTAACCGACAATGAGGAACGAGAGATTGAAGCAATGTTGTATGAGCTAGAATCTTGTGGTGAGCTGGCCTATCAAGAAGAATTAAAGGAAGATTTGGATACAAAGAAGAAAACGGAAGAGCAAAAGTTAGAGTTGAAAATGCTTCCGTCGCACTTGAAGTATGTGTTTCTTGGAAACGAGTGTACTAAACCCGTGATTATAAGCAACACATTGTCCACGCAAGAGGAAGACAAGTTGATTCAAGTATTGAAAAAGAACCAAGGTGCGATAGGGTGGGTGTTATCCGATTTGAAGGGTATTAGTCCGGCCTATTGCATGCACAAGATCATGATGGAGGAAAATTTCAAACCAGTTGCGCAACCTCAGAGGCGTCTGAATCCATCAATGAAAGAAGTGGTCCGGAAAGAAGTTGTCAAACTATTAGAAGCCGGAATGATTTATCCTATATCTGATAGTGCATGGGTGAGTCCGGTACAAGTGGTCCCCAAGAAAGGCGGAATGACGGTGATTAAAAATGATAAAAATGAGTTGATTCCGACGAGAACAGTGACAGGGTGGAGAATGTGTATCGACTATAGAAGGTTGAACCAAGCCACAAGGAAAGATCATTTCCCACTACCCTTCATGGATCAAATGTTGGAGAGGCTCGCCGGCAAAAATTTCTACTGTTTCTTGGACGGATATTCAGGGTATAATCAAATTTCAGTAAACCCGGCAGATCATGAGAAGACAGCTTTTACGTGTCCTTTTGGCATCTTTGCCTACCGAAGAATGCCTTTTGGATTATGTAATGCACCGGCCACATTTCAACGGTGTATGCAAGCTATATTTTCAGACTTGATAGAAGACTGCATTGAGGTGTTCATGGATGATTTCTCTGTTTATGGATCATCTTTTGAAATGTGCTTAAAGCACCTTGATGTAGTTCTGGGGAGATGCGTGGAGACCAACCTAGTGCTCAACTGGGAAAAATGCAATTTTATGGTCACTGAGGGTATAGTACTTGGTCACAAGATTTCTTCTGAAGGGCTAGAGGTGGACAAGGCCAAGGTGGAGGTTATTGAGAAATTGCCACCTCCAACTAACATTAAAGGGATAAGAAGCTTTCTAGGACATGCCGGTTTCTACCGGAGATTCATACAAGATTTTTCAAAGATCGCAAAGCCATTGAGCAATTTGCTCAACAAAGGTACGCCTTTTCTTTTTGATGAGTCATGTCTTAAAGCTTTCTTAGATTTGAAAGAAAAGTTGGTCACCGCACCAATAATCGTAGCACCAAACCGGAACCTTGATTTTGAACTCATGTGTGATGCTAGCGATTATGCAGTTGGTGCGGTGTTAGGACAAAGAAGCGATAAAGTTTTCCATGCCATACACTATGCTAGTAAAGTGTTGAATGACGCACAAGTTAATTATGCAACAACTGAAAAGGAATTACTAGCCATAGTATATGCAGTGGAAAAATTTAGAGCTTACTTGATTGGTTCAAAAGTTGTAATCTACACTGACCACTCGGCGATAAAATATCTGCTTACCAAGCCGGATTCAAAACAAAGGCTTATTCGTTGGATCCTTTTATTACAAGAGTTTGATTTAGAGATTCGGGATAAAAAAGGTTCCGAGAACTTGGTGGCAGATCATCTGTCTCGTTTGGTCAATGTAGAAATTACAAACAAAGAAGAAGAGGTGAGAGAAGAATTTCCAGACGAAAAACTCTATGCAATTCAAGTGAGGCCTTGGTTTGCTGATTTTGCTAACTACAAAGCAACTGGTTTAACACCGGAAGACCTCACTTGCAATCAAAGAAGGAAATTCTTAGCTGATTCAAAATATTATGTCTGGGATGACCCTTATCTGTTTAAAGTAGGAGCAGACAATATTTTGAGAAGGTGTGTAACCATTGAGGAATCAAGAGACATTCTTTGGCACTGTCACAACTCTCCGTATGGAGGTCACTATAGTGGTTTGAGAACAGCCACTAAAGTACTCCAATCGGGTTTTTATTGGCCATCTTTATTCAAAGATGCGCACGAACATGCGAAGAGTTGTGATGCATGCCAACGGAGTGGAGGAATAGGAAAACGGGATGAAATGCCTCTAACCAACATGCTCGAAGTGGAAGTTTTTGATTGTTGGGGTATTGATTTCGTTGGCCCATTCCCCTCCTCTTTCTCCAATGAGTACATACTAGTAGCTGTCGATTATGTTTCGAAGTGGGTGGAAGCAATTGCCTCACCTAAGGCCGATGCCAAGACTGTGATTAAATTTTTAAAGAAGAACATATTTTCACGTTTTGGTGTACCTAGAGTGTTGGTAAGTGATGGAGGCTCACACTTTTGCAATACACCCTTAGAAAAAGTTCTGCAACATTATGGTGTAAAGCACAAGGTGACCACTCCCTACCACCCACAAGCGAACGGTCAAACTGAGGTTTCAAACCGGGAAGTCAAACGGATCCTTGAGAAAACAGTCTCAAATTCAAGAAAAGATTGGTCCTTAAAACTGGATGAGGCTTTGTGGGCGTATCGTACTGCCTACAAAGCACCTATTGGGCTGACTCCGTTTCAAATGGTGTATGGGAAGACTTGTCATCTTCCAGTGGAAATGGAGCATAGAGCATTATGGGCTCTTAAGTTCTTGAACTTCGACTCCACTCTAGCTGGAGAAAGAAGGAAAGGTCAACTCCATGAATTGGAGGAATTGAGGAACGATGCTTACCATTCTAATAAGCTGTACAAGGAAAAGGTAAAGGCATACCATGATGGAAAGGTCCGCCATAAGGAGTTTCATGCTGGACAGATGGTATTGCTCTTTAACTCAAGGTTGAAGTTGTTTCCGGGTAAGTTGAAGTCAAAATGGTCAGGACCATTTGTTGTCAAGGAAGTACGGAATTATGGAGCCATTGTGATAGAGGACCCAAAGTCTCAAGAAAGTTGGACTGTCAATGGTCAAAGACTGAAAGTCTATCATAGCGGTGACATAAACCGTGATGTGTGTGTCCTGTCATTATCTGGATCAAGCTAATCGAGGTACCGTCGAGCTCTTAACGACGTTAAACAAAGTGCTGGTTGGGAGGCAACCCAACGTTGTTAGTTTGCATTTTAATTTCCTCTGTTCTGTAATTTTTAGCTCTGTTCAAGTTTTAGAGTTTTTGAGTTCTGTTTTTTTGCAGTTCGCGCCGCGACCCCCTGTTCGCGCCGCGAACTGAATGAATAAATTTGAGTGGGTTCTGTTTTTTGCAGTTCGCGCCGCGACCCCCTGTTCGCGCCGCGAACTGAGTGAAAAAATTTTAAGTGGTTCTGTTTTCTGCTGTTCGCGCCGCGAACACTGTTCGCCTCGCGAACTTTGCGTGACAGAATCACTTAAATTCTGTTTAGGTCATTTCTCTTTCATTTCAAACCACTTTGCCGCGCTTTCACCCCACTCTCAAAATCCCACCAAATCTTAAGATTCTTTCATTTCCATTGTGCAAAATCTTCATCTTTTGGCAAGCATTAGCGATTCATAAGGTATTTGTTCTTCAATTTCTCTCTTCCAATCCCTCTTTAGGTTTTTCATTAGGGTTGGTTAGAAATCCAATTTTTCTGTTGATTACCACTTGAAATAGTTTTGCATGTTTAATTTAGAAGAGGATTAGGGTAGAATTGAGAATTTTGGCTGATTGGGAGTAGTTTAATCCCTCAATGGTGGAACCCTAGGAAGCTTTGGGGATTTCCTGAATTCGCAGAGTTCGCGCCGCGAACATGCCTTCGCGCCGCGAACTGTGAATTCCAGCACCATAATTTTTGTGATAATTGTTTGCTAATGTTGTTCATATTTGTTCTGTGGTTGTTCTGGTGTTGATTGCAGATGTCCAAAAGAACTAAAACCATGGCACCTCCCCAAGCCCGTTCAATCCGAAGGTTCATTAGTGATGAACATGAGGCACGATTCGTGAGCCTCATTAAGAGAACAATTTTGCCTGAGCGGTTTATCCGTCTAGCTCCAACCGGGGTGTATCATAGTGTGGTTGCGGTTTTTGAACGACGAAAATGGATGAAGTTATGCGAACCAGAAGCTGCAATCAACTACGACATTGTCCGAGAATTTTATGCGAATGCTATGCATCGCGAGGAGGGTACGGCTTTCATTTACCGATCCAGGGTAAGAGGGAAGATCGTCTCCTTTGGAAGGGATGATATTAATGCTTATCTGGGTAATCCCTTAATTCTCGGAGAGGGAGAGTGTTGCGAGTATGGTCAATGGAGGCGGCTAACAGGTGGAATCTTGATGTGATTAATACTACCCTATGCATCCGAGGGAAATCCTACGAAGTGAATGACCAAGGACATCCGAAATTGTGGAAAAGGGAAAATTTCAATTTGGGGGCTAGGGCTTTCTTGGTGCTACTGTTGACTAATATCAGACCAAGAAGCCACACCACCACAATTCCTATGGATGTAGGGTGTCTCTTGTACTGCATCATGGTAGAAAAGTCTGTGGATGTTGCAGCCATCATTGCAGGAGAAATGAGGAAAATGGTTTTAAGCGGGACAAATTTCGGTGGCAAAGCTGGTGTACTCGCATATCCAGGACTTATCATGGGACTGTGCCGTAAGGCAAATGTCCCCATCCCTGAGGAAGTACACTTTTCGATCACCAGTGTGATAAATGACTCATACCTGAACAGGTTTCTGCAAAACCCAAATGATAAGACTGATGCACCCGGTACTTCTTCATCCAGAGCCCGAGCCAGACCTCAACCTCAACCTCACACCACCCCAGGTTTTGATCAGATGGCGTTTGCCAACTACTGCTGCGAGAACTTTGAGGCCTCCAGGAGGTCTCAATCATTTCTTTTCGATGCCATGCAGCAGCAGTTCCAGAACACGTTTCTGGCGCCAGAGGCCCGAACTTTCTCCTCGCAAGCTGACTATGCAGCTTATGCTAATTGGCCTGAGGGCAGGCCAAATTTTATGGGGGGTGCAGGAGGTAGTGCTGACCCAAATGTGGAGATGGAAGATGTTCTCGGAAATGTAGGTGGTGATGAAGAGGAGGAGGATTGAAAATGTGGAGATTTGAGAGTTGTTGTAGTTTTGAAGTTTCTTTTACTAATTCTGTTTTGTTTTTTGGGAATTTGTAATGTACTTTTGGGGTGGCTCTAGTTCACCATAACTTTATTTTGGCACTTTATTTTTGTTAGTATTTTGACAATTGCATGAATGCTAGTTGAGATTTAAGTGTGTTTTGATCAAATTATGGTTTACCAACATTTTTGTTTAATTGTTCTTATTCTTAAGTTAAGCTTTAAGCAACCGAGAAATGATCGCAAAGAAAGAAGCATAGGACACTTCGAGTGGTGATGATAAGAATTAGTGTCGGCATTTCAAGGTACACTTTATCACTTTCTAGACTTAACTTGAGTAGTTTGATGGTCTGTGCAAATTCCATTTCATAAACTCATTGAAATGTATGTCATCTTTGAATCAAGTAGGACTTAACCATTTGTGAGGAAGCTTTCCATTGTACACTAAAAGCGGGAAACCGAGCATTATTTTAACTCATTCTTATCATGCTAAATCATGCATCAAGCTATTTGTGTGTAAAATTTTTGAAAATGATAGAGGCAATTTTTGTGAGAAAAACCACTTGACCAAAAAGTTTGAATCAACTAACCTTGTGAGGAATAATCCTTAGTTAAACCCTTTGAGCCTAATTTAGGATTCATTTTTTTTATCATTGAAAAATCAATTGAAAAGTGTGGAATAAATGAATCCTAATTTCTTTCGTGTCAATTGAAACCTTAAATCGAGTTGTTGAAAATTTTGCCTTTTGCTTATGTCTAAGTAGGGAGCATTATTGAATAAATTTGGTTTTGGAATCTAAAGTTGGGGAGAGTAAAGTGAAAAGTTGATTAGAAACTTGGAAAAGTGAATTGTTATAAAAGGGTGAAAATTGAAAAGAAACAAAAAAGAAAATACCCTTGAAACCATAGAGCATAGAAAAAAAAGATTAGAAAAAGAAAAGCAAAGAAAATGCTCATGGTTGTGTGTGTCGCATCACGCGAAAAACCGGCGGGAAAGAAGAAACAACAGAGTCGCCACCGTGCGTTATTTATCCCAAAGAGGGAAAGGAAACGCTCAGAGTAAACCTGGAAAAAGCATGGTCTCGCGACCAAAGAGAATGGGTTCGGGAGTCGGTTATGCGAAGGGAAGGTATTAGCACCCCTACGCATCCGTAGTACTCTACGGGATCCACGCACAAAAGGAAGGATAAATGGTTGCTATAACACTGCTCAAACACACACAAACTGGCTGAAAGCGACACAGGAAACTGACTGAAACTGACTCGGCAGGATATCGCATCCTGGGCCTACTTAGTCTATCAGGCATAGACATCAGAGTCGAAGTAGTTCGGACTGGGGAAACGACACATGCTCGCTAGGATATCGCATCCTATGCATACGTATCTTCTCGAACGAGAGAAGAATCAGAGCATTCGTAGCTCGGCTGACACACACACACACAAACAAACAACACAAAGGCAAACGTGGAGCCTGAATGCCAATCACTGGACTTACATCAGCATCCGAACCTAAACACACACACACTGGAACCCAAATGCCACTCGATGGACTTACATCAGCTTCCAAGCACACAACAAGACAAAACAAAGACACAGGCGCCCGGAGAGATCTGCTCATCTCCTGCCTACGTACCTCATCTGGTATGAGGATCAGGGCGACGTAGTTCCCCTACAGAGGGATACAGGACTAGCCTAACCAGATAACAGAGGGGGACACAACTAGGGAGACTACGACTCGAGCCTAGATGTTATCATGCAAAGTCAACCCTAAGTTAAGGTTTCTAGCTAACTTGCACAGGAAGCAAGCCTATCCTAACATGACTTGCACAGGAAGCAAGCCACACACACACTTAACTTGCACAGGAAGCAAGCCAAGCAAAACCTAACTTGCACAGGAAGCAAGTCTAAATTAACCCTAACTTGCACAGGAAGCAAGTCAAACAACCTAACTTGCACAGGAAGCAAGTCAAACAATCCTAACTTGCACAGGAAGCAAGTCAAACAATCCTACAAGCACAGATAGCACACACTATACACAAGCAAGTGGCTCAAACAAGGGTTAGGTTTTAGTCGAGGGGTCATATCAACCTCAACAAACAAACCTCTGGAACTGGGTAAATGTGCTCTTAACCTTGCCATTGAGGGGCTAAGGTGAAGCAGATGAAAGGTGAGTGAAGATAAGACTTCACAGCTCTTATCCCTGGCCTGGGAGAGCTCAAGACAAGAATGTGTGGGTTCAGAAAGTGGGAACCCTTCTACACATTTGATACTGACTCAACTGTGCAATTGCACAAGATCTTGGGTTTTTATCTGTAATGCATCAACACAGTGGTGTGAGCAAAACAGATGACACACTGAATAGCAGGGGATAGGTTGCATATCCCTTGGGTTCTGCCAATTGCCTCTTCACTTAGGAGGTCTTTGACTCTATGCAAGGACAAAATTAAACAATCACAACATTGCCTCTTAAGGAGGACTTCAGACAGTTGCCTGGCCACGTAACAGGCCAGGTCTTCCAGACTACATGAAGAAAAAGAGATATACCTCAATGCAAATGCTTATACAAGCAAAGCAAAGCAAAAGTTCACAAGGAACTAAGCAACTAAAAGCACCTGAAACAGTCAAGCAGATGTTAGTATGCAACTTCAAACAAAGCAAAAGGAAACAGACATTAACAGTTAATCAGAAGCAAATGAATGTGCAAGGCACAAGGCTCAAGCGTGTGAGCCAAGCCACCTACAAAACAAACAAGTTAGACAATGATATTCAAGCAAGCTTAATCAAAAAGAATTGGTCTCATTGGTCATTTGTTGGTCAACCTGAAAACACAAGCTCAAAAGTGAGTAACAGGACCACTAGGAGAAGCCTAGGTCAAAAAAGGAATGAGAAAGTCATAACAGCAAATGAAAGTCAACCAAAATCATGTTCAAACAACTAAGAAACAAGACCAATTGGGTTCACATTCATATCAATCATCATCATCATTTCATGAACAAATTAGGTCAAAACATGGCATTTAGAAGCTCATAGAAGTCAACAGCAAGACTTGCATCAAAACCAATCTTAAACATTTCCAAAAATCACCAAATAAATCATGATCAATCACAACCCCAGCATGGTAAGAATGTCAAATTTCATCTCATTTGGACAAGTGGAAGGCAGTCAATGAAAATCATAAAGTCAAAGCAATTTTGAACATGCTCAATGAAGTCAACCAAACATGCATCAACTTAGAAAGCTCATAAATCAGAGATGGTGTCTGATAAATGAATGGGACTAAAACCATGGCAAAGATTGGGATGTCTAGTTATCTCATGTAAAATTTCATGTCCATCTAATAAAGTATGAGAATTTCACAAATGAAATGGGAACATGTGTCACAAAAAGTCAACATTTGACTAGACAGGGGAAAAATCTCAAACAATTAGGAAATTCCACAAATAATTCCAAGAAAATTCACAAGTCAACTAGACATACAAGGGTAGGTTCATGCAAAAAATCAGATCAATTGGAGGTCGAGAAGCATGGTATTGAAAATCATGAAGTTGGACATCAATGGTGTGACACAAATTGTCACACCCTAATTCAAAAAAATCATAACTCACAAACCACAGATGATAAATTCACAAACTCTACACCAAAATCACCATGAGTGTGTCTAGTTTAAGCCCAAAAAATTTGGGAGCCATTGGATAAAGTATCACCATTTCACAAATGTTTTGGCAAAGTGTACAAATGTGCATACATGTCACAAACCCTCATACAAATTAAAAACCAACCATCCAAAAATTCTGGAAAAAATGTGATAAAAAAGTAGAGATCATGATGAATACAACACAAAAAATCCCACTAAATTTGGATTAAAATTGAACAAGTTATGATTTTTGTAAGGTTGGTGATTAAATGAAATAAAAATTGCAAAACAACATATTCCAATGGGACACATGCCACGCTGAATGGCATTTTTGTAAATACCAGGGTCACTAAATCAAACGGCCGCGTTTTGGCCAAGGAAAGGAAATGATTTCATTGGTTGTTAGCAAAAGAAGCCGTGCAGTATGTGAGAAAAGAGGAAGAAATCTGGGGAAAAAAATGGCTTTAGGGTTTGCAGCTACAGTGAACGCATTCATCACCTTCCCAAATCGATTTTCACAAATTTTTCCAGAAATCAAGATTGAGTACACATAAATGATCAGCAAGCAATGACAAACATGAATCCATCATTGGTTTCATTAAACACCATGCAAGTCAAGAATCGAGCAAAACAAATAAGCATCATCAAACTTCAAAACGACATAACTTCATGAATAAGCAGCCATTTTCAAAAATGAAAGCATCATGACACTCAGCATGGATAGACCTATACTAAGCATAGCATGGATTTTGGAATGGTGAAAGTCGAAAACCATCACCCAATCTGTAGAACAGTCGTGGCACAGTGGTTTCTTGGTGGTAAA